>NC_132882.1:39964662-40304662 GCF_030463535.1 Salminus brasiliensis
ACATACATCAACCCCACTATGTGGAGGCTGTTTAAAGGGAGATAAATACTAAACAATAAAACAGGAGTGAATTCTGTGACTTATCAGTAATGAAAAACAGTTATGTTGTAACATTTACTTTAATGACATTTTATGACAATTATTTATTCATTCCCAGATGGGTTCAGTCTGTGTGTATTTATTTTGCTGCTGCCATGCCAGACCTTTTAGATCTATTTTGCATTAGATTTTTTTGTAATAAGAAACTGTCAGTTGTACTTTATGTTGCCAAAATGAAAGTAGAAATGCTCCAAAATGACATTTAATGAAATTACTTTTTTTTTACTTACACTGTAAAGGTGCTGCTTTGAATATGGATGCTTTTTTGTTTAGGCAACAGCATGCTGTATGAAATATACTTAATACTTTAAAGCTATTAGTCATCCTGCCATTCTCTTCCATTTATCTTTTTGCCAGCTGTCCTGTGGTTGGCTGTGGAAACATGGATGTGAAACAGTCAGATTTGGAACTGGACCTGGTGATGAAGAGAAGAATCCAAACCCATAGGAGGCAAAGTGGAAATAGCTAGAGTTTATAGATGGAGTCTGAGTTACAATCTTTAATTTTGTTGGAAGATTCTTTTCATTTTTGGACTTTTTTTTGCATTTTGTTTCCTGCAGTGTAATGTAGTTAAGGTGTTATTTTTGTATCCTAAAACTTGTTCACAATATGTCCCTTCAAATAAATGTTTCTTATTTTGGTGATGTACTGCAGTACATAGTATAGCACTTTACTTGAAACCTGCTACATGACAGTATCATAACCATGCAATCAACACGTCTTCACAGATATATGCTGGGATGAGCTAGCGTCATGCAGACAGTACTGGTCACTCTATAGTGTCACATTCTACAGTGTTTGGTATCATGATGTCATTTAAAGTCATCACAGTAAACATAGTACCCATCATTACTGGTTGGCTCATAATGCTTCGACAACCTGTCAAGGCATGGACTTTTGAAGGAATTTTGTAGCATCTTGAAGCAGATCTCTTATGTAAGTTGCAAGGCAAGCCTCTAAAGATCGGCCTTTTGTCCAGCATATCCCACAAATTGTGGCTTATGATCTGGCCAACTTTTAGAATGTCCTGACCACTGCAGACCAGAAGCATCCCAGAAGACCTACCATTTTGGAGATCCTCTGCTGCAGTTGTGTTGTCAAAGTGTCTCAGGTCTTTATGTTTGCCCATTTTTCCTGCTTCCAACCAATCAACTTAAAAAAAAATAAATAAATCTCACTTGCTGCCTAAAGTGTTCATCCCACCTCACTGGGACTTGTTCCACCTGTCAGGAGGGTTCATGTTATGGCTAAATGGTAGCATATTCAAGTAGCATATTCTGAAAATGTAAACCAGAGCCAGATTTTAATTCAATTTAATTTCACTGTAAAAGAATCCATCACAACACCCATAAAAGCAGTGCTTTCCCATGTCACAAAGACATGCTCACTGCATGAGAAAGAAATGTTACAGGGTAATAACACAAATTATTTTTAGACAGGCAGTCAAAACAGATCTTTCTGGTAACATCTGAACTGGGTACAATTTTGTGGTGAAACTCTGAAGTCCCACTATTATTCAGTAGAAGAAACAAGACAGCCAGTATTTGTAACATGCTAGTGTTCCCCTTATTCCACTACGGTGGCTCTTTCTGTTCTGTTAAACACAGTCATCTAGACACTGGCTATGGCTCATCTTTTTTCCTTAAAGACTGACAAAGCTCATAGCACCCAGACCCACCATTCTTCAACAAACCCAAATGCCAAATGCCTTACCTATGTGAGATCATTGGTAGTCTATACAAATGCCTCCCTACCTTCACAGAGTTCTACTGTTTCAACAGTGGTTCTCAAAACAGCCCAGTTTCCCAACAGGTTCATAATATTAAAGATCTAAGAGACCTTTGGTGAACCAAGACCCAACCTGGGTCACAGAAAGACTAGTTAAAGAACCAACAATGTTTTCCTGCCCACTGCCATGGTTTCATTAAACAGCATCACGTTGGTGTTTCTTGGAGAATGTTGGGTCAGTGTCTGATATTAGAGCAACAGAAGACAAAAACTTAAGAATGTCCAGTAGGACCTTCCCACAACCACTTGTGGACACTGGTTTGATCTACATTAGCTGGGTAACAGAATTATGCCACCAAAGTTCTTTGGACGTTTGTGCAAATGGACGGTCAACTTCAGCAAATGACAGCATGCCAACTGTGGCTAAACCTAGGGCAGGGGTGGGCGACTGATGGGGAGTTGGCCAATTTCCCTGGTCAAACACACAAACCAAACCTGGCTCACTGAGGTGTGTTTGAGCAGCAAAGTAACTGCATTAGTAGATGCCAGGAACCAATGCATGTCTGCTCCAATGTGGGATCAGAAACCCGATAGAAGACATATAAAGAAATTAATCTGATCGGATCTTGTAACAAAGCATCTCGTAAGAAGCATTGATCGTAAAGGGAACATTGTAGTGGTGCCTGTGTCACTAAAGTGCAGGACCAAGCTGCCCATCCCTCTCCTAGGAAGAAACCAGATTCCATCCCGCTGTTAAAAGGAGACATTTAAACATTGTTGTTGTTGTTATTCTCTGCCCATTCCTCTCAAACTGATTTGAAGTTATAAAGTCTTGAACTTGTGGCATTACAAAGTGATTTCTGATTTAAAAACAAATACTTTGATTGTTAATGAATATATAAACCCAGCATACAAACTTGGCCCAAGGCCTCAACTAAAAAGTAACAAGACAGGCATCTACTACCTGTCAAAACTCTTGACAGCTTTGTATGTCTGGTCAGAGACAAAGGGACATGGAAACTTCCATTCCTTAACAGTACAGTACAGTATGAATTAGAGATGGTAAGACACCGTCCTGCTTAATCGTTGCATTTTCGCTACCTGAAGAACGCTCCTGAAACACTGCTTTTTGTAGGGGAAGAGGAGGAAACTGGGTACTTGACAACACTCCTAAATCAAAGTGAGTCTTATATGAAGTTGTTCAATGTGAGCATTAAAAATATGTACTTGCGCATTCTGAACAGGAGCAAGAAAGATGACAGATGATGTGTTTCCCTTTAAGAAATGACCTCATTGTCTACAAACTGCAGAAATGATGAGGAACAGACATGAAAAAGGCATCTCCATGTAACCTGGATGCACCATATTGTAAGTAAACAAGAAAATGATCTGCAAACACAACCTGTTGCTTTTTGCCTGATTTTTTTGTTTGTTTGTTTGTAGATAGAAGAGCGCTCGGTCAGTTTGCTAGACCGGTCGGCTCTCTGGTCTGGTCCATCTGTGTGAGGGTAAAATCGGGGTACTGTTTGAGCGCCTCCGAGTCCGTTTCAGTGTCGGTGTTGGTCCATGTCCCCCTGTCTCTCTGCACCAGTCCGAGCCTGGTGGAGGGGTGGAGTTGCTGCGCGTCTAAGCCGGCCGTGCCGCTCTAACCGATGGTGACGCCGAAGCCGCACTGGAACTTGTTCTTGCGGTGGTTGAGGAACGCGCAGAGAGACAATGACAGAGGGAGAGGGAGCAGCTTCTTTTCCAGTGTGGCCCCGACCACCCAATTACTGTCTAATGAACCTGGGAAGATGAGAGGGAGAGCAAAAGGTATTAAATGGAGAAATTAAGGTAAACATATTGTTCTACTGTCAAATCACTTTTCTTCATATACACTCACAACTCGCAAAAGAAAGACCTGCACACCCACTCATTTATGCAATTAGCAGCCAATAGTGTGACAGCAGTGCATATAGTATATCAGCAGCTTCAGGTAGTGTTTCTCATCAACCATGAGAATTGTGAAACGTGATCTCGGTGACTTTGAGCACTCTTAGAATTGCTGATCTCCTGGGATTCTTAGCACAGCAGTTTCTAGAGCTTATGAGGATAATGGTGTGAAAACTGCAATTCACGGAAATGCCTTGATGAAGGAAGTTAACAGAACGGCCCGACTGTTTAAGCGGACAGATAAACTACAACTGAGGTGAGCAGAAAAGCATCTCTGAGTGCTTTTCAAAACACATTGGAAGGGCTAGAACAGCAGAACACCACGTTGGGTTCCACATGTAAGACAAGAACGGAAGGCTAAAGCTGCAGAGGGGACAGGCTCACTAAACCTGGGCAGTGAACGACTGGATGGTAGTCATAGTGTGGGGAATTGTGTGGGGTTTTCTTTTCGTCAGTCTATTTGAGTACTGGTTGCTGACCATGTGTGTCCCTTTACGGTCATAATTGACCAATCTTCCAACGACTAATTCTAGCATGCTAAAGCACCAGGTCACAAAGCAAGTGTCAAAATGGTTTCATTCACTGAAACTGAGGCAATGCACCTTTCTTCAGCGGCCCTTTCTGATACCAGATCAGATTGGGATGTAGCAGACAGACATGTATAAAGTACAAGAGACCTAGACTTCAGTAAAAATACAAGTGCTCTATCAATAATGCGACTTCAGTAGAAGTGTTCTTTAAGCACCATACTTAAGTATTAAATATTTTTTGTACTTAAGTACTGAAAGTAAAATTACAAGTATTGTGTCATGTAGTTGTTACAGAAAGCAGTCGAAAGTCTGAATAATACCAACATACATCTCTGGAAGTAGAATGGGAGATTTCCAACAATATAGTGCTTCTAAAATAATGTGCCAGAATTGCGCGACACAATCATGTCAACATGAATCGGAGCCAAAGTAATGTTTCCAACATCTTGTGGAATCCAGGTCACAAAAAATTGAAGCTGTTTTAAGAGCCAAAATGGGCCCTACTCAAAATCAGTACATAGTAGGTTCTAATAAACTGCTCAGTGAGTGTACCTACATTTAATGCTCACACATTGGTGCAGTTTTAATTAAATATAATACCACTGTAATACCACATGACCTGCAAAAAGATAGTTCAAGTTCAAGAGTTCAAGAGTTTTATTGTCATATGCACAGCAGAAACAGACAGTTACGCTGTACAATGAAATTCTTACTTTGCTGTCCCTCCATTCACCAATAGATAAAGATAACAAAAAAGAAATTAATAAATAATAATAAAAATAAAAAATATATACAAAATAAATAAAGTATAATAATATAAGTTGAAGTAAATAAAATTAAAGTAAACTTTTTCCCTTTTTACAATTAAAAAATTAAAATAAAAGTTACATGTGCTTTTATGTGCAAGTATGAGCAAGTATGAAGAGCAGCAGCTATAAAGTGCAGGTTGCAAGTAAGAAATGTAAACAATAGTGTGCAAGTAGCGAATGTAAACAGTGTTCTGAGAGCAGTTAAGGTTAAGGTGCAGTTAAAATCAGATTAGAGTTTAAAACCAGTTCAGATAGAAAGGGTTGGAGAGGTAGTGCGTGAGGTGTTCACAAGCCTGATGGCCTGTGAGTAGAAACTGTTTGTATGCCTTACACATGCCTGGTTCACAGCCACTACACACTTTCCCCATGTTTCTACCTACTAGATGCATGCAGTGCAATATTGTAACACACACCAGTGCATCCTTGATTCGATGTGGTATTTGTTGACTAATGTAAATGTTATGATTTACATACAGCATTAAAGGCCAAAGCTGCGACAACGATTAACAAAGTGCAGCCCTACAGAAAGGTTCATATGACCGTGCGTACCTTTAAACTGAAGATTAGCTTTGGGGAGATCCACCTGATAGCCAAAAGACACACTAGTTTCTTGCATCCGTGTGCTAGCCTCAAACTCCACGCCAACTTGTAACTGCAACAAACAGAAAATAAATGTATGAATGAAGATAGAATGTAGGAATAATGCCTCCATTAAACCCTTGGTTAAATGTGAAAACATGTTGGAGATTAAATCCTGTTACAGCTGATATGGCACAATCTTTAGTGTGACGGTTGAGTGTGAAGCAACCTTCACACTTAAGATTGCCATATGTCTCTAGCTGTAACAAGAAAGATATTAAATGAGAGCTACCTGGTCATTGGCTTTGTGGTAATACGAAGCATGTGCACCAGCTCCTCCAACAGTCAATGTGGCCACATAGTTAGTACCTGGAAAAAAGTGGTATATCATTACTATAGATCGAGGGTGGGCTATGGTGGACAAAGTCCAACACAGCTTACTGGTTTCCATGCTATAACAGGCCTACTAAACTTCCAGTACTATATTTGCCATCCCTGCTATAGATCTATTGAGATCTAGGTAATAATAATTATTCTTTAAAACTTATTTTAAATGGGTTTATTCTGAGAACACTTTTTTTTACTGGTGAATAAAAGTGTATTTGTTTTCCAGTAGTGCAGTTTTATAGAGTCGGTTTAGTTCATATTTGCACATAGTTGGTGCTGCATAATAAATACCCAGGCCAGACAAGGTACACCTGTAAAAAGTTGATTTGTGTAAGTGTTTGTTTTTTTTGTTTTTTTATGGAATGGAAGAAACACCTATGATCTATTTCTGTCTGTGCATACTGATGAGCCTTGGTGTTACAAGAGAAATTTACTGGTGAATAAAAGTGATTCAAGAAGTCCCATAATTACCTGTATACCTGCCCACTAATGAGGTCACTGTACCCTCTTCTCCTGGTCTCCTGTGATAAACCAACTCACCACCCAGTGCCAAAGCAGGTGACAGAGACTGAAGGTAATGTGCCACCATTATACCTATAAAAGCAAAGCGACCATTAAGAATGCAGTGTCATTTCCAGCATCTGGTTTCTTGCATTACAACTTAACAGTGATAAACGTAAGGACTCATTGATCCACCCTGCTTAACTCAAGCTTCAGTGGTATTGACTTTGCGAGCACTTTTAAAAAGCTCCTTAAGGGCACTTCAAAAAACAGAAGATCAAGTTTGTAATTTAACACCATAAACCATCCATAAAATCAACAATCTCTTTATATTAGCATACTATTTTAGTGCCATGCATCTCTTCCTGCTGGCTTTCACCCAATGTAATTACCCCATTCAGTAGTGAATGAAATTTTTACAGGGAAAGTTTGCATTAAAAGGCAATCCAGCACAGCAGAAAAGGCATTCTATGGACATTCCTTTTAAAGGCAGCGATAAGTGAATTTACCAGAGCCAACAAGGACGTCTGGGTTGCCGAGGGTAACAGCAGCAGTGAAGTCCTCCCCACGATATTCTGCATCACACTGCCAGTTAACGAACTTGTGCTGCTGCGTCTGTAACAAAACACATCATTACAGCCAAATATAAGGAATGGTAATGTTCACACACAAAAATGTGCCTGTAAACACTAAATATGGAAGTGTTGCATACTTTTGCTTTAGCTACATGATCAGACTGGGATGTTAAAAACTGTGACTGACTTCTTTAAAGTAAGTAAGTCAATTTAGTAAGTAAATGTCTTTGTAACTAGGGTCTGACATATGTTGATACCATTAACCAATATTAAGGTGATGGGGATTTATCAGTAACAGCAGTAATACAGCAAGTACAGTAAATTAGCCATTTTTAATGGCTCTAATAAACTGAAAGTGGAAACAGTAACAAGGCAAAACAAGGTGCAGAATTAAAAAAAAAAACCAAAAACATATGAAATCAAGACACCAAATTAAATGATGGAACAGAATTCAGAATGTTGGAAATCTTAACATCTTTACTAATGACCTATTAAGCTTTGGGTAAAAACAGCTATTTTGATTATTAGTAGGGCTGATCCTTTCCTCCAGTGTGTAGTACCTACCTGCATAGCCAGTTTGGAGCGTACGTGCGTAGTCAGCTGATGGATAATCTGTGCATTTAGACTGCCTGTGTTGTCCATGTCACCAACCATTACAGGAAAAGACTAAAGAAATAAAAACAACAAGCAAAAATGAGAAATTCTACCCAAATTTCTTTAATACATTGGTTAAATATATTTTATATTAAATCCTGGTCCATTTTAAAGTTCCACCAAACCACCAGCCAGAATATGAAAAATGTATGAATAGTCACCAGTTCAATTCAATTTCCAATTATGTTAAATCATTTATGTAATAAATGCCTGTGAAGACATGATTTGACAAAAGACATTCAGACAAGTTTAGCAGAAGTTTAGCGTACCTCAGCAGGTCCGGTCTGCTTACTCCCAACATACGTGGATCCAAACCTGTAACCCGATTCTCCAATGGTACTGAGCGTAACTGTGTGGCTAACCTGGTGCGAACAAAAATGTCAAGATTACACACACATTTTCATTCCTTAAAGCAACACTTTGTAGTATTTTTACCTTAAAACAGCTTCAAAATCTTTGTGATGCTCCCCACTGACTCATAATAAGGAGAATTGCACCAAAGGCTCAGCACACTGCTAACTGCACTATGTAGCTCTGCTTGCGAGAACTGCATAACCCAGGTCATATTTGTGCAAAACTTAATAATATTACTTAACTGTGTCAGTCCATAAGATAGAACCTCACATGCTGAGGTTGTTTATTCTTTAAAAATTAAAAGATCCTCAGCTTATGGTTAAGGGTCTATACACATTAAAGAGTTTTCTTAGAACTGCATGTCCAAGCCAAGAACCATTTAGGGACCCTATCAGACCTTCTGTCTCACATATATTACCTTAATAGGGAATTTTTCTAATTTGTGAGACAATAGGTCTGATAGGGTAATGAAGTGCTGCTCAGTAGACTTGAGATAAAATCGTTGCCGCTTGTCAGTGCCATCAGCACACTGCGCAAGTGTGCTTTCAAAAAGAAAGACTCGCAGGTAGGCAGCTCCTTTCCCTCTTTAGTAGTTTGGTATGGTTTGGCAGTTTTTTGTAGTTTGCTTCTTCCTAAAATATTAACAGCCCAGGCTCCTTTCCTATTATTATAGTCCACTATTATTAACAGTTTTAACAGGTTAAACAGGACACAGTAGAGAAGTAGCGGAGAGGCCACCTATGCTGGCAAAGGTGTCAGTGATCATGAATACCCCCTCCCATCCACTTTATAAACATTACATAGGCAGAGACAATACACTGACCAGCAGACAGTTCCCTCCCCTCTACAGAAATGAGCATTTCCGTAGGTCATTTATCCCTGCAGCCATTACACTATACTATTCAATGATTAACTCTGCACATGTGCCATCTGCACTGGACACTTCATTAACGACCATGTTCTTTTCAATGGGTACAGGTGCTTTACTGTTGTAACTGTAAACTACCTGTGGATAACTGTTACTGTAATACTAACACTACAACATGGCAGTAATTCTAACTGTACCAGTAACAGTAACTTAATACTGCATGAATATCCTCTCACTCAAATTGTACATTTAACACTGTAAGAACAGCAACAGGTTGTATAAACATAGATATACACATGTACATACTTTTTTTATTTCATCTTATCTTTATATGCAAGAAGAATTTCACAATTGTGAAAAAAGTTAAAATTACCTTATGTTCTTCCACTCTGTAGTCTCTAAAACAATATGTGGAAACAGCGGTAAAAAGGAAGATTTGGGTATTGGGAGTGAGATTAGGCTTAGCTACTTAAGCTAAACCAAAAAGCAGTATTAATTAGGGCCCAACTGATCAGCATTTATCTGATTATTGGAACTGCCACTTACTTAATTGTCAACAAAAGTGCTTTGTTATTTAATCTATCTGACAATCACTGATTAGCAAATACTTTTACATACTTTTGTAGCCCACAGCGCTACTGGATTGGTAGCAATGCTTTTGAGAGAGACACAGGAATGAATAATCACCAGCCTTCACGCCCACAGCAATATATTAAGACTAACCAGCACAGCTGGCATACAGCACAAATCACTCGGTCATATAATTTCATTCACTGTGGCCACACAAACATGACTTTGTGCATGTAGCTCAAAACCCTGCCCGAAACATGATTTCTGAGCATGGGAGCAGACCCCCTACAACACTAGGTCAATGACTCATACTATGCATTTCTTTAAAATATCAAAATTGTGTAAATATAGTTGTATACCTTTCTTTAAATAATCAACTCAGCACTAGTTTACAATCACTGAACTAAATAAAATCGGGTTTTGGAAAGTAAATAAAAAGAAGAAAGAAAGAAAGAAATCAGAACCCCCGGCTCTGAATACATCCAAATGTCCACCGAATTGCAGCTGGAGCATCTGAGGCTGCTCAGAATGCTTACAGAATAAACTTTCCTGTTTTTTAAAGGGCTTAACCCCAAGTAAGGTGCCATCAACACTGACCTGGAAGTGATTACTTAACCCCTTGTTGACCACCAGACGCACGCCCTCCATCTGCATCGGGAAGACTTCTGAAGGTCAAAGCAGAAGTTGGTGAGAACAAGCTGCATCTGCTCAGTGTTGACAATGGTCAAGTATGGCTAAATACTGTACACATGTGAAAGAGAAGATAATGAATAAGAAAGAAAGTGGTTAAACAAAAGATGCTCTCAGCACACTGACCTTTGCATTTCCGATGACATTCCTCAAAGGTCCCAGGGTTGGGTAGAGGGGGCTCCGTGTCTGTCCCAGGCTGGCCGGTCGTGCCTGAGGAGGATGATGCTGGAGACACCGGGGGCATGGTGAACCCTGGAGGCACTGTGACTAGTCCAGGGCCCGCCTGGGTGCCACCACCCCCCGAAGCTGGGGGGTTTGGGGAGCTGGCAGCCAACACACTGCCCATGCTGCTATGAAAACAATGTTTAGTAAGACAGATGATCTTAGCTATTTCCATATGAAAGCGCGTGTGTGTTATTGTATTGCTGGTGTAAATAGACGAGATGGGGGCTTGCCACTTTAGAACAGTAAGACATCAATACATTAGACACGTTGGTTGTACGTGCACACGTTCATTGATCTAAAAATAAATAAACCCAAACTGAAACACTATCTGCTCTTTTGGCGTTTTGTTAGCCCACAGGAAGCCGAAATATAGGCAAAACGGTTTTAAAAGAAACCAGAGCAAAGCCACGGCCAGGCTTCACTTCAATCTAATTCAAAGGCAGTTGCTAACTTCCCTGGCATCTGTTATTTCGGTGTATCCTTGACTTAGCTAGGTCAGGACTACTGCTAGTTTGGAAGTACCAAGCCGTGCTACACCACCAAAGCGTAGCTAGCTAGCTAAAATAATAACAAAATAAAGGCTGAGATAAATGACTTTAGATCAGGTAGCACTGTCCACAGCCTACTAACCAACTCTAATATGCATCCCAACTCATAAAGATGATTAAAATTAGGACTTGCCTCACGGTTCGCTTGGCAAGCTAGCTATTAGCTAAGTTGCTAGCTAGCCTGCGTTAGCTGGTGCTGAGACGACTCCGAAGAAGTAACTTAGCAACATTTCCCTTTGAGGGGTTTAATACCTATTATCTCCCCCTCTAACATCGCGTTAGGTGACTTCAAACTTTTATTTAGTGACATTTTTAGTGACATTTGCGTGAACAGGCGGTAAAATGCGCTCGTAGGCCCTCGTGTGATACTCACGTTGTGCAATGCAGTCCAGTTCTTCGGCTACGGAGCGCCGGTACGATGTTATGGCACAACCTACTGACGCTTGACAACTTTGCCCGCCCACTTCGTCCAAGTCAGACATTGATTGGCCGAGGCCCGCTGCAGCTGCACGCGGATTGGCAGCGCTGGAGTTCCCAGCTAAGACGATAGGCGAAACGAGAGTTACGGAGCCTGACGTACCATTGGCAACGCCTCCACCGGTTCAAGGGTATTGAGTGGGTTTCCTAAATGGACGATCTGACAGGGCTGCTGCTGCTTTTCCTGAACTATATCATATAATTTAATATAACATTCAAGAACTTCAGAGGGAAACTGAAACAGAAATCAAAAAGAACCAGAATAAGCAGCAAGTTTACATTTAGCTACAGTTCCTACAGTAACCCTTCACTAAGGGCCAAACCTCCTCCGCCTGTTAGAAACTGAAACAAGGCCGGGACGTTTTTTTTGTTTTGTTTTTTTTTTTGTTTTTTTGCTAAGGCAGTAAAGGAATTAAAATAATAATAATAATAATAATAATTTTTAAAAGTATTGATTCATATAATATTATAACAGTAATATAACTCAGACAGCAGAGCTAAATAACTTATTAACATGTTAACAATGATAACAAAACTTGTTTTTTCGTAATCCCAACTTGCCTTTTTTGCAAAAACAAATATAAGCGGTAATTTGGACAAAACATCTTGTTATCTCAAGATCACAAGAAAAACAACATTCATTATCCTGACAAACCTGACAAATCTTGAGATCACAAGGAATATACTCATGGCTTGTCTGGACTTTCGTACCTTGCTACTATAACTGTGATGTATTTTATACATACTCATTTGAGATTTGTATGTTTTTACATACAAAACGTTTAGCTTTCCAACCTAGCCTCACGTGACAAAGTAATTGGCCCTTAGTTGTTAAAACTTCAAGCAATTGACCAAATAAACTAATTACATTTTGTATGAGGAAACTATTTAGTGTGACAGATAATGCAAATATGTGTGTGTGTGTGGGGGGGGGGGGGGGGGCTGTAAATGTTTTGAGAATACACAAATGTGCCAACATAATTCTATTAAAATCCATTAATTTGGAATTGGAGTGCTCAACAGTATTCTCTCTAGAATATTTAACCATTAAAGCTGTGTACAGTCAAGCCTGAGACATCCAGGCAACACCTATTGAAGGCCTAATCTCAAAACCCAGGACAGAGCAAGAAGTGAATTTGAGAGGGAAGCCACTGAGAGACTAACAATCACTTTCAAGAAGCTACAGAGTTCTGTGCATGTCTGGAGTTTGCCAGATTGTTTCCTGGTCAAAGAAGGCCCAAATTGAGCTTTTTGGGCAACATTCTAGATGCTTTGTGTGTTTGTCAACAAATACCATCATAGAAGATAACATGGGTGTGGCAGCATCATATTGTGGGGATGCTTTTCCAGAGTGGACACACCCTAGCTTGATTACTGTGAGGTTTGTTGAATCTAAACATCACCAAAATAGAAGGGTTACAAAGTGATTTCTAAGGGTCTGGAACCATAATGAGTGCCATTATCTCCAAATGGAGAAAATGTGAACAAGTGGTGAATCTTCTCAGAAGTGGCCAGCCTTCTAAAAATGCCTCCAAGAGTGCAGTAATGACTGAAATAGAGTTCCAAGACAAAAGCCACCAAAATACCTTGATCATTTACCATACCTTTCTGTGGAACTTATAAGAATAAGAACATCATACCAACAGTCAATGGTGGTGGTGGTGGTGGTGGTGGTGTAAAGGTAGGTGCTTGCCTTGCTGCTTCAGGATCTGAGGACTTGCTATAACTGACAGAACTGTAAATTATGTTCTCTACTGGGAAATCCTGCAAGAAAATGTTTGGTCATGAGACACTTATGTCATATTTTGAAACTCAAGCACAATTGGGTTACGCAGCAAGACAGTGATCCATAGCCCAAATAACAAGTCCACCTTTAAAAGACTAAAGAAATTAAATAAATAAAAGGAAGGTTCTGGAGTGGATTTGTTAAAGTTCTGAGTTTATTAACATGCTGTAGCAGGGCCTGAAATGGGTGGCTTTGTTTGAGGATCTGAAATCATCCAGTGTGAAAAAACTTTCTCTGGCTCTGTAGCTCAGTCTGAGCTCAACCAAAGTCCTTAAACATGATATATTGACTTTACAGGCATTATTTGACCTAACAGAGCTCCTAAAACCTACATAATTGAAGGCAAAGTAATTCAAAATGTTTTTGAAATTGTATTTTAAGAAACCTTCTGCTTTTCGTAAAAAGGCAAAGATAAGTGTCTCATTAAACATGAACTGCAATGAATTACAATTGAAAGCAGGTCATAAAAATGTGACAAATTAGATGAATCACTAATAGGCTCATTAAACTCAGTTAGAAACACAGTTGCTACAGATAAAATGGCTAGGGTGAGAGTGGTCTGCCACCCAAACATATCCAGCCAAACATATCCAGTCAGGAGCAGTTAAAGGTCAGAAATTTACCGATGATGAAGGCTGATAAAGGATGTGCAAAGTCAATGTCAGTGCCAGTATTCTTGAAAAATGCTTGGAAAAAAAAGTTTGTCAAAGTGGATGTAGAGGTAACAGGGACTTTTTATGTAGTAGAAGCTTTTGGTGTCACAGCAATGTCATCTGTAAATTTTAAGAGCATTTGGGCAGATGTGTCTTCAGATTCACCCTGAAGAACCTTTATTTGTGTCATAAAAGTAACTAGTTTCGAATTGTTCCCACCGCCTGCTGCTATTGCTAGTTTCTGTGGTGGTTTTACTGTTGTTGCTGGCTGATTGCATCGGTGCTCCAGTTCCACCTTAATTTCAGTGGCAGTGTATACTCAGGACTACCTTAAAAAATCCACCTTAAAATTCAGTGTTTCTTAAAAGCAGTTCCACCTTAAAAGCAGTGCTACTTAAGAGCAATTACACCTTAAAATCCAGAGCTACTTAGGTTCAATTCCACCTTAAAAGCAGTGCTACTTAAAAACAATTCTACCTTAAAATTCAGTGCTACTTAGGTGCACTTCCACCTTAAAAGCAGTGCTACTTAAGATCAATTCCACCTTAAAATTCAGTGCTACTTAGGTGCACTTCCACCTTAAAAGCAGTGCTACTTAAGATCAATTCCACCTTAAAATTCAGTGCTACTTAGGTGTAATTCCACCTTAATATTCAGTGTTTCTTAAAAGCAGTTCCACCTTAAAAGCAGTGCTACTTAAGAACAATTCTACCTTAAAATTCAGTGCTACTTAGGTGCACTTCCACCTTAAAAGCAGTGCTACTTAAGAGCAATTCCACCTTAAAATTCAGTGCTACTTAGGTGCAATTCCACCGTAAAAGCAGTGCTACTTAAGAACAATTCCACCTTAAAATTCAGTGCTACTTAGGTGCAATTCCACCTTAAAAGCAGTGCTACTTAAAAGCAGTTCCACCTTAAAATGCAGTGCTACTTAGGTGTAATTCCACCTTAAAATTCAGTGTTTCTTAAAAGCAGTTCCACCTTAAAAGCAGTGCTACTTAAGAACAATTCTACCTTAAAATTCAGTGCTACTTAGGTGCACTTCTACCTTAAAAGTAGTGCTACTTAAGAGCAATTCCACCTTAAAATTCAGTGCTACTTAGGTGCAATTCCACCGTAAAAGCAGTGCTACTTAAGAACAATTCAACCTTTACATTCTGTGCTACTTAAGAACAATTTACAACTTAGGTGCACTTCCACCTTAAAAGCAGTGCTACTTAAGAGCAATTCCACCTTAAAATTCAGTGCTACTTAGGTGCAATTCCACCGTAAAAGCAGTGCTACTTAAGAGCAATTCCACCCTAAAATTTAGTGCTACTTAGGTGCAATTCCACCTTAAAAGCAGTGCTACTTAAAAGCAATTCCACCTTAAAATTCAGCGTTTCTTAAAAGCAGTTACATACTGTGTGGTGTGCTATGCATTCATTAATACAATTCAAAAGAACTTCATTTGTTAAAGCGTTAAAGAAAAGAATAACACTGCCCAATTTAAATTCAGCCTTCATCAAATTTAAAGAAACATCTGAAGGTAATTGAATCCATGTAAGAATATTTGACTAGTATGATTAGCTGACTGCTGGTTATCAGTATGTCTGTTGGTGACATGGTGGTTGGTGTGGTGCAACAGATAACACCACTACCTGCCACTGAGCTACCACACCATGTGGGAGGCTGGGGTTTGATTCCCGGTCTGGGTGATGTTGCTGTGCTACATCAATAAGAGTCCTTGGGCAAGACTCCTAACACTACATTGGCCCACCGCTGTAATACGAGTAACCTTGTAAGCTGCTCTGGATAAGAGCATCTGCTAAATGCCATAAATGAAATGAATGAGTGTGCAGGTGTATTTCTGTGTACAAACCAGATTCCAAAAAAGTTGGGACACTAAACAAATTGTGAATAAAAACTGAATGCAATGATGTGGAGATGGCAAATGTCAATATTGTATTCGTAATAGAACACAGATGACAGATCAAAAGTTTAATCTGAGTAAATGTAACATTTTAAAGGAGAAATATGTTGATTAAAAATTTCATGGCGTCAACAAATCCCAAAAAATTCTGTTATTTCCTTGACAGTGGCATTCCTGTTTGAGGTGCAGCGACGTTTAAGGGCTCGGAGATCACGAGCATCCAGTAGAGTTTTACGGCCTTGACCCTTATGCACAGTGATTGTTTCAGATTCTCTGAATCTTTTGATGATGTTAAGCACGGTTGATGATGATAACTTAAAAGTCTTTGCCATTTTATGCTGGGTAACACCATTCTGGTATTGCTGCACTATCTTTCTGTGCAACAATGGTGGAATTGGTGATCCTCTTACCATCTTGGCTTCAGAGAGACACTGACACTCTGAGAAGCTCTTTTTATACCCAATCATGTTGTCATTTGACCTAATTAGTGTTAATTGGTCTTCCAGCTGTTCGTTATATGCTCAATTTCCTTTTTCCAGCCACTTATTGCTACTTGTCCCAATTTTTTTGGGATTTGTTGACGTCATGAAATTTTGAATCAACATATTTCTCCTTTAAAATGTTACATTTACTCAGATTAAACTTTTGATCTGTCATCTATGTTCTATTATGAATAAAATATTGACATTTGCCATCTCCACATCATTGCGTTCAGTTCTTATTCACAATTTGTTTAGTTTCCCAACTTTTTTGGAATCTGGTTTGTACTAATGTAGTACTAATAATTAATCACATTAACATGTAAGCTAAATCTTATATATCCTCACCAAAATAATGAAACTTACTCAAATACGCAATTTTCACTCTTTTTACTGTCCTACATGATAACCAGACCAGCCTAACCCAGTTTAGACCATTTTAGATGAACATGGAATTCATTCTGGTGAAAGCTGTTTGCTTCATCTGGATGTTTGAATGTTTCATGACGAATGGACTCGTATAAATCATCCAAAATGATGTTGTTTCATTTTGGCTCTTCACATCTTTTACATTAACTTTGAAAATGTAATATTTTGAAAGTTGTACGTTTGTCCTTTTTCTTCTGACTTTCCCATTTTGGAGATGAGGTTTTGTTCCAGCAGCAATAGTGTATATACTGTAGTAACTCTCCCACTCCTGCTTACTGAAGACAAAACTAAAGACAGAAACAGGCCCACAAACAAGCAGCAACTCTAGACGGCTATAATAAAGGCCTGGCAGAGCATCTCAACAGGGGAAACGCAGCATATGGTGATGTTAATGGGTTTAGGACTCCAGGCACTCATTGACTGCAAAGGATTTGCATCCAAGCAATACACACACTCCTTGTATTTGTCAATGCGTTAGTTTGTACAATTATTTCTGAGCCTGTGAAAATGTAGGGGCAATGTTTGAAGTGTTTGTAATTCCTGTAGAAACGGTTTATACAAAAGCAGAAACTGCAAAAACTGTGCCACTGTTCAAATACTTGGATTTAACTGTATATGATTTTCCCTTTACCATATAAACATGCATAGAAACAACCTATCAGGCTTAACTGTGAAGGAGTAGAAGTGTGTGCTGCCTGTGTCCACCACCAGAGGTCAGTAGCTGCATGCTTATGACCTACACTGCAAGTGTCACCTTGCTTGCTCAAACCTTGCCTTTCCCAGCATCAAGTCCTTGTAGGCTAGCTTTAAATATTAGCAGGAGTGGTGTTGTAAGGCAAAATGCTACCCAAAGATTTATCACTGTTTTACCATTATCAACATCAGGTATACAATAAAACTCAGAAGATACATGTAGCTTCACTGGTGGTTCTGGATAGTGAATAAAATGCCTATTTTTGCTATATGTATATATATGTTATAGGCATCAGTGATTTTCATCACCACCGCTGTAATAAAGAAATTTACTCTAAATAAAGAGTTGGCAAGTTTCTCTTTAATTAGTCACTTCACACAAAAACACTCTGAGTATGGCATGGAATTAAAGCTGGTGAAGCAGGCAGTAAAGCTCTCCTGAGAACTTAATGGTTCCCACCGTCTGCTGTTGTTGCTAGTTTCTGTGGTGGTTTCTCTGATTGCATTGGTTATTAAGTCCCACCTTAATTTCAGTGTCAGTGTAAACTCAGTACTACCTTTCCACTAAGAATTTCCACCTTAAAATTCAGTGTTTCTTAAGCGCAATTCCACCTTAAAGCAGTTCCACCTTAGAAGTTAGTGCTATATTAGCTCAATTCCACCTTAAAAGCAGTGCTATTTAAGAGCCATTCTACCTTAAAATAAGCTCAATTTCACCTTAAAAGCAGTTCCACCTTAAAATGTAGAGCTACTTAAGCGCAGTTCCACCTTAAAATTCAGTGCTACTTAGGCTCAATTCCACCTTAAAAGCAAGTCCACCCTAAAAGCAGGTCCACCTTAAAATTCAGTTCTACTTCAGCTCAATTCCACCTTAAAAGCAGTTCCACCTTAGAAGTTAGTGCTATTTAAGTGCAAATTTCACCTTAAAAGTAGTTCCACCTTAAAATGTAGTGCTACTTAAGCGCAGTTCCACCTTAAAATTCAGTGCTACTTAAGCTCAATTCCACCTTAAAAGCAAGTCCACCCTAAAAGCAGGTTGGAAAAATGAGTGAAATTGCCCTTCAGTTAGAGTCCAGGACACACCTGCCCTAATGGAATGATTAATTGACGAATGGGGAATTATAATAGCCTCATTCCCTATGAGGCACCATCTGTATAGCTTTGTCTCAAGTCTCAGAAATAGATTATGCAATAACACGAGTACGGTACATTTTTTCTCATTCAAATTCAAAATTCAAATTCAAAATAATGAAATCGTGAACCTAGTAACCCCTCGCTAGTCGGCTTTGAATTTCTGCGTCATGCTTGAAGTGTAGCTGACATCACATACTGTCAGCTCATGGCTTTTCTGCTTGGCTGCAAATCTGCAAGCAAGCTGCACACTCATCAGATTACAGGGATGTCCCTTTAATGGAATTATCTCACGGCAGCTGACTGATGCTTGTGGTGGCACAATTAACACATACACCGATGAGCCAACACATTTAGATCATGTTAATAGTGTTGATTATCCTGGAATGTAGCGTCTTCTGCTACACGCACTGTTTAGACAAAATTATTGGGACACCTGCTTATTCATTGTATTGTCCAAAATCAAGGGTGTTAAGACTTTATCCTATTGGAGGAGCACTGCTATAAAGATCGTTAGTGAGGTCTGTAATAATGCTGAATGATCACCACACCTCCCTACCTTATCCCAAAAGTATTGGATGACGTACCATCATTCCTGAGAAGGTGCCCCACAGTTCAGTGCTAAGGGGCTTTATATCCCTTCAGTCCATGCCTCACATTAGGCATGGTGCCAACAGGTTCATGTTTTTCTGCTCCAGAGAGTCCTATTCTATTGGCAATACGTGTCTACAGTGACTAGACAAGATGTGTGGACATTTACATCTTTGTCAGCAATGGGTGCAACTAGCTGAAACATTAGAAGGGGTGTCCACAAACATTTGGACATATAGTGTTGCTGAAGTCCAGTATGAGTGCCAGTGCTAACTTCTGTCCCTTGAACCTCTGTCTGATGAGTCACTTTGATGCATGCATGATTTACCTGTGGGAAGCCCTGGACCCCACGGCAGGTCAACTGCACAGCTGACAGGAGTTCTGCTTTAATGTCTTGATCACCACAGGGGCACTTTCAAAGGTCTTGTACATGTTTTGGGGTCATGGATTGGAGCTGTTGGTGTCACATTCTGACCCTACCATCTGTTTTCTATATAAGCAGGAATAGAGATTCTTCAGACCAGCCTCACCTGTCCAGTTTGGGTGAGCCTGTGGCTACTGCAGCCTCAGCTTTTTGTTCTTGGCTGAAGGAAGTGGAAGTAGACGTGGTCTTCGGCTGTTGAAGCCCATTCGCCTTAAGGTTTGATGTGTTGTACATTCTGAGAAGCTTTTCTGCTTAACCCACAATTGTAGAGAGTGATTATCTGAGTTACTAGTTATTAGTCTGCCCATCACAGTTTCCCCTGTTTTTGATCATTGACAGGAACATGACATGAAGCTGCTGGTCTGTATTTGCATAAATTCATGTACTGCACTGTTGCTACATAAGTGTATGTGGATATGTGCCCACAAATACCCGCTCTTCAAACAGACTGAGTTCAGCCCAGGTCACTGATGGCCACATTTAGCTGTTACTGTGTTTCTTCAAATCCAAATCAGCAGGTAGTAATCCCCTTCCCTCATCATGTACACCCCCCCCCCTCTTCCAACAAACACACATGCTCACTCACTCACACACTCAGGGTCACGTGGGTGCAGCAGTGACTCAACTGAGATTTTCTTTTGCCATTTTTACCCTCTGTGTGTGTATGAGTGTGTGCCATGTGTGTACGTGTGAACAGGAAATTAAATCAGTTTGTCACCACTTACATCCACAAAGGCATTATTTGTCTCTGCTCACAATCAGAATACAATCTAAAAAAGAGCAGTGCTGACTGAAGCAGTTGGCAATACCCACATTAGTAGAGCGTTCTTCGCTGCCAGCGCTGAAGCACCTCAACACTGCAGAATACACTGCAGCGCTAAGGTCCTCTGGGATGGGAACGAAGGATGCAGCATTCTTTCACTGCAACCTTGACAGACAGCTCTAACGTCATCCATCTGCAGACCGAGAGATCCAGCAGCACTTGTCAACCTGCCTTCCAATTCAGTTTTGTTTTTAACATTCCCCCAAAGCGTCATGCCTTGAAGTACGTAACATTTGAGGGCAGTAAAAAACAGAGCTGATTTCTTGTCGCCAGCATATTAAATCAATTGAATAGACAGAGAATTTATGGTAAGCATACCAACATTTAAACATGGTGGTGGTAGTGTAATGACGTGTAGATATTTTTAATACCTGGCTTAATACCTGGACAACGAGTACTGATTGAAGGAACAATAACTTCTATTCTGAATCAGAGAATTTCTAAGTAGTTTGTCTTTTCCTCGGTTAATGAGCTGAAGCTGAATAATAATCATACACGGGTTATGCCACAGGACAATGATGCAAAACAGGGAAGTAAATGGAACAGAGATATTGTGGCAGTTTAGGCTCAAAAACACCAGTAAGTTTCACACTAGAGTGCTTCCCTGTTTTGCATCATTGTCCTGCTGCATAACCCATGTATGATTGTCCAGGTATTAAGGCAGGTATTAAAAATATCTACACATCATTATGACACTACCACCACCATGTTTGAATATATACTTAAAGCCTTTCTACAAAGAAGAGTTGGCTCAAATTCCTCATTGAAGACTAATATGAAATTATGGAAAGTTTTGGTTGTGATCATTGCTGCTAAAGATCATACTAAAAGTTGTTAAATGCATAAATTAAATAATTTTAATTATTCGTTAGCATTTACTGTGACTAATAAGGAGAAATAAGGAAGTGGCAAATACATTTTCATGACATTTATTGTTTTTTATTTTTTTTTCTAAATTTGTTTAGCACATTTTTCCTTTTTTCACCCATTCATAGTTCTATTCTAGGCAAGGGTCCCGACACTAGTGTGACGAATTGACACATGTCCTTCAATTGTGCTCTCTCAGACTCTGGCCACTGATTGCAAAGCAGCATGGCTGGGGCTTTGAACCCGTGATCCCTGGGCCATAGTGGCAGTCCTATAGACTGTTGAGCCACTGAGCCTTAAGCTAATTAGCTATCTTTGTTTTTGGTACAAATTGTAAATGCTCAACTTAAACCGTATATTTTTGACATAACTGTCAACTAAAATGTTAGTTAGAAGAACATCTGACTACAAAAAGGGTTCTACCCAGTACAGAACAACATTGGGAACCCTTATGTGTGCAATATAGAACCATGCACAGTTTGAGTTAACTCTAAAAACATCAACTTAAAATTATGCATGTAGCTCTCTGCAATTTAGGAGATGATTTCTCAAAACTACATCTACTGCTGGTGCTCTGGGTCTGCAAACCGACATTAGCAGTGATTCATGCCTCTGAGATGTGGGGCACATCTCCACCAGGGGGCAACATCATCATGTGTGAACTGAGCAGACAGAGTTGAGAAGCCCACCACTAAGACCTTTGACCCAAGGACTAATTTATAAACCAGGGCCAAAGTGTTCTCTCAGCAGGCTGGCAGAACACTTAGAGTCTAAGCTTCAGTCAAAGTGGATTCAAATCAAAACTTATCTCTGCAGGAGTCAACTTCACCTTGCTGGCACGGTGCGTTCATCATCGTCCGAAACAGGAAGTGCGCTGTCAGACATCAGCTGATAGAGTGCGAGAGTAAACATTTCCTTCCCCTGTTCCAACCAAGACAGTGACAAAGAGGAGCCTGTAATCAGAACTGCTAAAAAATAAACCTCATCATGCTGAGAAAAAGAATTCAGTTCACTAGTTTACTTTCCCACATACCTCCATGCTTCCCTTTTTCTGAATTATTGAACCCATATATGATGACAGATGAATGTAACATGCAGCGTCAGCGTGTAAATCTGTCCATTATGACAACAGCTGTAAATGTGCAAATCATCTGTTTTGGATTTACAGGCATAGGCATGTATTCAAAATTTAAAAGATGCATTGCAAAAGTATCAAACTTGTCTGGATCACAAATGAATCTGACAGATAAGAGTCATATTTCGTCTTCAAAATTAATTAATTTACTTGCAGTAAGTATTTAACTCCCTGTGGAAGCTCCAGATTTGCACAAATAAAAGATATCACCCTAACTTTGTCATGGTTGCCTTACAACAGTTGGCCTCTAGTTGTGAATCATTAAAAAGTTGACCTTTTCAGGACAAAAGACCCATCTTAATTCCAGCTTTTTAAACTGTGAACCTGATGAAAAATTGTGAAAAAGGGCATTAGCTTTCTAAAGACATTTAAGATTATAAAAAAGGTTATAGACTCAGTAACCCAGTGAACAATGTTGAATCAACTGTGAGGAAATGGAAGCTGCATCATACCACCCAGGCACTACCTAGACGAGGCATATCAGAGCAAGGAGCGGGCTTGTGAGGGAAGCCAATACAGAGAAGCCAACAGTCACTTTGAAGGAGTTGCAGAGTTCATTGACCAAGTCTGTAGTAAAAGTGCAACAGTCAATAACATCAAAGCCCTGCATTGTATAGGAAGGTGGCTAGAAACACTGATGCTGGCAGATATAATGCTGTATGCCCTGTTAAAAATTATTTTGTTTATTTTTTAACCATTCTTTCTGGTAAAGAAATTGCGACAACAGCAGATCATTTGGATTTGTTTATTGAATACTGTGCTCGAGAATGAGATGTATACTTTTTTGGCAGCGTCCACTTTCAGTGTCCAGGTATGAAAGGCCGGAGTTTGAAAGGCTGGAGTTTAGTTCTCATATTCTGGATCCAGTAAATATGCTCAATGTGACATCACTCGAATAGGTCAAATGAAGCCGTTATTTATCGTATAGCAGCTTGGTTTGGTTTTGCAGTTGCATATTGTTACTTTATGCCGAACTGTTCTTATGATAATGCTATTAAAAAGTAAGGCTGTTGTTTGCTTTGCTGACCTATACAGCACATTTATCAGTGCTCTATGTTTAATATAGTATGCAATAATACAGCCTATTATTTAGCTGGCTGCTGTTGTTTTTTGGAGTTTAATAAATCAGAAAGTTTCTTATAAATCAACACACCGGGTGGTTCTTGTGTATAATATAAAATTGATTCCTGCCAGCACCACTGGCAATAAAAAAGAAACCCTTATTGAAGAAAAACATGCCTGGAGTTTGCGAGAAACTACTAGTTAGGTTTTGTACTAGTAAGGTTTTGTGTTTAGCTTCAGTTTTACTTAAAGGGAATTCCACCAATTCTTCAAAGGTTCTGCTTAATTAAAGACACCCTGAGACTTTAATGTTTCTAAAAGCTACATCACTAAAAGCTAAAGTTGTTACCCAGCTAAATGGCCTGTATGGGTAGCCCAACTGGGAACCAGAGAGTTTTGTCTTTGGGTTTCATGTTGACCCCAACATAGGGATGCCCATTATTAGGGATCACCCATTCGAAGCCATTGATGGCAGATGGTTCCATTCAGGACATTGTAGGTTATACACACAAAAACAAAGAAATTTTTGTAGGTTTAATTTCTCAGATTGCTCAACTACCAACCATTTCACATGAAACCAGTCTGAATGACCTTGTGTACATTTCAACCAAAGAATGATGTATTTAGAAAAGTCAGCAGAATTCCCCTTTAACCACTAGTGACCCTACACCTGGTCTTGGGAAAGTTAACAATTGTCAGGCGTCTCTACAACCCATTAATGAACTCTCAGTGGTTAATGAACACTTTACCAGAGAGACTGTCTTGCAAAGCAGTGATTTATTGTACGTTTATGTGCTGCAAACATGATGGACAGTTCAGAAACAGGAACGAGCTATTCAACACAGAGATATAAACATAATTTAATGTGGCCTGCCAAATCAGACCAAGTCTGAAAGATCAAGTCAAGTCCAATAGTCCATTTTCTGCCTTGTTGCCTCGATGGTGTTATCTGTCATTGTGCTTTGGCAGAGTGAAACATGACCTCATGAGCGTGGACACACCACTTAATAAATAGCCAGAAAATACAGTCTGGTGAGGCTGTAGAATTGATTCACAGATTCAAATCGAGAATCGACTCCAGAGCTCCAGAGGACTCAGGGATCAAGTGAAAGACAAAGTGGAATGTAACATTTGTAACAAAAAAGTGGCTTAAGACAACATTGGTAGTGTTGAAACCCAACCGAAGGTCTTTATTTATCATTGTAAACTGCTACTGTTGGTCTTTAATATTATTACAATGACCAATGGCTGCGATGAACTGGCACCCTGCCCAGGGGGTATTCCTGCCTTGCGCAAAATGTTCCTTTAAGACCCTAAACACGAAAAAACAGACGGAAGAAGATGGATGGAAGGATGAAATGATCAGTTTGGGCACGCTGAGAGTTGCAAAGGTTTTCTGCATGTTCTTATAATCCATTTTTTATAATGTTAAATTAGCATTTTTCATTTCAACTAATGCAAGTTCATCTTTTAAACATTTTATTATTATATATTTTAACAAATGCTCCAACTCTTAGGTTTAAAAATGTTTTATGATACATTCATTTAAAATGATTTCAGTGTGATTAAGTATCAGTTTTAGCAATGTCATTGAAATGCATATAATGATGAGCGAGAGAAAATGCTAGTCTATTTTTAGTATATTCAGGCATGCCTGTTGTCTGTTTGATGTTTGTCAAAGAAACGCCACAGACATTTCCCCCCAGAGATGTTACATAACCAATGCTAACTTCCTTCAGCCACCCTCTATTTCATCTGCTGCATATACTCTCACCTGTTTGATGTTCTGACAACTACAGCATTAATGTGTATTACATAATCATGCAATGATAGCTTCAGTAACTGTGTGTGTATGTGTGTGTGCTTGGCATACAAACGATTCCCGTTCACTAAATTGAGGTTGGCTCGTTAATCATTTGAAAAGGGATATGAAAGGCTGCTGCCTTCAGAATAGGTGTGCAGTAAGCTGCAGGAGACGAAGTGGAGGAGCTATTTTTAGAGCAATCTCAAGACGTCATTATTGTAGGTCAGTGGCTGCAGCATTTGGCATCTTCCCTAAAGTCACTCACTGCCTGGATGTGGCGGTATTATGAGGCCATAGTGCTAAATCAAAGGAATTGCAGTTTACAGCCAATTCCTGACTCATATTTTTGTGTATAATGGTTGTTATTATTGAGTCCAGCTTTTTTCATTTTGGCACCCATGTAAAGGAGGTGTTCATCCAGAATCACATCTGATCCCTGTTAGATGCATTTTGGATGATTCAGTGATTCGGTCAAAAATTTTATATCTCAATAGAGGGTATGCATTGACGTCACATTCCCAAAACAACCCCCTTTAGTTGGACTGAGTGGCAGAACATAGTTATGTTCAACAGGGAAAATGGCCTATTTAGACATGGAGATAGATGTTTAGCAAGGAACATCCAGCTAACTGAGGCTCAAATCATACCGGTTTAGAGGATAAAATGCCATATATGAGAGCTCACAGTTAAGTGAATGGTCTTAGGGGTGTCAAGCACGCTTTGTAGACTGGATCATCCAGATTTTGAGACGACTTACCATGCTTTTCAAGTGGCCATCAGAAGATGGAAACATTTTGTCCATAAAAGAATGCCAATGATCAGCAACAATACTCATATAGGCTGTGGCCTTCAAGCAATGATTGATTGGTATTAACAGGCCCAAAGCATGCCAAGAAAACATTCCCCAAACCATTACACCACCTCCACTGGCCTGGATTGTTGACACAAGGCAGTTGGGGTCGACGGATTCATGCTGTTGGCACCAAATCCTGACAAGGTCTTCTGCTGTTCTAGTTTCAGTTTGATGGTTCAGCTGGGTCTGTAAGCTTGATCAACCTGACCAAGCTGTCCAGCTAAATCTTGACCCTACTATGTGTGAGATTCATCGAACCAAGCTTCATTTTACCAGTCTTTAATGTGTCTGGTTTTGGTGAGTCTGTGTCCACTGCAGCTTCAGCTTTCTGTTCTTTGCTGACAGAAATGGAACACATCCACGTCAGGGTTTTGGCGGGTTTGATGAGCTGTGCAATCGGAGATGCTTTTCTGTAAAACTATACAGAGTGGCTCTCTCAGTTGTTGAAACTGTAGCCTTTCTGTAAGCCATTCCCAGTTGAACTACCACATCAAAAAGGCAGATCTGTCTGCAATACCGCCACTCACTTCTTTATTACACCACTCTGAGTAAACTGCAATTACTTAAACTACTATTGTGCTAAAAATCCCAAGAGATCTGGAACTAACCAGATCACATTTTTCACCCATTCTCATTGTTGATGTCAACCTTCAATAAAAGCAGCAGGTCTGTATCTCCATGATTTTATTAATGCATTGCACTGCTGCCACACGATTGGCTGATTAGGTATTTGCATGAATGATTAGGTATTAAGGTGTTCCTAATAAAGTGCTGGGTCAGTGTACAGTGAAATGTAGTTCTGTGATATTTTATTGGTGTTGATTCCAAAAGTTTTAACACATTACCCTGCTGAGAAGTGGATGAATGGCCAGCTAAAGCTGGTCAAGATGGTTAACCTGGTTGACAAGCGTAGCTCTTGACTAGCATTATGTATGTTTTAATAATGTATGTATGGTTTAGTTGGTCTACAAGCAGGATCAGCCTGACCAGGCTGTCTAGCGTGACCAGCAAGAACATGCGTGACCAAAATACATTATAAAAATACACTATGCTGGTCAAGAGCTAGTTAACCAGTTTGCTTACCAGCAAAGGTTGTCTTCACCTGGATGACCAGCTTTTCAACTACCTTGCCCATCAAAGACCAGCTTAAACCATCCAGCAAAACCAGCAGGTCTTGCTGCCAAGTAGCCTGTTTACAGCCTTATGCTACAACGTTTTCGTCTTTACGTTGTAGTTGCTCATATAAATGCTTATATTGTCACTGTCGGACCTCATATCTCCAAAAGTGCAACTTTACTAGAGGAGAAAAGCTTTTCTAACTTTCTATGTTTTTTCTACAGTTCTGATTTGCTTCTGGGCTTTTAGTATGTAGCCCAGTTGTTGCGTTACTGACTAAAGTCACTGTAACAACCCAGCCAATGGGTTAATTATCACCATTAAATAACAGCAGTTGATTAAGTCATTTAAAATAATTAATGTCTCTTGAGGAAGCGTATTAGACAGTGGGGTGAACAGCATTTCTTGAGGCAACAGCATGATGTTTTATTTCAAGTAAGGATGATCGACTTGATTTTTGTGAACTGTTTGGTGAGACTGATAGAATTAGCTAGTGCTAGCTTGCTGTAAAATGGTTTGTTTCTATAGTTTTATTAAAAGGTCACTAGCTTTAGTCAAATTATAGTTGAAAATCAGGTCATTTTTGTTACATTATATATTAATGTTATGTTAAATGTGTAAAAATTATTGCTATAAAATAAACTTGTCAGACGAGCTTGTCAGGTGACTTTTTCAATGCTTTTCTCAGTATTTGGATAATATTTTTGGAGTGTGTTTAAATTTTTGGACTAAAATGTTATTTTATTTTATTGTTTTATCAATCTTTTCTTTACAGGTTAAAAATATTTAACTAAACAAACTAAAGCTACCTAAAAATGTTCAAATATATATTAATTAAGAATTGTTTAATAAAGATGTTTGTTTTATTAAGCAGCTTTTTTATTATTCTGTTAGAAAATATGTTAAATTAATATGTAGTTTCTTTTATTATTTAGTATAATAAGTTAATAAAACCCAACAATAGACACTCTTGTGCTAGGTAACTATTAGCAAACTCGTTTGACCCAGCCAGCATATTGGGTTCCTCATATTACCCAGCAGTGGAGGGTCAGTTTAACTCAGTGTGTGTCCTGTTAAATGGTAACCCAGTGCTGGGTTGTGGGAATGACAAAAACTGAGGTATTTTTAACTTGGCATTTTTTGCACGTAAAAAGTAAAAGGAAAAATGTCCAAAAACAAAATAAATACACAGAAGGAAAAAAGGGGAAAGGACTGAGGTCAATGGCAGCACAATGTTCACAATGCATCAGCTTTGCACACCTTGTAAAAATAGTCTATTTCTGTTGAAGTCTGCCTGACTTGGAAATGGAAACATAAAAGGCTCCTGTAGTCATAGTCTTCTTATTCACATCCTGCCGACGTTCTTCATTCCTGCAAAGCCTTTGACCATCTTTCTGTCCATGAACATAAATGCTTTCCTGAAGGTTTTTTTTGTCTGTGCACTGCCTGAAGCATGTTTTGGATGAAGGCATCCTCTGTTTTAGGGCAGGAAGACACCTGGAAAAGCCACAGGCAATCTCAGTAGACACAATATAATCACAATTACTTTGCAAGCCATTGTTCAGGTTTGTGAAAGTCGGCCAGGGATATGGTCAAAAATAGGAACATTAAGACTGTATTTCTAAGGTGTGTGAACTTACTTTGTCAGAAAAAGCCTTTTTTAAAGCAATTTAAACATATAATCAGCACAAAATATTACTTATATACATACTTATAACATATCTTTAATATAATGATTCTGTCATGCTGCATTTTCCTGCAGATTTACGGACCATTCTGTACTGATGATAAAACACACAGTGGGAGCAACACTAGTCAAAGTTTTTTGTGGGTAGAAGATGAACTGATCTCATATCTTTGTTTCAGAATATGTTTATTTTTTAAATAATATTTATTTTCAAAACATAAAATCAACAAAAAAAATCAGAGCTGCTTTATGTGTTCATTAACATCAATGCAAACGATTGTTTATTTTCACTCTTCAGGTAAGTTTTCTTTTTTACTTTTCCTTTTTGTTATCATTGGGATGTAGGGGGCTTTCAAGGATGCTTGGGCCCAAGGGTCTTGCAAAATCCATTGATGTAGACGTGTCTGCTCTGATATTGCGTTCTGATGCCTGTCAGAAGTGTAAAAGCGAGTTGATTCAAGATGCAAGGGTGAAAAAAAGTGCTATTGTGGGAAATCCAAAAATTGGAGTCATTGTACCAGTCCAAGGTCAGGAACCCGGTAGACAAATATGTATTGAACACAAACTTGAAACAAACTTGAATAAACAAAGACAAAGGCAAAACAAATCCAACGCTTGGAGAATCCAGGAAACGAGACATGACAATAAACAGAAGAGAAGGGAAAGATGCAAGCTAAACACATACAATCAGAACACAGACTTCACAAACAACAAACTAAACAGTGCTGGTATACTTCCTAAGCCAAGATACTCAGAAGTCACATGATCTTTGATTAACAATGGCCTGGTTAGGCCACTCATGGGTCAAATAGGGCAATGGCAAATTTACTGCGGGGCAAAACTGGCACAGCTGTGGCAGCCACCTTTAAGCTTTGTCGTGGCATTTAAACTCTGGGCCACATAAAACTAGCCCATGTGGGATGTTTAGACAGCATTTCTATTTTTGGCCAAAACTGGTCCAGCTGTTTTCCATCTGTGTCCAGATTTGAATGAAGTCACTGCTGCCATTCCGTGGCCATTGAGGTCTGGATGAAAGTATAATTGTGGGCCAGAACTGATGTTTGAAACTTCATGGAGAACCAAAACAAACAAAACTATTCCTTGTTCAGGTAAAAGACATGCCCACCACACAGAAAAACAAAGGGTAAATGTTCAGAGAATACACACCCATCTTTTTCTTTGCAGGGGGAAGTGGTGGTTTGATAGCTAGGTCTGATGAGCTGCCCCCATTTGGCCCTTGAGCATAGCCTGTAAACCTCATTGCTTCTAGTTGAATTATCTTGTTACATAGTCAAAGTACTTATTGTCCTAAACATAGTAACAATAATATTTTATGGTGATGTTGCTGTAAAGGGTCTGTTAGTGTGCATAGTGAAAAATAAAATGAAAATTAATTTGCCCCAACGTAAAAATCCTATGGATATGTATTGGATTCCAATACCACATTTGAAAATGCTCCAACTCAGAACTGAGTAATATCTTTTTTGCACATTCAGAGCTATATTTACTGTTTGCACTGACAGAAAGAACAAAATGTGACATTGTACATCACATTTGCTGAATTCATCATGCATCAACTACAACCCTAATGTCTCTACTGGTAAATATTCCTAATAGGAAGCGAGTCATGGCCTAGTTCTAGCCCTCACCTACCAGTCTCATCCGGCCCAGTGTGGAATGGTTTAGACTTTGTCTGAATCTGGATGCCGGAACACAGCCCCTGCTGGCTATGGTTGGGCCAGTTTCACAATAGTTTGCCTGTAGGACAAATGTTGCTTAGGCTTAGGTTCAAATGCCAGGGCAGCCAGTAAATTGCCTGTATGCCAGGTAATTTACTGGCTGCCACAGCTGGGCCATTTCTGTATACTTGCTATATATGACTATGTATGCAATGCAGCAGCATTGCCAGAATTTAATTTCTAGGGTGGGACTAGTAGTTAAAAGGGGTCAGCAAGGACATATTATGTCCCAGAGAGGGATTATTACACATAGAACGGTTGTGACGGTTAGTGCAATCTCCTTTACTCCTACAGAAGGCCGCCGTTGCCGGTTCAGAGTGTGTTTAGTCAGTAAAATCTGGAGAGGCAGCTGTAGGAAACTTTATCAGTAGTTAAATCTTTCTGGAGGATGTTTTGGAGGGGAATAAATGTTTTTTAAAGAGCATTAGAAATGGCAATGGTAGCCTGAGTGCACGCGATTAAAGCTAATTGTGTGAGTTTCACGGCCTATGTGTGAGAGTTTGCAGCCCTGATGAAAAGGTTGGTTGGTCATCTCTGACTGTGTGTACGAAAACACACTGGCTTCTGTTTACAAAGCACTCACTGCTCACATGCCATCATACATCACAAAAAATGTCAGAGTAAATAACGCAAAGTATCAGACTTGTTCCATTGACTGGATCATCCTTCCGGATACCAAGAGGTTTTAATAAACTAGGAAGCTCCAGCATACCAGTAAGTTGGAATTCAACACAGGAAACTCTGAAGTTCCTCCGAAGCTCCACTTCTAATCTCTTATCACCTCCATCCAGCCTGTAACTGTTTATAAGTGATCTTAGTCGCATCATTTGCATCTAATTTTGATCTGCTTTAGTTACCATGCCACCCCAATTGGGGTCTCTATGGTTAGCCCAACTTGGAACCAGAAGGTTTTGTCCATGGGTTCAATGTTAGCCCCACACCAGTTTTGTCCCACCAGGGTAAGTGATGGGACCAGGAGGGGTTATACACAGGCCCCATCTGGCTTGTACACTGCACATGGAACCTAGATTGAACCCATGTCAAATGCAAGGTGGGCTATAGCAATGGAGCCCATTTAGGAAGCCCAACTGAGTCCCAATAACAAAGTATGTACAAACCGACCTATGTTCCTCCTATGTGAGCCCCACATGATCATGTTGACTGGAATTACTGCACTCAGCTAACATGTCCATGTGAGGTCTATTTTGGTAAACTGGGAACCACCAAGGTTAGTAAATTGGGACCAGGATGGGTTAAGCATGGACCCACATTTGGGTTGTACAGTATGCATGGGTGCCTAGATGGGACCCATGTGAGATTAAGGCGGGCTGTAACAATGGAGCCTGTTTGGGAAACCCCACCTGAGTCCCAGTAACAAAGTATGTATAAACCCACTCACACCTGAAACCCACCTGGAACCCACCTAGACCACATTCCACTCATGTGAGCCCCACATGAGCATATTGGCTAGTTATTATAATATTTTTGTATCTTTATTTTACTCATTTCTAACCGGTTTCTATGAGGTCAAATGAGGTTCACCCAAAATGTATTTCTAAGGTTTAAAAATGATTGATAAACTAATTTTAATCATTTGCCCAATGTCATTATATAGGCTATACACTTATTTGTTGGCTCCATTAGCCTCATAGTTCCAATACCAAAATTAAGCAGCAAACATCTCTTGGTTGTTTGACTACATTTTGCCCACTATATCACGATACTACTCTTTTAAGAGTCATATGATGATGGTCCTGCTACCACATTAGAGTTCCCTTTTATCTGTTGCTCTGTTCGTGATCTACTAGATATAATAATTTACCTGCTGTAGTTTAAATAGGCTATGTCTGTGACTAATTAGATAATGAGGACAGACGACGTAACTGTTATCTTCAGGTACAAAGAAGTCATCCATCATCAGTCATCTTAGATCATCAAAGACAGTGGCAGGTCTGGGGTTAGTCAGTGTTAGTCACTGACAAGAGTGGCCTGCACCAATAGCTGGAGATAGCCATAAGAGGAAATAACGCTGTTTTTCCCTCCTCAGTGGGCAAATAAACAACCTCTTCTTCTGAACGTTTCCTGTGCCCAAAGCGCTCCTGTGCAGACCCGATTCCAAAAATAAGCCTCAGCAGGACAGGACAGCTTCACATGAGACGTTAATGAGACAGGATAAGGATGTGGATGCAAGCATTGTCTTTTTGCAGGCATAATGACCCATTTTTTACGGTAAAGGAAAAATGGTAAAGAGGGGGGTGGGGGTGGTGGTGGTTCTGAAATCAAAATGAACACCTTGCAAGTTGCACCTTAACCAGACACTTTTGGTTGCCATCAGTAAGCTTCTGGCAGAATTCTGGAATGAATATTTGACCACTCTTCTTGCAGTCAACATTTCTTTTTATAAGATTGAGGTCAGGAAGGTCATGCCAAAAGCATAATGTTAGCCTGGGTTTACTGTCCTGTTGGAACACCCAGTTGTGTTGTGCTGAAGAATTCAGAACTGCTGGTATTGGGTCCTTGGGGTTGAATGTCTCACCTTTCCTCTTTCACCTTTACCTTTGGTCACCGTGGCCGAACAACTCATTCCTCAAGAAGGATCATTTTGGTCAATGTGTTTAGCTACAAACTGAAGTCGAACTTGACAGTGTCAATTTTGGAGCAGTTGTCCTTTGGATGGTAGTTTAAGTTTAAGTTTTAGCTGAAGTTTGGCCCAAAATGCATTTATTCTGGAGGGGTCAATGCAGGGCGTTTTAAGGACTCAGAAGACATGTTCCAGATAACATGCCCATGTGGGGCCTGTATGGTTAGTCCAACTGGGAACCAGAAAGTTTTGTCCATAGGTTTCATGTTAGCCCCATATATGGATGCCCACCGGGTCCTACCAGGGTCAGTGATGGGACCAGGAAAGGTTAAACATGGGTTGGATTAATTACAAACTGGCATCTACCAATTGGCATCTGCTTCAACAGTTTCTAGTATGAGTCAACTACAGGGAAATGTTTCATCTGTGGTATCAGTGGCCTCTTTTCCACCACATGGCCGAACAGTCATGAGCATGGAAGGTAACTGTTGAGATTTAAGTAGACCAAGTCCCATTCAACAGTGTACATTAACACCTACTTTGAATTAACACCAGGTCCAGCCAGACAGTAAACGTTCATTCAGCACTGTGGATTTTGCTGTAAGGGGAGGGAATTTGGAGTTTCACAATAATCTGATGCAACGGCTTTTAGGGTCAGTGTAAGGGCACTCAACTGGGCCATCTCATTGCCAGGATTTTCTGTGCCAGTTTAGCCTGGAGCAGAACTTTTTATAGAGCGATCAATCAATCTGGGAGGGGAATGGGTAGAGAGAAATTCTACAGTTCGTCTGTGCTTTCGCATAGGCCCCGTTTTTACCATCCATCTTGAGTGATCAGATCATAGATGGACAACGCAACATGTAGACTGTCAAAGTGTGTCATTTTATTCGACTGCTGTCCATGTCCATGTCTGGCTAGAGCATAATCCCAGACCATGGTTGAAACTCGGAACTCAGATATTAATATTTAAGAAGATTCCCATGGGAATCCAGGTCACATTCGTTCAGAAAGGAATGATCCCCAGACTTCAGCAAATCAGCAGAGTGATTTTAGCTGTCCTCAGTTGGAGCCTATTTGAAGGTCTATGAAATGACATAATGGTCTCACCATAGTGTCATTTCTTCAGGTTGGTTAATCAGTGGCTCTGCCTGAACCTCACACATCCTCTAAATTTCTCGCACGGTGAGATAAATCAGGTTTAAGATATTTTTACATCCACTGATTCTGCGATTTGGGCAAAGAGACTCTATGAACTACTTTTGACAAAACAACCAACCAACCAACCAAAAAAAAAAAAAAAAAAACACAAAAAAAACAAAGGTCATGGAAAATCAGTATGTTGATCCTACACTCCTCTGGCCATTTAGCTGCAAATGGACTGGAACCCTTTACTGGGGACATATCATCTATTCCGGCTTCTAAAGTCTCTCAGCAGAAAAGGTCAAGCCATCCTGAATCACTTACCGTTCTCTTGCCGTCGCTTGCTCCCACATTTATCAAAGCATTTATCATGCTGCAACCCCACACACGCCTGCTGTTTACATTCCAAACAAGTCTATGCGCTGTGTGCCGTACCGTATCAAATACTTTTCCTAATCTACAGTGAAAGATAAGCGCGCTACCATCATGCCTCCTGAAAAGAGGCAGCACCTAGCCGTTTGTGCCATTCTCAAAGGCAAGTGCTCCATCATGAACCCTGAACTGTGAACAGATCGCAGATTCAGTGTGTAGGTGGATGACAGATGAGTGTGATATAATAATCAGCCTTACACATGAACCATTCTCCCTAACTGTACCACACTATGAAGGTGCTAGCAAAGATTCTTTAATGGCGATGCCATAGAAGAACCATTTTTGGTTTCATAAAGAACCATTTTTGTAAAAGAGATGTGACGGTGAAGGACCTTTGAATTGGTGAAGAACCTTTACGTTGACTTTTTAGCCCTTGGTATCACTCATAGCATTACTAATGGATACTTCAGAATCTTTTGGAGAGTGGCATGGTGTTGCAGCAGATAGTGTGGGTGCTGCACAGCTCCAGTGATCAGTGAGATGTGTTCTCCCACATGCCTGAATTTCCTTTGGGTGCTCCGGTTTCCTTTCAAAAACACACATGGTAGGTAAAATGGCTATGTTACATTGTACATAAAAGTGACTGGGACCCTGTCTTCTCTTGTGTCCAATGATTCCAGGTAGACTCCAGCCCACTGCAACCTTGACGAGGAAGAAGCAGATAAGAAGATTAATGGGTGTATCAAATTTTTGCCAAAAATAGCCTCATTACAATGACACCTGTGAAGAGAGCGGAGATGCAGATTAGACAAGTGAACTGTCAGTTCTTAAAGTTATTGTGTTGGAAGCCAGAAAAATGGCCAAGCACATAAATCTGAGACATTTTAACATGGACCAAATTGTTATGGCTAGGCGACTGGCTCAGGGCATCTTTTGCTTCTCCACTTCCCGTATTTGACTTTCATGGATCAGGCTGCAGGAAAAGCTGTGGTGCCTGGTTTGCATAGCAGACCATTTTCTGGCAGTAAGATGCATTTTCTCCAGTTTAACTGATGCCCTGTTGTGGCATCGATTGTGTCCGAGAACAAACGTCTCAGAATAGTAAGAAAAACAGCATATTTTCCTAAAGGGCCATCAGCCATAAGAATTTCTCGGTGTGTCTGATGTGTTAAACTTCTGTTCATGTATCTAGTGCATGGCCAAATAAGTTCTTTCCTCCTCTGTGCATTTAAAAGAGCCACAGGTTGGGGGGTGCTGTGGGGAATCACTTGTTACTTGCCAGTTTACACCACACTTGTCAGTTAAGTGATAGGCTGAAATTGAATAAGATGGAAAGCAAGCAAAGCTGAATGGACCAGCCTGCTAAATTTGCCTGAAAACAGTCGAAAGCACTCCTAAGACCATTTGCTCTGCCTTGTGCTCCCAGATATGAGGCTTTATCTTTGAAAAGTGTGTGATATGAGCCTTAGTTAGCTGGAACACGGCCTGTGCTGTGGTGGAACTTAGTTAACTAGCTAAATCCAAACACAGCAGAACCTGACTCATTTCTGTTACTCCCAACATCAGTTGCTCAACTTTGCTTTTTCTCAATTCAAGTTTTTATTATTCAACTGCACTGGGCTGTCTATGGATCTGTTGCTGAGCTAGCTAAGCAAAGTCTAGCTTAGAGAATGGGCTACAGATCCAAAACCATGGGGAAAAACCTTTCTGTTTTTCATCAGTCGCATGATCTGGGACCATTATTGTATAAGTTATAAGTGGGCTTTCTGTCTGCCATACTTGAATTTGAGTTATCTTGCTAACTAAGCTAATTTTTTGAAGCATAGAACCATCTGCGCTACTTGCACAACTCACACTTCTCCCTGCCCCCGGAAATACTGTATTCCGCTGTAATATTTTGAGCCGGTATGACGATATGAAAAAAGTGGATACTGCCCAAGCCTAGTAGTAGGTGGAGATCCTCATATGACAGCGGCATAATTCTCACGTGCCTGTTAGTGACTTAGGAAGGGGAGCCAAATCTCACCTAGGCAGCCCGCAAATGACTGACTGGGTTGTCTTACTTTACAGTTTGTGGGTTGGTAGGCACTCTAGACACCCGCATATGTGTATGCACAAGCACTGAAAAGTAAAAAGTTTTTAATAATATGTCCCCTGTAAACAGATGAAGTGCCATAGAGAGAAAAATATTGTGCATTTGGGCATGCCGGATAATTGGTCCCTGCGCGGAGTGCCCGCAGCTAGAGGATGGATTATGTTTCCATGCCCACAGTGCCTAGCTCTCTGAATCCTGCAGGTAAGGCTTATTTTGCGGAAGAACCACGCTGGGTCTTGAATAAGCTGCTGGCACAAAGGCTCATAGATGGCAGTCTCAGGAGACAGAGCCTTCTCTGTCCCAGGGATGAGAGCCAAACAAGCCCCCTAAAAGGGTCTGTAGACATGTCATGGAAAGTGCTGACAGGTCCTGGCACAAGCAGTGATGCGTATCTGTCCTGAACTTAAAAATAATGCAACTGTTATGATGTAAGTCTTTGCAAGTTTTCCATCTTATAAGATTACGATCATCCTTGATACCCATTGCCATATACCTATAAGAAATGTGAGCCAGTTGCCGTACGTGTTTCCATGGCAATGTATGGATTGACAGGTAATACATTTATCATCGTCATGTAAAAGCGATTACTAGGTAAGACACAACATATGAATTTGTACACTGTACACACACATTTACGAGCGATTGTATGCAAAACTGGTGCAACCCAGTCCAGGGGAGGAGAAAAACACTGTTTCTTCACTCCCCCTGCCTGTTCAGGGGATCAAACTGGTGACTTTCTGGTCCCAAGCCTGCTTCACCAACCTTTAGGCCATGGCTATCCCTCTTGCAGGCATACCCATAACTAAAAATTCTAACTACATAAATACCTAAATACCTGGAAGAAAGCAAAGCAACATACAACATCTCAAAACGTAACATCATTTAATTCACAACCATGTAACCAGGCCAGACCAAGGACAATTCTAATTTAGGTGTTACACATTTATTGCCTTTACTAAGGAAATAGATTTAAAACCAGAACTTAGAGCAAATTTAAAGAACTTAATCTAATGTTGTTAAACAAAGAGGGTAACATGATAGTAGTCTGCCACTTCCCATTAACTCTCCCCAGGTGGGTGCTCTGCATCGAGGCTGTGACTGTGAGAGCCTGGGATAGCCACCACATGTGGTAATGCTTCAGATTTAGGTAAGATGCTTATGGCTTTGTGCTCTTGATTAAGGTAATGAGATTTGCACTCTAAGGATGGAAGTGAAGACATAACCTTGACCCGTATTTCGGAGAGTGGAGGCCTTTTATTCAGCTCTTAACACAATAGGTTTTGTTGTTTCGCAATTGCCGTGTGAAAGACTCCTGGTTTGGCTCTTCAAGATGTCTGTTACCTGGAATGAAGCTAAGCCTAAAGTGCAAAGTACACCGTTTCCATCACATCTCAAAAAAATCACAAATGCAGACCTTTGTTACTCATTAAGCTCCTTTTGGGAGCTGGAAGCCACTTTGGAAAGTGCACCTTCATTCTGACTGCTTGAAAATGCACTGCGTTCAGATATGCATATCAATATGTTAGTATGGTAATTCACTGTTAAAAGAATAAGTTCCTCGGGGAACCTTTGGAGGGTTTTCCATTTGAAACTGTGGGGGAACCTTCTTAGGTGCTTTGAGGAACCTTCAAGAAAAGTTTTTTTTGAAGTTTCCTCAAAGCACCTTAAGAGGTACTGCCCCAGTTTCAAATGGAAGAACCCTCAAGGGATGTATGCTTTTAACAGTGTGGACTACAGTATTACAGCAGATCTGAAAGAATGCATTGTGCAGAAAGTTACACTGTGTACTGGCCTGTCCACAGAAAATTATCCCATATGATGTAGAGATTTGTCCATTAATGCTTGATGGTTCTTTTGGTTATCAGTGTTGTTGGGTTAGCATTTTATTGATAGTGCTCAGAACCTGAACAACTTTGTATAACTTAACAAGACTGTTGATTGGTGGACACTGTTACCAAACAGTAAAAACAAAAATGTCTCTTCTCATATTGCGTGGAATTTAGGTCCGCATCAGTATTCCTTACTGCTACCTCTGTTAACCTAAAACTTTATATGATTGTATGGAGTTCCTTGAGGAACCTTTAAAGGCCTTTCAAATATGAAACTATGGAGGGACCTTTTAAGGTGCTTTGAGGAACCTTCAAGAATTTTTTAGAAGAAAAAGATTCCTAAAGGTTTCAAATAAAAAACCCTCAAGGAACTTACATGTTTAAGGTAAAGGTAAGGTAAAGGTGCACGTATTTGTCACTGTACACTGTACAGCGAAATGTGTCCTCCGCATTTAACCCATATGGTAGTGAACACACACACACACACACACACACACACACATGTGTTAGGGGCAGTGAGTACACACACACACCCAGAGCGGTGGGCAGCCAACTCCAGCGCCCGGGGAGCAGAGAGGGTAAAGGGCCTTGCTCAAGGGCCCAACAGTGGCAGCTTGCCGAGCCCGGGAATCGAACCCACAACCCTGTTATCAATATCCCGGCGCTCTAACCGCTGAGCCACCACTGCCCCATGTGTGGACTACTGTATTACAGGAGATATGAAAAATGCATAATCCAAAAGGTTACACTGTGGACTGGTTTGTCCACAGAACATTATCCTTAGAGATTGCCCAGATTCAGCTGAGCACTGTACTCATTTTGGATAGCAGTATTGTCCAGTTATCATTGTGAAGGTAGCTCAGCGATGCTTGATTGATGGTCACTTTTACCAAACAGCAAAAACTAAAGCTGAATTTCTTAATGTTGATGTTCTTATATTGTGTGAAATTCAGGTAAGGTTCAGTATTCCTGTATACTGTTACCTTTGCAAACCTATGATTAATGTTCTTCAGAGATGTCAGATAGAAAAGTTGACACTGGTTATGATATTTATTGGTTGTGTATGTTATTGTATTGTAGCTCTGTCAGAGGCTTTATGTGTTGCTTATAGTGTATTAACTCTGTCAGCGACCATAGCATTTCCGCTAGCACACTTTAGCTAAAATGCCATGGTGATGTAATTCTTCATTAGCAAGCTAGGAAGTTTGTTCAGTAAGCACAGCTCTCTGCTAAAGAGGCGGGCACTGAGTTTGGGGTTTCTTAGAAAAACAGGTCAGACCCACTTGACGTCCGTTCAATGGCATATAATGTGGCCCATTCTCTAAAATGAGTTTGGAAATCCTGAAACAGCGCCTGATTCTCCTGTAAGCTCCCTTGAGCAGGTAGATATTACAGCCCTGCCATTGTTGTTTGATTCAGCCAATGCAAAATACAGTCTGCTTAGTTATGTGTGTGTTGTGGAAGGACAAATTTGTCAGACAGGCTGTCTAGACAGTCATAGCCAAACATGTCACTCTCCATGTGTGTGTGTGTGTTGGGCATCTCTGTGTGGAATCAATTGTAAAGCTTTGGTGCTGACTCTCGTTTCCAAATGCCTGGAACTGGAACAATCGATCCTATTTTGGAATCGACTACCAGCCCTATTCAATGCTTTATTTTATTTTATTTTATATTTATTCAACTTATTCTTCTTTGTTATAAGAAAAATATATAATTCAGTTCAATCTCATACAGCCCCATAAATAATAAATAATTCATTATTAATTATTCTAATAATAAATATGTGGGGATAGAACATTACAAACTATTTACTGATAATAAACGTTAATATTCAAACGTGTATTTTTTTTATGTGTATTTGACATACATTAAATTAGATAAAATTTCCTTATATCTAACATATAACTGTCACATATTGAAATGTATGTGACATACATGCCAACTTACAATTGATCATTTTCAAATATGGGACATATATTTCAGCTATATATTCAATATATACACAAATACAGGTGTAAAACAAATATTCACTGTCAAGGAAATAACATCTGAGATGGTGATTTAGCTACTAAGTCAACCAGTTAACCAAATTAAATTGACAATTGGGTTCAATTTAACTAGCTACACCCAGGCATGATCACTGCCAGACCTGTTAAATCTAAACTTCACTTATTCAGAACCTGACTTATAATGTGAAGAAGAACAAGAGGTCATAAAAACAGCACATGATGTTCTAAAGCAATTCAAATAGAAATGCAAAACAATATAGTTGAAATCCACCTGTCTGGAAAGAGTTACAAAGCCATTGGTTAGGCTCAGGGACTCTAGCAAACCCTAATGAGAGCCATTATCCTCAAATAGAAACATGAAACATTGGTGAACCTTGCTAGAAGTGGCCTGCCAACCAAAAATTTTACCAAGAGCTCATCCAGGTCCCTAATTACCATATAGAGAACTGTAGGCCTCACTTGCCTCAGTTAAAATCTGTGGACAGGGTTCTTATTCCATAATAGGAAAGACAGCCATGGCTAGAAAAAAAAACAAAAAAACAACAACAATAAAAACAACACAAAGACTTGTTTTGCAATTGCAAAAAAACCCCCACCTACATTACCCTCATAACTTCCCAGATAATGTTTTGTGAACTGATGAGTAAGAGGTATAACTTTTTGGAAGACAATGGGTTACATCTGGCACAAAGCTAACAACAAATCCTACCATTCAGCTTAAGAGCAGTTGGGTTATGCAGCAGGACAATGATCTGAACCAAACAAGCAAGTCCAAATTAAGATTTTGGAGTGGCCATGTTAAAGTCCTGACTTCAATCCCATTTAGATGTGGTGGCAAGACCTTAAACGGGCAGTTCAGGCTCAAAAAAACTCTAATGCAGCCTAAAAAAAAAGAAGAAGTGAGCTAAAATTCCTTCACAGTGATGTAAAAGACTCACAAGCAATTGCTTTTTCTCCTTGATGATTTTGGTAAATACTTTTAGAGCAGTAAAATAGGATTGGTTGTGATGTTCACAGTTGAGTGGGTGTGTTGTGTTTATATGTGTGGGGGACAAGGAGGACCGGATGCAACAATGCACTTTCCAAAATACAATGCTAGCCAATAGTAACCAGTTCAAAGCACCTCCTGTTTGTTTTGCAAACTCTGAGACATGTAGTAGATTACTCTACACTGGCAACTCCTGACCACACTCTACTCTCGCCTCAGGTGAATCTGACACCTCTGGCCCTCGCTGCTCTTGCAGATGGTGGCAGATAAACCGAAGGTTAGCGTTGCTACATGCGCAGTTGAAATGACTTTGACTGTCCTTATTTTTAAACCAGAGCATTAGAAATCCTTCGTTGTGTTTACAACACATTCGCAAATAAGAGTTACAGAATCAGTTTGATGCAAGTCAAAGCGCGAAAGCAACCTTAAGCATCTCAGCCTAGATTACATCCAACTGAGAGATCAACTGTTAGGAAATGATGTTCATAACAGAATTTGATATAATGCGGAACTGAGTTTGGCAATGTCAGGTTACATTCAGCTTGTGAAACCTGTTTTCTGACCACTGGTGCAGACTGCTAGGGCCTGTTCTAATCTAAAAGAATCAACCAACTCTAGGGCTAAACTGGGGCAGTTGTTCAGGCCGGGAATCATGCCAGGACTCACATACTCACAGCTTCTGTATATGCATTAATACGTACTGTGTAGGGGTAGGGGGTTTATATTGTTGTGATCCAATGAAAAACATACAAAATGGTGAAGTAATATAGAGAAGGTAACAATACAGGTACAGGGCAGCTAAAGGGTTCAAATGGACAAAAACGAAGATACATGTTTGTCATTGGACAGCAGTGATATATATGGCAATGTAAGGCAATACCAAATACCTGGTGGACTGGTAGGTGGCAGCTGGTCTGACGCAGGTAGAGGGGACCCCAGTGGGCAGTCTTCCAGCAGGTCGGGCTGGATGATTGTGTAAACATTTACTCTAAGAAGGTAAAGAGACAGAGTTAGTTCTGAATGTATTTATAGAGAGTAGATAATGTTAAGCAGTATCAGAGTGTGTCTGACGACTCCGGCAAGTCTGACTATAACAGCCTAGTTAAAAAGAGAGAGCCAGAAGGTAACACAGACATGGGAGCGCCCTAAAAACGCTAGCGTCCATCTGCTCCACCGTCCACAAACCTGACTGATCGCATGCAAGCAGCGATCTCAGTATACTACAATTCCCTGTGTCTGTGAACCCCTGAACCTACAACCTTTATCTAAGGGGAAACATTAATCACCAAAAGCTAAACTAAACAGATGAGTTTTTAGCCTAGATTTAAAGATTGAGACTGTGTCTGAGTCCCGAACATTATCTGGAAGGTTATTGCAGATTTGGGGGGCTTTATAAGAAAAGGCTCTTCCCTCTGCCGAGGTTTTCTGAATAACAGAGGAAATTAGAATAAGCAAGGCCTCAGGTTAGCAGGCAGGTTGACTTCTAATGCATTACAGGGATGAGCCTTTAACAGAGAGGATGTTACATTTTCTCATTGCTCAGGAGACGATTAGACTCTCTGCTGATGATCCTCTACAGCTCACAACCTCTGGGCATCTGCTGCAGAACACGTGTCCAGTGCAATCAATAAATGGCATTGTCTCTTTTGAAATGAAATGCTTCACTAAAATACACAGAACAGAACTGCTCAAAGTCTGAATGAGTGCAACAGCTGTTCAAGCTAAAAATGGCATTCAGATGTGGGGGAATGTGCTCGTAGAGGCCTAAAATACCTTTGTGGTGCTGTGGATTGTGGATGACGAGCATGTATCCGACATTCGCGGTGTATGTAAAACTGCTCAGGGAATGTGTTGTGTTTTGTCCCAAAATAACATAACCCTACACTCATACAAATAATGGTTGCTACAAAGGATTCTTTGAGTGATTCCATAGAATCACTTTTGATTCCATATAGATGCATATTTGTAAAGGAGCTGTGAGTGTGAAGAACCTTTATATCAGCTTAGAACTTCTTCAGCTTAGAAACCTTTAAAAGTTTCTTCAGACAATAATTTCTTTTAGAATTCTTTATTAATTCTTTGTGGTTCTTTATGAAACCAAAAATGTTTCTTGTGTCGCTGAAAGAACCTTTTGTTGCACTTTTATTTCTAAGAGTGTATTCACTTCACCAACTCCATTTGTTACAAATTTATGAGAGATGTCTGTTCCTGAATGTGACATCGCTGGAAGGTCATGTCATTTTTCCAGGAATTACTGCTGAAGGAATTTGTTTAACCCTTAGGAGTTACAGTAATCACCACTGATAACAAAAGCATGCTGTACTTTTTTTCAACAGTTTATTTTAATGTGTGACTCAATTGACACAAGTCAGCAGTGGTGGACTCAGGCTGTTTGAAGGACAAGGGTGAAAATAATAATAATAATAATAATAAAAAAAGGAACCTACTGCAGGGGAAGAAAAAGGGAATCTTCCACTAGTGTGCAAAAGGTGATGATGCACAATGTATGATACAATTTATATCCCTGATTAAGATTAAGATTATGTTATTATGCTAAACTCAATCTTTACAATGTCAAAGAAAGTTTGTTGTAATACCAATACCAATCAACTGTCAAACATGGTGGAGGCACTGCTGTCAGTGGTGTTAAGTGTACAACATTTACAAATGTGAGTTAAAATGAAACGGCAAAGTAATAGAAATGCTCTGACAGTCTTTTTTTGTATATCATTCAAAAATATGAAATGATGTTTTTATTCCCAAATCATCAAAGAAAACATAAAAGAAAAGTTAACAGAGTTGTTTTTTTTTTCATTTAGCCAAATTACTTAAACCTAACAGTGGGGACTGTTCTTCAGCTCTTTTTATATTAGACAAAGCTACAAAGTAAACATGCAAGTCTTGAAATTATAGGGAGAAGTAGCCTAAAGATATTTACATGGGAAGGTGGGTGTGTAAATATTACTTACCAGTATTATCAGTGTATTTCAAGCAATTTTAGTCCCATCCAAATCCACCAGTCATTATAAAATGAGCCACAAATCCCCTAGGTTACATTAATTTTAATAATTGGGCATGTTAAATGTTTATCACATACTGTGGAAAATAAATGTGTTGTGGGTTTTCTCAGGTATGGAGGCACTAAATCAGGCATTTAGTGTATGGCAAAGTGAAGGTTTAACAGAGATCCCATCTTTGTTGTTTATACCAAGGTTTATTATCCCATGCAAATTAGTCATTAACAGTACAGACATCTTGTGGTGAACATACATTACCCCTCCTCCCCATGCAAAATGAATCCTGTCCTAATTGGGGCTTAAGACACTGGTTTTCAACCTATGGGCCGCAGTCTCCCCAGTGGGCCGTGGGAAGTGATGCCAGAGCTACATTAGCCAATAGTTATTTTAATAACTGCAAAATATACTCATATTTGTTGTTTGTATAACCAGACGTATCTGGTTATAATCTATCTATTTATCATGACCAATAACTAACAACATGGACACAGTGGTTCCGTTCCCTTCCATTCGATAGAAATTAAGTCAAAATTATTTATTAAACGACTTATAAATTATTGATATAATTGTACCAAAGGTTACCATACCACCAAATGTTCTGGACTCATCTACTGGTCAGGTGTACTGATATAATCATAATATAATCTAATTAATATAGTCATAATAAAGAATGGTAAGAATAATGAAAGTAATGATGGTTAATAATAATATTGATCGACTTCGACAGAGTTGGTTGGCAGGTAGCCGTAGAAGGAGGGTGGGCAGATGGGCTGATGCGGGTAAAAGGGGAGCCCAGCGGTCAGTCTTCCATTTGAATGTTATCTGGAAGGTTATTCCAGAGTCAGCAGCTCTTCCCCTTGTTGAAGACTTCTGGATTCTGGGAACTAGCAGATTATTCCTGTAGTCTGCAGAAACTTTTGTGGCCATATGTGGACAGTACATAACATTTCTCTTTTTCTTGACCATGATATTTAATTTTTTTTTAACTTTGACCCTTTGGCCTATTGTTTGACACTGTTTTTTTTTTCAAAACCGACTTGCTATACAAACACTAAGTATTGTTTTTATACTTGTTAGGTCCCAAATAGGAGAAATTAAAAATGCATACCAAGCAAAAGCCCGGGTCTCCAGAGGATAAGGTGTATTAGGGCTTTTTAATTTTTAAACGTTTTATAAATACCCTGACTCCTCAAACCTTTTCAGCTGCATTGGGCTCCTCTAAGCAACTGCCCAACAATCAAAAAATTCAAATAATTGATGGGCAAAAGCAGGAAAAGCAAATAAAAAGATACTCGCACTTATAGATTATATGTTTTAAAGGCGTTCTGCAAGTCTTAGTCAGGATGAGGTCAATAAACAAAGGTTCACTCCAGCCTATAAACCTAGTAAAGTTGGATGCGAACAATTGTCATGATGGATGAGAGCAGAAAAAAAGCAACACACTGTCTGTATCAAAACGGATTACTCATAAAGTTAAAGAACAGGGCAGGGGGAAAGGTCCAGGTTTATATCGGTGAATGACACAGAACAAACACTTTAAAATTGTCAGCTACCACTATTGATTTATTTGGTGGAGAGATTAGAGGAGTCTGTGTTTCACATGTTTACACTATGGTTGAAACATTTAGTTCTCTGTTTGCTCAAAGACCTGGCTTTGGCTTATTGGCCGTTTCTAAATAGGTTGATCATCTAAATTTAGCCCTCGAGTCAAATGGTTTGTTGAATACTGTGTGTATATGCTAACTGGACACTTTCCTAAAAAACCCTAGCTTCTAGCTCCACTTGGCTGGTGTACAATTAAAGACTGTAGCTCACTTGTTGATACACCAAACTCTAGCCCAGTGGTCCCCAAACCAGGACCTCTCAGGAAGTCTACATTTTACTTTATCCCATCTCCCACCACCACATACTATCCAGGGATTCAGACTGTCTGGAGGACTGATTTGAGAACTGCTGCTGTAACATTTTATGAATAGTTTCTGACCACAGGGCCACTTCTGGCTGGACATTGCTATGCTAATGCTTGATCCGCAGCAGTCCTGTGGTCAGAAACTTAGCAATGATGAATGGGATATACAACCACCCTCCCCCTCATTGCGTCACATATTACAGTTTGCAAAAAAGGTACTTCCATCGGAGCTGCAGAGTTGTGGAAAATGCCTTGTGGACCGATGAGACCCAGGTATACCTGAATAAGAGTGATGGCAGAGAGCAAAGTGTGGAGACCTAAAAAAAGGAACTGCCCACAATCCAAAGCATACCACCTCATGGTGGTTGGGTGTCATGGCTTGCAGCAAAATACTAAACATGACTGTTTTAATGTAGGCTACCTATCATTGCTATGTTCTAAACATTATGGGTCCTTAAAATAGGCAGACGGGGTGTGTATAAAAAGTGTTGTAATTTCAACATAGTGAAACTAATATGTATGCAAGTATCCTTAAATTCTTACATCATAAACAACATATTGGATTCCCAAGACTTACTATACAGCTACCTTGGGTAAACACCAACCAATTCTCTATTGTTCTCACACTCTGTGTCCTCAGTCTATTTCTGGGTCATTGTGTTTGCTGCTGTCTTAATTACCGCAGAGAGGTAATGTTTTGCCAGATGTCCCACAACACCAAGCAAGAAAGAGCAGGAAAAAGACCAAATCTAATGCTACGAACAGGCCGGAATTATCCCATGGGTTTTACAGGGGTGGGTGCCCAGGGGACCGAGCCACTAGGGGGGCTTGTGAGCAGTTATGGCAAAATCTAAGCAGCTGCTTGCTGTTGGAACTCTATATTAGCTGTGATAGCGCTACAGTGATAAAGAAAAAATGTTTGGCCTTGACATTCTATTACAGCCTGTATATCTATCCAAATATCGACACTATATAAAAATAACTATATCTTTATTCTTTAATTACTGCATAGCACCCATCCCACTATCAGACATTACAGTTTTTTTTTTTTAACAGAAAGCCAGAATTGCTTTAAAATGTATGTAGCATTTATAGCTCCAGCTATTACAAAGATGTACATGAAAGATAATTGTAATTGAAAATTTGATGTAAAAAATGCTGTATCACCGTCTCTTCCCAAACATGAAATTATATAGCTAGCTAGATAAAGATAAAATTAGAAAGGTAAGATATGAGTAGTCCTCAAATGACTCAAATTCAACATTTGTCTTGTCAATTTTTTTTCATGGAATTAAAAATGTGAAAGGTTAAAAAAAATTAAAATAAGGGGGGACAGTTTCTTCAACAGGATAATGATCCAAGGCACACCTCAAAGTCCACCATGGACTACATGATCTGACACAAACCTTTGGAATCTTTGGGAATGGCCCTCACAGGTCCCTGACCTAAACATTACAGAACATTTGTGGCCAGACCTGAAACAAGCTGTGAATGCTAGACAACCCAACACTATATCAGAACTTTTCACAGAAGAACCTTCTGCAAAGAAAGAGAGAGTATGCACTCAGTCTTCAGTTAAGGAGAGCGCAGACTCAGTTCCTCGGAAGTGTGTTGTAATCCTCCAACTGCGCAGGGTCTCCGTTTTTTAACAGTCGCAGCAGATTGCATAATGACACAACTGATGTAACTCCACTGAAAAGAAAGTGATGTTGAAAAGAATTAAGGCACCAACATCTAGTTGGCTAGTGTGTGTGTGTGTGTGCTGAGGGGGAGGAGGATGCATTTGAAAAATGTATGGGACTAAAGTGGTATTTGAATCCTTTTGCAAACAGTATATAATAAAACACAATAAAAGCATTTTGGTAGTACAAAGAGCCTGTAATTACGTTTTCATTCATTTCTATGCTGTCACTGAAGACATATCTGTAGATTCATCTGTTAGTTAAACTGCTCAGTGGACTGGCAACGGGCAATATATCTATAACAAATAATAATAATAATAATAATAATAATAACTAGTGCATTTCCTGAAAACAAAATGTTCCATTACGTTTTCCATGATAGGGGACTTCTAAAAGGGTTTCCAGTTTCCTCCTACCACATGGCTGAATTGCCCCTAGATGTGAATGGGATGTGGATGGACTGGTACCCTGTCCTAGGGTTAATCCTGCCTTGCATCCAATTACTCCGGCTAACTAATGTGACTGTAGCATGATTTCATCCTTTTGAGAAATAGTCAAATAGCTTGCATGGCAATGGAGTACACTTTGAAAAGCAAATCATAAACGATTCCGCCTCAATCTGAGACAGAAATGAAATCCAAGCAGTTGCCCCGATCTATATTACGTGACTGATAAATCCTGTTGAGGGTTTAATGTAATAAGGATTAATGTGGGCCCCTGGCTTTAGCACAATTAGGCTTTATATAGAACAATTTGACTGAACAGTTGGACCTTTCTTATGCTAGACCCCTGCAAAATTTTAAATGGGGCGAAAAACAGCCCAGTTTGAGTCATTTCCACAATCTGGTGCTGAGCCACTAAACAAGAGAACACACACTTAATGATTGACCCATTACATTAAAAACCCAAACATGCTGGGTCATAAGAGTTTCTCTGAAAAATGACCCAGCAAGCTTTTCATTATCAGTATATATAGTTTTTCAGTTCTCATTATATGGTGGTATGATGGTTTGGGGTGCCAGGTCATCTGCTGGTGTTGGTCCACTGTGTTTTCCAAGGTCCAAGGTCAACGCAGACGTCTACCAGGAAGTTTTAGAGCACTTCATGCTTCCTGCTGCTGACCAACTTTATTTAGATGCAGATTTCATTTTCCAACAGGACTTGGCACCTGCACACAGTGCCAAAGCTACCAGTACCTGGTTTAAGGACCATGATATCCCTGTTCTTAATTGGCCAGCAAACTCGCTTGACCTTAACCCCATGGAAAATCTATGGGATATTGTGAAGAGGAAGATGCGATACGCCAGACCCAACAATGCAGAAGAGCTGAGGGCCACTATCAGAGCAAACTGGGCTCTCATAACACCTGAGCAGTGCCACAGACTGATCGACTCCATGCCACGCCACATTGCTGCAGTAATCCAGGCTAAAGGATCTCCAACTAAGTATTGAGTGCTGTACATGCTCATACTTTTCAAGTTCATACTTTTATAAAAAATCAACCTTTTTTAGTTGATATAATACCACTTCCTTGATTGGTTTCACTTTATAAGTAGTAAAACATCTATGCTTGACAGAAATTGATTTATAAGATTTTATAAGATAAGATAAGACTTATTTTATTGTAAGTTATTGTTAAGATATTCTTTATTTTAGGAACTACTGCATATTTATTTGCGGATGTCGCTAAACTTTCTTAAAAATGAATTTTTCTGTCTTTGTTGTCTGGAAATCTAGTAAATATTAGACTAGTAGATATCAGAACTGTGGTATAATCCCAAAAACACACTTGGAACTCTGCCTTTGGTCTCGTTCCTACAACCGCAGCACACCTGTGCCTGTATCTCTTGACATAGTATGACTTTGAGAGTATTATTATTACTACATAATTGACCCGTTGGCTGGGTAGGTGCATTCCAATCACCCTAGTAGTTCCCTGCTAAACAGACTGCACAATTTATTCAACTATTCTAAGAATGGTTCCCAACCACAGGAAGCGAAACTGTTCCTTCAGAAGGGAACTTCACGCTGTGTAGGGAGTAGTAAACAATGACTTTTGCAATCAGTTTGCAGGAACTCTTAACCATCAGCCCCGGCACACCTTCTTAAGAGCGTGTATTGCTTTGTGATGTTTTTGACGTTGCAGAACGATCCGGATGAAGATGTTTGGTCAACTTCAGCTTCTTGCACTTATACCTTGTGCGCATTATGTAGGGAATAAAAGGGTACTGCTTAGCGACCTTGTGGAATGGAATGCAGCTGTTGTCATTAACCCAACGGCTGGGCTATACAAAAACTACCCACATCTACCCAACATGCTCAACCCAGGGACTGGGTTGGAAGTGCATTATTGGATTTACAGTATATGATCAGCTTATATTTATTTTGTCCAAGGCTATTCTTCATTGTACGAAAAGCATGTTGTGGTGCTCATTAATATTCATTAATTTATTATATGAAAATGTGAATATGTGAATATATGAATATGTGAATGTTCATGAGCACCACAACATGCTTTTCGTACAATGAAAAGAAAAGCTGTGGACTAAATAAGTACAGGCTGATTTTAGTCGTGCTCTTCTGACCTCAAAATCACTAAAATATGACACACATTCATATTGTTTCATTCCCAAAGCTATGCTCCAGTGGTTATATCATCTTGTCCTATTCTGGCCTAATCCACTTCTAAAAACTATGTGTGCCCACTAAGACAAACTGAACTGAGGATTTTGGCTATTTTAGAAATAATCTTTGTATTAGAAAATGATTGCCTGATCCCCAAGAGAAAAGTAAAAAAGCCTGAAGATTTTCTTTGCTAAGCTAAGCTCAGGGTTGGGTTAGGTGACTCAGCACAGTCACACAGAGGTCCACTACATTACAAAGACAGGAGTAACTGCATGCGAGTATGTGGAAGGATCTATTTGCAATATCTCTCCTCTTATCTGTGGGTTAGATGGACACACCATCTCACCCTCTCACAGAACTCACATTTGGTAACACTTTGCAGTTAGGGTGTAACAATATAATTACATTGAACTTTTCTAGCCTCCCTAGAAATCAATCAGCCACAACATTAAAACTATCAGCCCAATGTTTTGTAGGTCCCCCTCATGCCGCAAAAATGGGCTAGCCGCTGCTCCCCGTGTGTAATAATGAGCCTTGGACACCCATGGCCTGTGAGCCTGTTCACCGGTTGTTTTTCCTTGGTGTACATTTGGTAGGAACTGACTGACCACTGCATACCTGGAACACCCCACTGGACAGTCATTTTTCCTACTTACAACATGTCCAATTCAAGAACTGCTCGTTCATGTGCTGCCTGACACGTATATCTCACCTTTTGACGGGTTCCTTGGAACCAGAAAATGAATAATAGCAGTTTAAAAAGAGGGGGGAGTTCACATGAATGGGAATTAAATAATTGGCCTTTGACAGAAATTTGGTAGAAAACTTTTAGTAAAATTAAAAATGCATTATTTAAAAAAAAAAAAAAAACAATTGATTTATAGAGAAAATAGGCAGATTAATCCATAATGCAAATAATCATTTGCATGCAGCTTTAATGTTTCCATTAATAAATGGTTTCAAGCTTTAACTATAGTAGAGGTTTTAGTAAAGTTTTTGTTCAACCAAAAAAATACACTGTCTTTCAATGGAAGTCTATGTAAAAGGATTTCATTTCAAGACATCTTGGAGCATTTCTATTGGTCCATTCATCATGCAACTTGACACAATGTCCATAACTGCTAGATTAAGCTAATACAACTCATCTACAGTGACTGATTCAAATATTCAATTCTCATTTTACAGGCATTTGTATTAAAGATAACACAACATAACATTGTAAATGCTGTAACATGTACATTCCATTTTATGCTTTTTTTCATATGTAAAATTAGGCAAAGATTAATTTGCCCATTATTTAGTTTCTCGTTGACACCCTGTACCTTATTGTCACTTACAAAACCAACTAAACACTGAATGAACTAAATGGAGAGTTTTATATGTAATGTTGATGATGGTACAATAATGGCAAATCTAAAATAAAATGTGTGTTTTTGAGTGTTAATTTGTTTGCAACTCCTTTATATATTCCTGTGCCATGAATGGACAAGAAAAAACCACACACATTCCAGGCATACTTCAGACATCTGCTTCCAATCACCACCACTGTGAACAATTCCATTAACTCTCAAACAAACCCGGGAAGTTTCTCTAGAACTGAACATTTCTCCTCAAACCCATTCTGAATCATCCTAATGGAATTCCAACAGAATTATGAAGAACTTTTGAAAAATGGGTGTAATTCTTCTTTAAAAAGAATGTTCCTCTCTTTCTCTCTCTGTCACCAATGACCTTTGAGGCTCAGGGGGCAGACTGCTCCAGGGACTGGAAATGTGATGACCACAGAGAAACTCTACTCTATTCTGAAACGCTAGCTGCAAGTCCCAGGGCCATGCAGGGGATTCGCCAGGCCCCGCCTGGGGCAGCCAAGTGCACTGAAGAGAAACGAGATGCCTGCAAACAAAAGTGCCAAAGCAGGGATGAGAGGGGCGAGCTAATTGAAAACAGGAGAGGTGAGCTAATTGGAAGGAGCCTGCTAATTGGACGCATGTTAGCTTAGTCAAACGAGGACCTGGTGCTCAGTTAGTCGTGTCATGCAATGATCAGCAAAGCGTGGCCTTCGGCTGCTCTGACTGTAGGGAAAAGGCACTTGTGAAGACTGATGGAGCTCTCGGTTTGGGTTACTGGAGTAGTAAGTGGGGTGACCTATTTGTAGCCCAAACATCTCAGGTAACACTAAGTTGAATTACTGAGTTGAAGTTGGGTTGCGCCTGTACTATATTTGGACGAATCTATGAATCATTTCTTATAAAACAGCTCCCAGGGCTCAATTTCAGAGAGGGGTTCAGAGGTTAATGTGATGCCTCTTAAGATGTCTGTTATCAATGTTTTGAAGTCTGTGAGATTTACACACTCCTAGAGAAACTAATAGCAAACAAACAAGTAATAACCAGAGCACAGAGCACCTGCAGATTTCTACAGATTTATGTAGAACTGCATGCTTGCACACATCTCATTTGGCTAGTTTGAAAAATGTGTTAGTTAGGAAAATTATAAAATATTAGCATCTCATCATTGAGCATCGCATCAGATCTGTGGAATATCTTAAAGTAAAACAGGAATAAATAGATAGAACTAGGCCTCCTTTTTTTCTTATTTCCACTTGAAAAACACCAAAATAGGTCATTTGGCCACGTACACATGCAGATTGCGTCCTATGACAGTACTACAATTAAAGTTGCTGAGCCCTTCGTTACAACATACTGCCTTAATAGAATAAGATATACTGTAAGAGATACTGTCACTGCCGAGCTAAGAAAGACCCACCACCCAAATAAAATAGCTGTTCTGAGGTGGTCTTGTGGGGTTCTGACCACTGAAGAACAGTGTGAAAGGAGGCTGACAAAGTATGCAGAGAAACAGAGGGACTACAGTCTGTAATTATACAGTTATACATTACTTAAAGGTGTATGTTCATATATATATATATATAGGTGTGTGTGTGTGTGTGTGTGTGTGTGTGTGTGGACTGAAATGCTTTTTTTTTTTAATAATCAACACTTGGCACTTAGGCAGTAACTAACATGTTAAAGACCTGCTGCTGGCATGCATATTGAATTGAACCTGGCCCAATGGCTCTCATTGTTCTGAGGGTCTGAAAATTCTTCTTATTGATACCTACAAAGCAGCAGAAGTCTATAAAAAGATATGGAAGCACTTCCAGCTCACAATTTCTACTGTCTCTGAGGCAGTTAGGGTAACTGAAAATGAAGACCAGACAAGGAAGCCCCTCAAAACTGCAGGCTAGAAGGACAAAGCAAACACCCATGTGATAGCAAATGACCTACAGAACGGTTAAGCCAATACAGGAGACGTGGTGCACCATTCTACTGTGCTCATCAAAAAGTGTGGACAAGTGTAATGAACTGATGGAGAACAGATGGAAGTCTTTAACCACAATCACCAATGATATGAACTACTTTAGAAAACTGAACAAGCTGAGGCTTTCGTCATGGCCCTTGCTCGTCCACTGATTGAAACATCTTTAAAAGTCTGTGGGTGTATCTTAAATAAGCTGTGAATACAAGATGGAGTGTGAACATAGGTGAACATTCCTAAAATAAAGACAGAAATACTCTATGTTGCCCATAAAATAGAAAAAAAAAACATTTGTAAGCTGCTATACCTGCCAATAGGAGTCTTACTAAATACTGACATAGTACTGACTTGCTGTCCATAAAAATCCAAGCACATTTTTAGTAAATTAGTGTTAATAAAAAATTTAATAATACTGTTCTCACATTTTTGGCACCCATGAAAAAATGAGCCTCCCTCATAGAACCCAGATTTATCACTAGCTATCAGCACTCTGCACTGATCAGTGGAAGGAAAGGCAGCTACAGTAAATCACCACTGAAGAGCTTTTAAGGAGCCCAGGCCTGAGCACCCATGGGAATAAAAGCTGGACTGCTCCAATTAAACTCTGTGTTCCTATTTTTGCAACATGCTTAGAAGATTCATCATCCGAAAGCCAGTTCCGTGATTAAAGCACTATCAGTGCAGGGGTTTTCCAATGTAGAACAAAGTAAATTCAATTCACAAAGCTTGGTCTGGATATTTTGCGACTCCTTATGCTAAGAGAACCTAATTTACATATTCTCCCAATACTATCAAAGACACCATGTACCAATCCGTAGCGAAACAAGCATATTTTCTCCCAGTAAAACTGCCTATACTGGGGACATCTTAGTGCGACAAATATTTACATTTTTCTTCTCCTGAAATAAAGTGTGTCTGAGGACCTTGAGTGCAAGATTTGTTTGGATTCTCATGGATTAATATGTAATAACATTGAAACTGGCGCTTGAAACAAATATCCTTTATGAGCAGGATAAGTGAGTTTACCAGATGAATGGGTTTCAGGGATAATCGGCCTGCGAGGGGATGAAGTACATAATGGCGTTAGTAATTTTATGAGGATTCTACACAGCGTTGGATGACTATCTCAGAATGGCTTATCTCAGAAGTACTGTTCCAATTCATCCCAAATGTCTTTGATGGGGTTGAGTTCAGTGAGCTCTTTGGAGGCCAGTCAAGTTCTTCCACACCAAACCCAACAAACCTTATCTCTAGAATAGTCACACAAGACCAGGCTCCAATCTCTGTGAATGAGGAGAGACCAAACTACTCAAAACTGAAGATCAAATTACCGTTTCAAATCACTGATGAAATCTGACAAAAACCTCATGAATAGTTTGTAGGGTTTGGCTCAGCAATGCACAAATAAACATTTTTCAGCCTGCCCTGGCTACTCCACTCCGCACTAGCGCGTCGACTCTCCTCCGCTCCTGGCGTACAAGCAAGCTGATTGCCTCTTCTGCTGAAGGGTGGGACTTTATCTGTAAACAGATGCCATGTTGAGCGTTACGAGAACTCCCATTCATTCCCATACCAAGCAGTGGCCGGTCTCCACGTTTATTACTTATATACTTATAGTGTCAACAGTTATCTTGGACTGTGTACAGAGCCCTAAAGGTAGCTTAACGAATCTCCACTTAGTCGGCCCTGGTGTTTTGGAATCGGTATCGATGAGAAGCAATAACTCACAACTTTGTTGTGGAACTGCTTTTTTGGCGGAAGGAACTAATAGTATTAAAGCATAATTAGTATGAAATTCAGGGCTTGTTTGATTTATTTAGTTTCTTTATCTTGTTAAAAATGTTGTATAAAAGCAATAGAACATTTTGCTTTGTGCTATCACTAATAACATCACACTTAAGTAACTCATACAGTCCTGGCATTGTCAATGTTAGCACAACTCATGACTGTATGGTCACAATGGAGCTCCACCTACATTTTACAGGACTGTGCAAAAGTCCAGGACTACCTTTCATGTACTACATTTCCAGTTTAAAGTACCAAATTCCCTTTTACTACGTTCTTATCGGGAGAGTCGTCTTCCAGTGTTTCTGCAGAACTCTACATTTGTTTCACACCTCCAAAGTTCCGTCTTAGAAGTCAAGACATTTTCTGCTTCTCACCACCCCAAGTAATCCAGAACACATACTAGTATTGAGGTCTGGACTCTAGGGTGACCAGTCCATTGTTTTGAGAGAAACCAACAGCTTATTTGATTGAAAAGTACATCTTGATCTTCCTGATGTGCTTGAGGAAGCACTGTCTTATTGCAGAATGAATTTCTTTCCAGGATATTGCACAAGACACTAACATTCGTTTTGTATGATTCAACATTAAATGAAAATCTCCAGATGCTATTTTACATGTCTGAACTTGCACTGGTCCATTTCCATGCTTGACTTATGGTTCCAGACATGGTTTGAAAAGTTCTCCATTGCTTCAATGTTGTATATTCTCAAAGATCTCAAATTTACACTCATGAAAACTTTTTCCACATCACAGATGGGATGCAGATGTTCTTTCAAGAGACTCACTTTTTGTTTTTCTGCTGAAGTTTGAAGGGACATTTTTCCTTCCAATTTCTACCAGAAGACTCCAGAGTGCAAAATGACTTTAATCTTGACAAAACTGGTGGCGGTTGGGGGCCAAACGTCAGCACCTGAAAGCAGCAAGTAGGCGTGTTCATTAGAGGTCTTTTAAAGACAGATAAGAGCTATTGATTGGACGTGAAGCTGTTGTGGCATTTGAGTCTTCTAGCTGAACTTTCACTAAAGCTTTAATTTCAATGATGTTGAGGTCTGGAAAACATGGTTCCTTTTTGTGTTAATGTATGCAATCTTTTATCATCTCATGCTTAAAATATCAACTTTCATTGACAAAGTCATTTTGGATGTACAAACATGTAGTAGTAATGTATTATTCAAATATATAATCAGAATGTTCTTTATGTACCATTATAATGATGCTAGTTACTTTACTTATTCCAGGCTAATGACACATGCCACCTGCCTTTCTTCATTATGGATCACACAGCAGGCAAGCCATGCTGATGCAGGCACTGGCCAAATGTGCCAGCCCTCGCCGGCCTGTTCTCACTTGAGACTTGAGAAGTTGCCAGGAATGTCTTGTCTTTCTTGACGAGACAGAACCTTTGTCCATCAGGGCATTACCCTGTATGCACCAGACTGGCCTGAAAACTCTACACCAGAGACAGGACCTGCACAGTTTTGTGGTTTTACTGCCTAAACACACCTGCTTTGCCTCATCATGCCTCATGGATCTTCTATTAACAGATATAAAAAAAAATATGCAGTCCCATAACATTGACCTAACCCTGCTACCTAAACACATTAACTCCTGTGAAATATCCAGACATTTTTGTAGTCGGAATTTTAAAGTTTTAAAAGTCCCGATATTTACTCTATAAGTGGATTTATGAAAAGTATGTAAATATGATTTCCCTTGTCTGGAGAGCTCGTAAGTGCTAAGCTCTGTTTTTATTGGCTGGTTTAAAGCACTACAGCGAGCTCACAGAAGTTGCATATTATAGCATAGTTACAACACTATAACAAAAAAAATGTAGAGTGCTAATTATATATATGAAAGTCTTAGCAGATAGTGCTGCTGTCCTTTGTTGTGTCCTGTCAGTGCGAAAGGCTGTTAGCAAGCTGAAGACACTGTAGCTGGGTTAGCTTTTAGCCTTGCCCCTACTTGCTTCCCCGGGTTTGGCTTTCTCGAGTCTTACTGGTAAAAACACATAAGTCGGTACATTCCCTTTCCCTAGCTCTAGTTCGGGTCAGCTGAGGTGTAGTCCAGTTTGTTTTTAAGGGCGCAATCGTTGAAGGAAAGAGATGGTAAAATGCTAGTATTAGCTTTTAGCCTAGCATGGATTCACATTTGCATTTGCCGAGTTTAAGCTCCCCTGCAATGGACACAACGCAGTCACGATGCCTGGTTTCCATAGCAACCCATATTCCCAGTCTGGAGTCTGGAGGTGATGAGCTGTATTCTAGTATCAACAGCAGCATATTCTCCCAAAGTGACCATCATTTTTTGCTGTTTAGGCTTTTGCTTGTAGGCTGAGTTTATGTCAGTTCTGAGGGTGTGTAAATAATGAGTCTAGACACTATTTATTTATACACTGAGGGTGTATAAATAATGAGTCTGACACCAATTCCAAACTGGTTTATGTATTTATATGATGGAAAAAGTAAAATAATCAAAAAGCAGAAGAAAATGATCAGATTATGTAAATATATTGTTAGTATATAAAAGTTTTGGGTAATGTTACTGATTACAATTTTATCAGGCCTATTATTTGATTTGGAATTACATATATGTAGTGACCCTCTCAACCATGTAATAGACTTCCAAAAAGGTCCCTCTAACATTTTTAGCACCACCTTGTTAACGTCAATGAGAGGTTCCTATGATGTATAGGATAGCATGACTGCATTATGCTATCATATTCCCTCATCCATGCCACTTGCTTAGTAAAACTGCCCTTAACCCAGAAGCCACTGTGGAAATGTTACAGCTGGGGGATCTTCTTGGTGTTATGACAGCTGTTTGCGACCTGGACCAGCTGGAAAAACAGTTTTCAGCAAATGTCTCTTATTTCACAGTCCACAATGACACAGTGTCCAGGTCACGCTCACGCTAGAATGCCGCAACCTCTAATGACATAACCGAACTGTTACAAATACAAACAGGCTCGTCTCGTGAGCTGCAGGCACGGAGCCACTGAGCAGGCACGGCCCAGCTGAAATTACAGACTGACTGGAGAGGTCGGAGAGGGTAAAATGGGCAGAAAGGCTGATGGAGCTGATTTATCCAATGACATCTCTCTGATACAGATGACCCAGTGGGTCAAGGTCGAGGTGGTGGAGGTACCCATGCCACCATGCTGCTGTAGGTTACATAAGAGCAGCGTGTAGTGTTTTGTGTATGTACACACTTGAATGCTCCAGACCAGCAAACCCACAAACCTTCTGTCCTTATCCAGGTGGTCACTAATGCTGATGATCAATTAATCACAGGCATTTTTGTTAGCAGCACCAGGCTGCTACTTATCCTATTAATTCCAATGGAAGAAGTAAGGGTGTACTTAATGACATCTGTAATCTGTTGTGTGTTGTTGTTTATCTGAGGACTTTTTTATGTCCTGATACGTAAAACCATAGAAAGTGTGGCGTTTATTTTTTTTTGTTCACGTCACTGTATATACAATATTATCTTTTTCTCTGTTTACTTGATTCTCTATCTCTCTCGGCCTCCCTCTTTTGTTCTGTTAAACACACAAGCTCACTCTGGCATGACTAATTAATATAGATCTGCTGCAGTGAGGTCAATACACCCAGCCATGCTTTTCTTCATTATTAAGCAGGGGTCCTACAGCCAAGGACAGACACGGCCATGTCTGCAGGCTGCCGTGCTGTCACTGCTGTGGCTGTAGCCTCGTAGCAAAGTGACATATCCAAACAGACACGTTCTGTGCAGCTGCCTTCTGACTATGTCCCGGTCCTCTCCTTATTTTTGCAGAAACAGGCTTTGGAGATCATGTGCTTAGCCAGCTAGCATTGCTTTAGATTTTCAGATAAACCTAGCATAGCTTTGGCTATGGGAGGGGTCAGTTTGAAGGTTGCTGCGATGCAGGCGCCTGGATTTATTACTGTATGTGGCTCAGGGAGAGTGTGCTAATGCTTGTATCTACCAGCAGCTACTGGCGTCCTTGAGCATGTCATACACACTAAAGTGCAAATATACGCTTTGCTGCACAACCCTACTCCATCCATCAGTGGAAAGGGGCCACTATGGGACCAGTGCTGACCAGATATTTATTCATAGCGCAGCAGTGACATGGTATATGGTCTGTGTGTGTATATTGAGCTTTTGCTACAGTGTTGTAGGGTTTTTTTTTTACACATCAGAATAGTTATATAAAAACACCCACTGCCTGTTTGGGTACCAATATGGAGGTAAATCTCTAAATCTCACTTGTTTTCACAGAGAGAAAAAATCAAGTGCCACAAAATGAGTCGCTACAAACCACATAAAAATGCTCTCTCCACTTATTGGTCAGACCTGTCTGAAGCGGGGGCAAGAAAGCTATGGGAGCTATGTAGCTCAAACTTTGATTGGATCAAGGTCAAATTGTGTTCTCACCACAAACAAACCACTCCAGAGACCACCTCTTCTCAAGGGTTTCGATGCGGCAGTGTTGGTCCGAGTGCAATTACTGTGTTCACACTAGCTAATCTCACCAAGGGTGAAAACGAACCAGAGCTGGACCAAAAAGTGCAGGTGTGAAAACTCCCTCAGAATCAGAGCCCCAGATTCCATTTTCTAGGAAAATGAATATAACAATTGTGCTGGTGAAGGCTAGTACATGCGTTCTCTGAGTCACATGAAGCCAGCCGACTATCGACCTGCCTAACAGATGCCGATGTTGGTTAGCCTTGCCATGAGTGATGGGGTAAAGAGAGGTCAAACATGCTCTGTTGGATTGTTGTTGCAGCACTGAGGACACATAGGGACAACGCTTAAACAGTGCTTAGACAGTGACAAGCAAAAAGGGTTCTATTTAGTATTGCAAAAGGTTCCTTCACTTATTCACAGTAGCAGAACCTCTTTGTGGTGCTATGAAGAAGCATTTTCTTTAAAAAATGTCTACAGTCATAGCAAAACATTCATCCATTAACATGGTTTAGTGCGGCAGGAAGTATGGACTCTCTAGAATCTGGTGAGATCAGCTGAGCGCGTCATCCGGAGCTCCCTGACCTGCAGACCTGCATCTACAGCACATGGTGCTCGACGAAGGCCAGCAAGATAGTGAAGGATCTCAGCTCTCCCCAACAATGGACTATTCAGGCCCTCATCTATGACAATAACGCAGTTTATCTACATATATACAGTATATTCACAAAGCGTCCAAATATTTGTGGACAGTTACTCTAAGTTACACCCATTGCTGACTTGTACAAATGCACACACACACACAGCTTGTCTTGTCCCTGTAGAGAAATATTGGCAAAAGAATAGGACTCTCTAGAGCAGATAAACATGAACCTACTGGCACCATGCCTCATTCCAAGAGGGCTAAAAAGCCACCCAGCAATGAAATAGTGTAATGATGTTTCTCCATTTAGTCAATACTTTTGGGATGAGTTGGGGAATTGGGGATGAGGTGGGGTGGTGACCTTCCAACATCTTGACATCACAGCAGCAACACTCTTGCTGCTGAATGCAATCATGTCCTCACAGCTACACTTCAAGGTATAGTAGAAGGCCCACACGAGGCCCACGATCAAAAATAGAGGTATAATATGATGAATGTCCAGTGAATGTCCTATGTGCAAGGTATGGATAAGTAAATGGACCTAGTTACTGACACAGATAGGCTGTTAGGAGAAGCTTCTCTGTGCTTCTCTGCTTCTCTGTGTTTTTTTTAAGAGAGAAAGCGCTTTCCTGGCAGCATTAGAGAGAAGAATCCATTGTTGGGAGTAGCTGAGGACCCAGGAAGCATGTTGTAGAGGCAGCTCTGCAGGTCAGGGAGCTCAGTCCTGCCTTTATGTTCATGTTCATGTAAATGTAGACATGGTCCAACATTTCTTTGCTAGTAAGCGTAAGTAAGAATCCTTTTATTTATTCCTGCATCCAACTGACTGTTCTCTTGCTGCCTAATTGCTGAGCTAACTTACCTGAGTCTGTACTGAAGATTTCTCTATTTAGAGCTGAGAACATCTCATTATCTGAACCACATTCTCACTGACCATTTCTCCAAACCTAATGCCTCATTTGTACCTACTGTTCCTCTTCCAGCCACCACGGAGGGGTTTGTCAAGTGTCACTGGGCTAACGTTCTTTTGACTTTACATTATCAAGGTCCAGTGAATGCTTGTGTTTTTCCTTGTCAAAGAAAAGCAAGATTAGAGGTTACGTCAGCGTCCTTGACTTTTGCTCATACTGATTCTTTCCATTTTCAGAACATTTACGTCCACCATGTAGTCCTACCTTGCTGGTGAACAATGCACTGTTGGTGCAAGGTTTGTGTTAGTCGTTCTTTAGACCTTCATCAGTGGTCAGGTTCTAGTCTGCCTGGATATTTGAGAGAGGCTGAATGACTGAGCAAACATCTTAAAGGCTTGGCTATTTATTTGTTGGTCAGGAAAGTCAGGCTTTCTCAGCCTCTGCTTTTGTGTTTGTACAACCAATGACAAACAGGATCAAGGGTGGCTAACAAATTGAGTATGAGGTGGAAATGCCATCATTCTTTTAGGAGACCCTACAGAGTGTTAGCGCTACTAATGTCCACTTGGTACGTCATGTGAAGGTGGAAAATTGAGGTCAGGAACAAAACATAGCAGAAGATGTTCTACTCTTCAGGACCTCTGCAAAACAAATGGACTGCATTGTGTAATGGTACAAAGATACGGAGAACCTGGAAATCCTACCCAGCTTATATGTCCATGTAGGGCCTGTAGGGGTAGCCCAACTGGGAACAAGAATGTTTTGTCCTCAGCTTCCACTTTGCCCCATATATGGATCACATTTGCGGCCTAGATGGGCACCAGGGTAAGTGAAGGGACCAAGAGAGGTCAAACATGGGTCCCTTCCAGGCCACATATGCAGTGTGCAACCCAAATGGGGCCCATGTGCAACCCCCCGGTCTAATCGTGGCCACCTCACACCATAATCTATAAACCTAATCTATAACTGAACTGAGACTCTAAATTTCACTGAACCACATTACTGCTTCATAATATGCATAACATTTGCACTAGGATTATTTGCACAGCTGCACAGATGTTAATTTTCTGTAAATGTTTATATCATTATATCTGTACATAATTGCTATTTTTTATTACTTTTATTACTTTTTTAACTTATTATCTTATTCTATTTATTGTTTAGTGTATTTGTCTCTCTTAGTGTAATACTTGTTAACAGTGTTTTTGTTACATGTCATACTTGTGTTGCTCTCGCCAGGTAAAATTCCTTGTATGTCTAACATACTTGGCAAAATAAAGACATTCTGATTCTGATTCTGGTTGACATCCATATGTAGGGCCAACATGGAACCTGTGTATATGGGCTATACTGGCCAAGTGGGCCTAGTAAAAACGTATACAATCCTACATAGATCCCATGCCCACCTGGAACATACCTAGTCTCCTTTCCACCCATGTGAGCCCCACATGAGCATGTTAAATGGGTAACCATTGCAAGACCTGCTCTATCTTCATATCTGAAAACAACCACAAGCATTGATGTCCATCTTTCTACTGTGAAGTGCTGATTAAGAAGCTGTTACTGGGAAAAGCAAACAATTATTGATTGTAACTCAAAGTAATCTATAGTGAGCTGGGGCAGGAAAAATGATTTCTTCTGTTAGCACTAAATATAAGATCAAGAGAACTGCTCATGGGCTTGCTAGAAAGGCTAATCAGAACACCAGTTCGAAGGCTGGTGCACTATTCCACTGTGCAGCAACACCTGTACAAAAATGACCTTCATGGAAGAGTTCACAAAATAGGAAAATTGCCTGACCACACTGTTTTGTTTTTGGGCTATTTTTATTTAGAGATTTGCATTTACATTCCTTTTTTCTCCATATTTTAATAAATGTATTTTGTACCCTGCAGAAAAATCCAGCTCAACTCCAGCTTTTGCTGGTAGCTGGTTTTAGGTGGTCTGAGCTGCTCTTTAATGGTCAAGGTGGTTGGAAAGCTGGTCATCTAGATGAAAGCATATCCTATGCCTAGCATAGTGTTGCATAGTGTTGCAGTGTTGCAGTTGCATTTGATTTTGGCCATCTAGCTTACTTCTGCTGGTCATGCTGGTTGACCAGCTTGGTCTTGCAGCTAGTTCTTGCTAATCATGCTGATCGACCAGCATGGTCAAGCTTGGTCATACTGGTGGTCTAGCTTGGTCAGGTTGACAATGCTTGTAGACCAGCTAAACCATCAATCTCAAACGAAAGTGTATCCTATGCTGGTAAAGAGCAAAAGTGTCAAAAGTATTCACATTCATTACTCAAGTAGAAGTGTAAATACTAGAGGTAAAAAGATGTCTATAGAAGTATCAACTTAAGCTTTTTACTCAAGTAAAAGTGTAAAAGTACTGCTTTCAAAACTACTTAAAGTATAAAAGTAAAAGTAATGTACAGAAACCAAGGGCCAAAAGAGTGCATTACCCCACCTCCCCAAAAACACATTTTTCTAAAAGCCATAATGAGGAGAATGTTCTATTAAAATGTTGATGTTGAAAAATGTTGGGCTGCTCTAGGCTGCCTGTTTCAGCTGCAGATCTGCCCATTGAAAATGAAGCATTTTAGTAATATCAGATCTATTAAAGGAGCATCTCTGTGCACTACTGAGCATTAACATGTGTTTAATGGAGGGAAAATATGAGTAGTTGCCTAGAAGTATTGTAATGGTGCAAAAAAAATGGTGTCAATCTTCAGAGGCATGCTATCAGTTATCATGTTAACCTTTATATTTATTATAAACCTCTATGTTTATTCTCATCCAATCACATTCACACTTTCTGGATGGCGCAATTTATCTGGATACTTTTTTTTGTTTTGTTTTTGTTTTTTTATTTTTTGAACGATGTGACGAGCCGGAATAAAAATGAACGTAAAGGAAATAGGAGAAATTAGTCTGTTTTTGAGTAGAAAGTAAAGATAATTGTGTGAAAATGTAAGGAGTAAGAAGTCAGCTGAAAAATAATTACTCCAGTAAAGTATAGATAACCAAGATTTCTACTTAAGTAAGGTAACAAAGTAGGTGTACTTCATTACTTGACACCTCTGGTAAAGAGCCAGCTTAATCTGCTTGACCAGACTGAGCTGACCAGGCTTTTTTTTCAGCAGGGGTATAAATTATGTGGCGGTTGTTTGATTAGCCAGCTTTTTTGCAAGAGCACAAAAGAATGACACTAAAACATACCTGTCATAATATATTATCTTTAATTAAAATATATCCTTCAAAAATAGCAGAGAGCAGAATTCACAATACTAATACAATCAACACAACTGACACTTTAGCTTTTATTCAAAACAATCTTCACTAATCTTCAGAAAAGCTTATAAGACACACCTTTTCTGGTCCCGTTCATTTACACGACGAGCTGGGGTTGAAGGAAAACCTTCAGGACCTAATATCCTGGTGAACACAGCTGCTACGGACCTACTGTTACCTTTGAGCTGTATGACTAAAATAGTACGTATGATTTCTGCAAGGCTGACTCCTCTATTCGGCAGAACGGCTAAGGACGACGCAACAATGACCATCTGCTCATTAACGACCTTCTGAGAATCATTCAAAAATGAACATGTACTGCATAAGCTTCCACAGCGAAATTGCAATCCATTGTAGGCTGCTGTGGAGGGTTTTGAGGGTTAGAGGCACAAGCGATAAAACTGGGACCACTGCAAATCTCTTCTGACAGAATCCGTTGTGCGTATAGTGTGTTTTGTGCGTGTGCTTCTCTGTAAGCCCGAGCGCACTGTGCCATGTGGGCATGTGTGTGTGTGTGTGTGTATTTGTATTTGTGTGTGCCAGAGGGGATTTTAGGGTTCACTCTGCCGGAAAGGCAGCACGCACTGGGCTTCGCTAAGCTGCAGTGATCCTGAAGCAGGCAGACAGAGAGAGAGAGCGAGAGAGAGAGAGAGAGAGAGAGAGAGAGAGAGAGAGAGAGGGAGAGAGAGAGTGAAAGAGATTACAGCCTAGCTGGATCGACAGTACCCATCACAGATGGCCAGACATTTAGCCTGTGCCAGCTCCACTGGTGCATGTAGGCAGGGCTACCTGCCTATTCCCCTCTGCACTGGAGATTTGTTTCTGCATGTGACCTATGGGAATTAGCATCAGGGTGGCTCGGGCAACATTGGCACCATATGCAAAATCACAGTAAATCTGCCTTTTAAGACTGCAGGAAACTACATATACACTACATGTCCAAAAAGTATCCAGACACTTCCTCTGAGTGGTCCAACAACACCACCACAACTTCTGTTACAAAGCAAAACGTGACCTGGGGCACCAAAGTAACCTTCATCTTTTTGCCCTACACACTAACTTATCTTTACCATCCAACCAAATTTGTACTAGATATTGTTTTTTGCTAGCCTTTCTTTTTCATCTGTTGCTACCACGATTTTCCTTTACAGAGCACATAATGCTGTCAATATGTGCACATAACTGCTTTGTGATCTCCCTAAAAACACTGCCAGAAGACTGGTGAAGTTCGGATTAACCTTACATAACTAATGCTCTTGTAGCTGAACGCAACCAAATCCTCACTGCCATCTTCCAGCATCTATAGTAAAGCCTTCCTATAGAGTAAAAAGTGGGTTACTGCAGGGAAATGAGGACCAACTCATCATTACTATCTGCTGAGTAAGTAATTGTCTGGATCCTTTAGGACATAATAGTGCATAAGAAAACCTTAAAGACCAAGCAAGGGCACCTCGGCAGCTGCCCAGCCCAGAGCCCATGCTGGGTGGGTCGCCATGAAGTCGGGCTTTGAAGTAAAACTATAAATGGACGGGAGCGCGTTGTCTGCTGAGGCACGCCTCCGGGGTTCACGATAATAAAGGGGGGGGTGGAGTTTGGACGGCAAAATAGGGAGGGGCAAAGCGAAGTATCCAGTGGCGCCTCAGTTGAAAGAGGCACGGACCTTGCGATCCTTCAGAGGCTGAGGGGGGCGGTAGTTATCCATCATGCAGCATTCTGGTTCCCCCTCGCCAGAGAAGAGCAGGCTCCGGAATTTCTCCATCTGTTTCCGAGAGAGAGAGAGAGAGAGAGACATCAACACCTGCCATTGCCCCTTAAGCATCTAAGATGGCAGTCTCCACAGGGTGCTTATGGCTTAACCTAAATTTGGATTAGAGCTGCACGCTGCTCTCTAACCTTTTAATAACACCACTTTCATTCATTCCCTGTGGACTGGATGGCACTATTTACAGGAAGCCATTATTGTGGGATATTCCTAACAAATGAAAAAAAAAAGGTATCCTCATTATATCTGTTGTAAACGTGCCTAGCTGCCTACATTTGCTGTGCCAGAGAGTCTCTAGAGAAGAGGGTTTCCAACAAGACAATGGTAAAACGAACTTAAAAACCCCAACAACTGCTTCGGAGCGTATTTTTGGCCCAGTACTGCTTAAAGTTGAATGATTTTTTGCTAGCTGGCTTTTTTGTTAAACCATATTAGCCCAAACAAAAGGAGCCACACTATATGTACATGTAATGTTTGTGGACACCCCTTTGAATGAATGCATTCATATACTTTAAGTTAAACCCGGTGCTGACACAGATGTGTAAATGCACTCACACAAAGCTCCCCCCCCCAGTCCCTAAAGAGAAGTAATGCCAACAGAATAGGACTCTCTGAAGGAGCAGCTAAACATGATCCTCTTGGCACCATGTCTAATACCAAGAGTGGACTAGAGGGGTATCTGGAATGATGGATGGTGCTCCCTCAAATACTTTTGGAATGAGCTGTTGAGTGTTGATGATGATCGTCCAACCTCCATCCAGACCTCACTACTGCTCTTGCAAATGCTAAATGCAATCAAATCCTCAAAACACTGCTCCATGGACAGTAAGGACAGTTACTCCAACAGAAGCAGGAAAACTCTTTTTTAATCCCTTTAAATTTACAAAATGTAAAATTTCTATAAATTTAAAGGGATTCAAAGTTTTTAGGAGTCCCAATACTTTTGCCCATACAGTTTAGAATCACTGTTTTAAAGGATATCACTGTGAACTAAGACGTTTGGCCACCAGTTTATGTGGTGCCTTCAGTATAAGCCTGAAAAAGGCAGCTTGCGTCATCATAACATTTCTCTGGGAAGTGTTAGTTTTCACATGGGTGCAAGATTTTTGATGTCCAGAAGGCCAGTAGATAACAAGAATGTGTGCAGCCTGAGTGAGTAGGATAAGTGCACCTATAGCTGTTCTACAGATTCATGTTTGCCAGTGAACAGGCTGGTTTGAAACGGGCTGGTGCATAATTATATGACGCAAATCTATCCTGCGACTAAACTTAACATTACTCTGCTAAGTGGCCTATATTTACCTAACCACATTACCTCCAACTGCTTCAAAACAGGGGAAGGTTCTGAAACAGAGGTACTATAATAGCACTGTAATAATACCTCAGAGGTCATTTTTCTGCCATGATTCCTTTTACGCAGAAACTATCTGTGCGTATTCATGCACTGGTGCCACTGTGTGGTGACTGGTCAGTGATATGCTGATTAGATGTCGAAATGGCTATTTACTCAACGAGCAGTGCACTAGCTCAATGGACAGACCTGGGTAGAGCTGACGCTGATTGACTGCTTGCAGACAATCCATGTGACGCTCTCCAGCAGAGGGGGGGTGGTCAAGGAGCCATCATACGTCCAGTAGTCCAGAGAGCTGGGCAGCAGCGTGGCAGGGTCAAAATCTGCAAATGAGGTCTGTGTGCCCTGCGGGAGGAGCCGAAAACGGATGTTCAGAGAACGAATCTAACTCCAGACCAAATAAACAAAGTTCTTACAGATTTTCAGAAGAACTTGCCTTTGTCTTAATGGCTTCCAGCGCATCAAGAACCTTCTGGAGCTGAGGGTTTTCATCCCCAATCTAATGAATATAAAAAAGAGAAGGTATGAGGATGATGTAACTGCACTCCCATGTTACCGCTTAAGGTCACAGAGGCCTTTTATCACAGTTGAAAGACATTCTGGATGAAAAGCTCACTGATTCCTAATAAACATTACATAAGAACAGCGAACAGTGTTCTTATCTTCGGGAAAGGTACAGAATGTTTTTTCAGACACACTGACCTCCAGAAAGACTCCAATGACGGCAAGACCATCAGGCTTGTCGACGGCTTCTCCAAAGCTGGGATATGTAGTATTCCAGTGCACTAGATGAAGCTGGAGAGAGGAAGACACATTTTATGCATGTGCCACATCATGCCACAGTTCTGATCCTTGTAGCCTCAAGAACATTGCTCATTAGTGAAATGCTAACTAGGGTTCTAGATGCTGGGACACAGCCGGCCATTCCTCCTGGTTGTCGCCATTTTAGCAGAGATCGCTGAAAAAAAAGCCTCAGGTCAAAGGCAAATCGTTGTTCGCTCGCCACTGGCTCAGTTGCAATGTGTCAACTGCTGAAAGACTTGACCCGAGAGCTTGCTGAGTGACTGCCAATAACCTCCAAGCTTCTGAGAAATATTTAGCAGGATCTGTCAGTGACTCGAAGTGTGAAAGGTGTTCTAACTGGAAGTTAGTGCTGCCACTAGCTCCAGCTAATGAGAGTGTAAGTGAGAAGAAAGCAGAGGGTGTTCATCAATTTTCTCATCCATATTCTTTTCTTTTCATGGCATCGCATCAGTTCTCGTGTGTGTTTTTTGTGACAAAACATGTTTAGGAGGTTCCTCCTTGTGAAAGATCAGTCATGCAGTGTACAAACCACAACCACTGAAAGTGGTTTGGTGGAAGGTATCATCAGTCAGATTGCGTTTGGCGATGCAAAACTGCAGCCCAATCCTCAATGAAATCCACCTGGGGCAAAAATCTATCAAATGGAAAGCAAAGCAAAAAGCTCTTTGCACCACCGTGACGTAAGTAAAGCGTGAAGTATGGAGTAGTGACGTGCCGGTATTCGAATTGTCTGCCATGACAAAATGCCAGACAACAATATTGATAAAATGTAAAAATTGGGACTACATCTGCTTTATAGATAGAGCTGTGCGTCTCTAGAATTGAGGATCTGTACCTCAGCAGGGTAGGTTTTGCCATCAACGGTGTGCTCCGAACCTTTGTCATCCTTGGACCCCCAGTGGAAGTGGAACTGCTTTAGTCTGTAGGTGCCGGAAATTGGTCCTCCTGTCAGGCCTAAGGATAAAAAGGGGGGGGGGGGGGGGGGGTTAGCTATGTAGAGAAAAGCCTTACAGCTTGAAACCACACTACTTTGGCATCCGAACCGAAGAAGTCAGAAATTCCAAGAAGTCTGGTCTACCAAAGCTATACCTGGCAATGAGACAAATGGTTACAATTGCTCATGTTCTAGAGAATGGAGAAATGCTGAAGCCACAACCACTAACCCCCCCTCCCCCCCCACCCATGCTAACACATACACACACACATATACAGCATATCTGCAGTATACTAAAAAATCTTGTTTGCAATATAACTCTTGGTATTCTGACTAAACATTACATAAGAACTTTAATTGGGACTTTAGAGACTTTAGAGCCTAATCCCTAATCGTGCTATTCCCATCCCAACTTGATTAAAATTAGGCTTGTGACAAAACAGGTCAACTCCAGCACTGGGCAGATTAGATAAGCCAGCACAGAATGTGTGTGTGTGTGTGTGTGTGTGTGTGTGTGTGTGTGTGCGGGCCTTCTGTACATTCGTAAGCGGATGACAATGTGTTACATTGCAAAATAAAATGTGTTGCTTTATCTCATTGCCTTTTGTACCGTGTTTGCATCCTCTGACAGCTTGGGCCTGCAAAATTCCTTCCACTGCAGCATTTCGGAGGCTGCCCCATTTGCATGCATTGCGAGTCGCGAGTTTAATGTTTAACCAAGATATGTGCAGAAGATCTTTTCACATGGCTTTACTGGTCCAACTACACACGTAGGAAAAGGTGGCTTTGCGTAAGCCCAGTGTAAGGCCCACTGACAATGACTCATATCTGCAGGTTCCTGTTTGTTTGAGACAGTTTTACCATAGAATAAATCTGTGAACTTCAGGTCATACGGGAAATTCTGGTTGATTCCAGGCTTGGCTCATGCTGACTCATACATTCTGTATAAATTAGCAGTAGGAAATACTGTAAATACTGTAAAGACATATGCCATGCATTCCATATTTCACCATGTAACAAACTGGATCATTTTACCTGAATAGTACACACACACACACACACACACATTAATTATACATAAACATTCTAGAACAATTTTAAAACACCCCGCAGCCAACACAAGAGCAAAGGCACAACCACAAGCCCTTGTGCATCATTATACTATCTCCAGGTACACAGAATTTGCCCAGTGTTGCATTTACATCCTGTGCTGAATGTGCCGTCTTAAATTAGCATCCACTAGCATGTTAAATAAACACCCGCATGCTTGAGGTAGCATTTGCAGTGTTGAATTAACACACAGCCTTGAATTAACATTAACAGCTTTGGATGAACACCTACAGTCTTGGATTAGCGTCTTCAGAATGGGATGAACACCTACATTCATCATGTTGAATTGGCACTTTCAACATGACCTATTAATATATTAGCATCTACAACAGTCAATGAACATATACAGTTATAAATTAGCATCTACACTTTTGCCCTATGCCTACAGTGCTGAAATAGCATCTGGCTTGCCGATAAAAAGCAGTCTTAAATAACGTCTAACGTGTTAAACGAACACAAATGAAAAATATGAATTCATATTTTGCCAAAGACCAGTACCATTCATAACTCACCACATCACACACGACTTGTACTTTTCTATATATTCTATAATCTTTAGTTTGTTTTAATGTGGGTAGCTACAGTACTTTTTTTTTGCCTGTATCCTTTTAATTGAGAAGAGGTTTTGATATAAAACCCCTACCATTACATAAATACAGGTTCTCTAGTATTTAAACCCCTGCAGAACTGGATAAAATAGCATTAACATTTTCTAGATACACCAATGCATATATTATATTCTCCTGCTCTCTCATACAAAACAGTGCCTGATGGACAAACATATAACTATGCATTTATGCTAATGTAGTTTATATAAAGTATATTCAATAATCCTGCATATGCAAAATGAAAATACATTTTGGTTCATTATTAAAAGTAATAAACATCCTAATGGAATTTGTCCTCACATATGCAGCCTAAATGACACATTGTGTTGATTTCTAAGTTCAAATATGTGATCAAATTCTGTACAGGAAATTACATTTGAAATATTCTGCATTTGTTACAGTACGTAAGTACAGTAAGTCCTATTTATTTACTGGATTCAACATACTAGATCAATATAAAACGTGACATTTTTATTGTAAGCAGTATGTTCAATTAAACAAAAAGTAAAAACACATGTAATTTCAGAAAATGTGCCCAAAACTGTAGCCAGAACATTAAGGTAGTGCTTTATAAATGGGGTCAGGTTTGACCGAGTAATAGGCTGCAAATTAGATAATGACACAAAATTTGATTATTTTTATTGTCCTATTCAGTGGTCACTATATTTTCAAAACATTCAATAAATAAATACATAAATAAATATTTGACTGCCTTAATATTCAGCCATTGCTACTTTTTTCAAAACATTAAATAATAAAATACTGAAGAAATAAATAGTAAATGTATTATTACGCCTATTTATATTTTGTCCATCTATTATAGCTACAACAAATAATTAATAATAAATTAATAAATCTTTTTTAGGGTCAAATTTGAGTAGATGAGACAATCAATGGCCACATCTGTTCATTCACCACTGCAGCCTAATAACCGGGAGAAATAACGGAGCACGCGCGCACACTCACTCGAGCTGTCCGTGTCGTCGGCGAAGGTCACTTGCACGGAGTGGCCGTTGTTGAGGATGTCCAGTGAGGTGGAGGGGTCGTAGTGGGGCGCGAGGGGCGCCAGCGCGGGGTCGTGCTCCACTTCCCCGCTCGCGATGTCTATGGGGGACTGGCGCGGTCCGTCGGCCACCGGGAAGCTCTCGACCCACTTGTCGGGTCCTGCGAGGAGAAGAGGAGAAGCGCGGTGAGAGGGGGGCACGTTTTCTGCACGAAGTTCGGCATCGTGCTCGAGCTTTCCGTTCCACCTTAAACAGCGCAGCGGTTTCAATCTGGCTGCTGCGCTTCGGTACATGTACTACTGCGCCATTTAAGGTGGACTGGACAAGTCAAAGAAGAAACCGACAAATGTGAAGCCTGTCCAACTTCAGCCTCGTACCGACCCCTGGCATGGTGCAAAGCGCACGAACCCGCGTGCGTTAAGTCATTCTGAGGTCCGAGAAGAGGAACGTTAGGCATGGTTTCATTCATTCATTCATTCATTTATTCACGCCTGGATATAGGAACTAGACTGGCTCACCGTTGTCCGCTGCGTATCCCCATCCGTGAGACATTATGACAGTGTGATCGAGCCGACCGCAGCTGCAGTGCGCTGGAGAGACGAGTGTGTGTGTGAAGCAGCCCCGCACCACACGCGCACACACATACGCGGCAGGGTTTATATAGGACCGCTGTAGGGTTTGGCCATATGATCACACACGCATGTGAGAGAGAGCAAGCGCAATCGATCCATGCCTCATACACACACGCGCACGCACACACACACACACACGCACACACACAAACGCGCGCGCGCGCACTTGCTCTGGAAGGATGTAAGAAACCTACGATTGCAGAGTTGCATGTAGATGTTGGCCCAGAAACGCAATAGGCATGGATGATGACGTCACTTCTGGACTGATAATGAAGTGGTTTTTGGAAAGGATCATTTCAAAGGCGCGCGTAAAAAAAAAAAACTGGAAGGAGAAAATGACGCGCTGCTGCCATCTGGCGGTGGGAGCTGTACTGCACTTTAACTCCAACTGAGTTAAAAGCTAAATCCCTACTCAAAGAAAAAGATTGCTAGGCTAGCTCAACTTGGTTAAAGCTGGTTGACCAGGGTAAATTTCGTAGAGGGTGGGTAGAGAAAGTGTGCCTCCAGCATTGTTGGCTAGCTAGCTTGTTTGAGCTAGTCGACTAGCTGGTCCACTAGCATAACAAACACAACCAAGCAGGTTTGAAGACCAGCTTGGTAAATATCACACCACTAATAGTAACACTGTTCAATTAAATATTATTATTGAATTAAATGTACATCCTGAGCATGTGGACATTACCCCATTCATTCTCCGAAGAGGCGTAGTCATACCACTACATTAAAAACTAACCCCACCATGTGCAAGCAGTAAATTAGCCTGGCTAGCTCTCACTGGGTTATTATATGTAATCAAGCAAGATATCACTCCATCAAGATGGCCATGTCATATCCAAATGTGCACACCCTTGGCTAAATGACACGCTAAATGTCATTTGTTATTAAAATTCAGGAGTACTAAACACAGCTTCTGTAGGTACGACCAAATCTGAAGCATTACATAGAAAGGTAATAACACCCTTCGCAAGGACTCCGATTATTTTTTTGACAAGGTATCAGACTTAGCAAACCAGCCTGAGGCATGTCACCAATTGGAGCCATGGGCTCCTCAAACCGTCTACATTTTTTTAAACAAAAGCTTCAAGGTGGGGAAGCCTATAAATGTCTTCTGCTTGCAGTATTTACAGTGTAGTGCTGTTCCAAAAAACTGGTGAAAACCAAGAAAAGAGATCTGCTTATATGCTGGTATATAACTGCCTATGCATGAAACCTTAACTTTGACTTTTGACATTGGAGTTATGCTACAGAACATCTAGAGTAATATTTTATTTTACATTTCTATGAAAATATAAGTTACTAGAAAGCAAGTCCATCTTGGACCAGTTTAACAAAAAAATGCCTAGGCCTCACTTTTACAGTAAAATGTGATCTCATGTCTCAGGTTAAACTGTACATATATATCAAAAAGAAAAGCAAAGCAAACCAGCAGGAGATACATGCAGGAAGGGGTAGTCCACCATTTTACTGTGCAGCATTGCTTGCACTAACATGATCTTCATAAAAGAATCATTAGTAGGAAACCTTACCTGCAATCTTATCTCAAAATGAAAAAAATCTAAAGTCTGGAACACCACATCTAGATAAGTGGATCTATTATGCTTTGAGGTTGTGTGGCATCCAGTGGCACAGGACATCTTGAATGGATAATTGGATTTCTCTACAATTCTGGAAGAAAATGTAACCCAGTCAGTCAGGGAACTAAAGCTGGCGAAAATATCCAGCATGAACTACTTCAGGAAATGCAAACAGAGGCTTATATAAAGGCCCTATAATGGAGTCTCCTGACATAATTGAAAATCTGTGGGTGGATCTTAAACATGCTGTGCATGGAAGGCGGCCCAGGATTATTGCTCCTTAAAAAAAAAAGTGTTCCTTTGAAATTCTCAGACAAGCCGGTGGCTGGTGTGGTGCAAATGCCATGTGCTGCCCTTGCTGCACGAGGCCGGCATTCGGCATGGTAATGATGCTGGCCGAGGCTGACGGTTGCTGTGGTAGCGATGCAAATGCCGCTGTGGCGATTTGTGGACAAGACCCGCAGCCTGCATGCGAACACCACGGTACCAATGTTGGGTGGAGCTAACAAGCTAACACTGCAATAGTGATGCTGGGCAAGTAGCAAAGTTAAGTCGACATGCCACCGCTACAGACTTTGACACAGTGTGTTTGGCTACACACATCAAAGAGGGGACTTTGCTTCCAACCACAAAGCAAGCACCACCCCATTCCAGCCAAAAATATTCCTCTGCATTCTCCCCCCTTTCACAGTCTTCTCCCAAATCACTCAAGCTGAAGGCATGAGACAATCTAGCAAATATGCACAATCCCCAGCTTTCTACATGTTTTCCATTTATACCAGTAGGTATTGCCCATCAAGTAGTGGTGAAGCTTCACTCATATAGCCCCAACATTGACATCCAATCACCCACCCACCCAAGAAAAACAATAAGCGGTGAGATACAGATTACTTGAGCAAATAAAGACAAGACAGCCCCAGACATAACACTGACAGACTAACCTTGAGGTACCCCAACTCACTCATTTTAACTGCATGGGTATTTAAAACAGAAGAGCCCTACACTTGAGAAATGAAACCGATACAGAAAGTGGTTAACATGCTCCTTTATTGCATCCAAGCAAGATCACTTCACTGTGAAAAAAAATGTGCCATAGAATGGCCATTGAAACACATGCACAGAAAACCTCTTAATGCTTGGCAGGCTGAGCATTCAGAAAAACTACAAAAGCTTTGCAAAAACATTTGAAGCTGAGCCACTGGATGTTGCTTGTTCTTGAAATGCTTGCTGTATTCGGGGACTGTCTCCAGCAGATTGTTGGGCAGAGGCCCCTAGCGTCCAGCTTCTCTGGCTTTGTGAAAGTCCCAAGTTGCTTGCAGTCCCTGGAGCAGACACAGGAACTGGGTCATTACTTGCTAGGCTGTACTCGTTGGAGAATCCATCTAGGGGTGCACCACTCTGGGGCCCAGGGTGGTAACTGCCTGGAGTCTGCCAGGTGCTCACAGTTTGAAATGGTTGAGCAGCATGAAAGCCTGCACTTTGTACAGTCCATGCAGAACTTGGGATCTCTTGGCTGGTACCCATGAAGCCAGCATGTCTAGCAGAAGTTTGGCCTAAGGGGGAAGAGATACTTTGAGTTCTTTGAGTTACTGAACTTGGGGCAACAAGGACTGGGGGACTGGCATCATTCAGCAATGTAGAGGAGAAACTATGGGTTTGGACAGATGGCAACTGGACAGGAGTCTGAGTCACAACTACAGTTGAAGTTGGAGCACTCAGGCTTTGAGACAAAGCTGGATGGCTGTTTGAAGCTGGCTGGCCATATAGACTCCCTAAACTCTGAGATGGAGGCAGTGGCTTGTCAGACTGCAAAGCCTCAAGCCCAGTAGGAGCCACCCTGTACCACTGAGCGGGTAAGGAGTAGACCCTTGCCTGGATTTGAGAGGGAGAAGAATATGGACTCATTAAACCCTGTGTTGGGAATACCGGCTTGTACAAGGACTGGGTTGACACAGCAGGAATCTGGTTTAGAGCATCAAACCAAGATGCTTGGGTCTGCAGTGTAGGCAGAGTTGCAGATTGGGTGCCCTGCCCCTGAGAAGTAAACCAGCTAGATTGAACACCATAAGCACCCTGATGCAATGGAACAGAAGCACTTGCTAAACTCTGGGATGGGGCCAAAAGGTTTGATGCGTGGGTCTGCAGTGTAGGCTGAGTAGCGGACTGGGTGCTCTGCCCCTGAGAAGTAAACCAGCTAGATGGCACACCATAGCCATCTGATGCACTTGCTAAACTCTGGGATGGGACCACAAGGTTTGACGCTTGGGTCTGCAGTGTAGGCTGAGTAGCAGATTGGGTGCCCTGCCCCTGAGAAGATAGCCAGCTAGACTGAACACCATAGCCACCTTGCTGCAATGGTACAGAAGCACTTGCTAAACTCTGGGATGGGGCCATAAAGTTTGATGCTTGGGTCTGCAGTGTAGGCCGAGTTGCAGATTGGGTGCCCTGCCCCTGAGAAGTAAACCAGCTAGATTGAACACCATAAGCACTCTGCTGCGATGGAACAGAAGCACTTGCTAATCTCTGGGATGGGGCCACAAGGTTTGATGCTTGGGTCTGCAGTGTAGGCCGAGTAGCGGATTGGGTGCTCTGCCCCGTAGAAGATAGCCAGCTAGATTGAACACCATAGCCACCTTGCTGCAATGGCACAGAAGCACTTACTAAACTCTGGGATGGGGCCACAAGGTTTGATGCTTGGGTCTGCAGTGTAGGCCGAGTAACGGACTGGGTGCCCTGCCCCTGAGAAGTAAACCAGCTAGATTGAACACCATAAGCACCCTGCTGCAATGGAACAGAAGCACTTGCTAAACTCTGGGATGGGGCCACAAGGTTTGATGCTTGGGTCTGCAGTGTAGGCCGAGTAGCGGATTGGGTGCTCTGCCCCGTAGAAGATAGCCAGCTAGATTGAACACCATAGCCACCTTGCTGCAATGGTACAGAAGCACTTGCTAAACTCTGGGATGGGGCCACAAGGTTTGATGCTTGGGTCTGCAGTGTAGGCCGAGTAGCGGACTGGGTGCTCTGCCCCTGAGAAGCAAACCAACTAGACTGAACATCATAGGCACCTTGCTGCGATGGAAGAGAAGCACTTGCTAAACTCTGGGATGGGGCCACAAGGTCTGATGCTTGGGTCTGCAGTGTTGGCAGAGTTGCAGATTGGGTGCCCTGCCCCTGAGAAGTAAACCAGCTAGATTGAACACCATAAGCACCCTGCTGCGATGGAACAGAAGCACTTGCTAAACTCTGGGATGGGGCCACAAGGTTTGATGCTTGGGTCTGAAGTATAGGCTGAGTAGCAGCTGGGGTGCTCTGCCCCTGAGAAGTAAACCACCTAGACGGCACACCATAGCCATCTGATGCACTTGCTAAACTCTGGGATGGGGCCAAAAGGTTTGATGCTTGGGTCTGCAGTGTAGGCCAAGTAGCGGATTGGGTGCTCTGCCCCGTAGAAGATAGCCAGCTAGATTGAACACCATAGCCACCTTGCTGCAATGGTACAGAAGCACTTGCTAAACTCTGGGATGGGGCCACAAGGTTTGATGCTTGGGTCTGCAGTGTAGGCCGAGTAGCGGATTGGGTGCTCTGCCCCTGAGAAGTAAACCACCTAGACGGCACACCATAGCCATCTGATGCACTTGCTAAACTCTGGGATGGGACCACAAGGTTTGACGCTTGGGTCTGCAGCATAGGCTGAGTAGCAGATTGGGTGCCCTGCCCCTGAGAAGTAAACCAGCTAGATTGAACACCATAAGCACTCTGCTGCGATGGAACAGAAGCACTTGCTAAACTCTGGGATGGGGCCACAAGGTTTGATGCTTGGGTCTGAAGTATAGGCTGAGTAGCAGCTGGGGTGCTCTGCCCCTGAGAAGTAAACCACCTAGACGGCACACCATAGCCACCTCGCTGTGATGGTACAGAAGCACTTGCTAAACGCTGGGATGGGGCCACAAAGTTTGATGCTTGGGTACCAAATTGCCCAGACTGGTATCTAGGGGCATAGGTTGGACTTTGAGGTGTCAACGATATCGGCACACGATTAGAGGGACTCTGTCTTCTAGGATAGGCACAGTTAAAAGGCATTGAGGACTGATCAGTGAGGATACCCTGAGCCTGGGGAGGAGAAGCATATTGCCTACGAATATTTTGATCTCCAGCGGTTGTACTCTGGCCTAGGAACCCTGCCCCACTGCCAGGACTCTGAACAGAAAGAGGACCACTTGCTACAGCTTGGGCATCAGAGTTCTGTTCATTACCACTGGAGGATTCACCATTTGGTTTCAAGTTGATAAGACCTGTATTTAGATCATTTGTGGCTCCAACATCAAAAGACTGGACTGCACTCTGAATGCTAGAGGCTTGCTGGACAGGAGAAAAAGAAGGTGGCTCGTCAAGGCTTTCCCCTCCACTTTGCCAGTGCTGAGCAGATTGTCTATTCCAGACTAAGAGGAAAAGGATAAAAAAAAGGTACATTAGAAGATGAAAGTGATATTATTTACCATCTTAGTATTTGATTTCTCTTACCACTAAATCCACTAGCATTTCTCCATAGAAGCAACACCCAAAAAAATAAATAGAACCTGCAAATCAATGAGAACAATTTCAATCCAGTTACTAACCATAGAAAAATAAACATGAGAAACATAACCAATTCATCACCTCTCCATCTCCATCTCTTAACATATAAACAAACAAGGCCAAGACAGCAAAACACACATAACTCCAAACACAACACACCAAACAATGAACTGAACAAATGCTTTTGCAGCTCTTTTTAAAGGTACTCTGTCAAGTCATGTGACACACCATGTCACACGATTAAACCAAGCTCTCTTCAGCTGAGACCAATTAGGTTATTCTGAAAGCAGCCTTTCAAGTAGGATCGGGAGGTTAAACAGATACGGTACAACTGCTGAGAACTACATTACAAAGGATACACAATACACAGTTTTGTGTAGTACAGATTATGGATCTTTTGCTGGTTACAAATGTTCTCGGTTTGACCGGAAAACAATGTGGCCATCAGGAAGCACCACGTTAACACCCTTTGAGGTTGGGTGATGAGGTCAGGTATGTTGAGTTATTTAATGGAATACATTGTTTGCTTGTGTTTGAAATGCCTGTAAAATGGGCCCAAACTAGGTTCCATAGATGCTAGCTAGCTAGCTAATAACATACAATAATAATTTCACCTCCCACAGCAATTTTGTGATGCACAATGACTAGAACTCTATTCTATAGGTCCAGGCTGGAACAATCAGCCTTTAGAACCCAGGGCAATCCCTTTTACATAATAACATCTCATCTTAAATCACAGAAAAATATTAAGACACAAAGTGAATGAAAAATGACACACTTTGTTAACAAAAAGAGAACAAATGTAATTCTTTTATACATAATTATATTATATTATAAGATGGGATAGTTCTTTATTAGCCCCACAGTGGGGAAATTCTCAGTGTCACAGCAGAAAAGGGATAGCAAGACATGCAGATGCAAAAACGTAGATAAATTACCAATATATACACAATATAAATAATAGAAGTAAAAGAAAGCAATAACAATATTATTTACAGATTATTAATTACACGGGGGGGCACATGTGCACATTGTATTTCTACATTGAGGGATCTCTATTCCCTGAACATGTGTGTGTAGTTTAAGTGTGTGTATTATTTAAGTGTTTGCAATTATTCACATCTCCATAGAGACAGTTTGCAGATGCAGTACAGTGTTTGAATCAGAGAAACGGTAAGTAATCAGTCATCAGAGTCATAAGCTACAAAAATAATGAACTGTCTACAATCTGAACTCATGTGTTCCTGCTGAAAAATCCAGCTCAAGAATGGGTTTTGCTGGTAGCTGGTTTCAGATGGTCTAGGTGGTTGAAAACATGCCCCATGCTGGCAAACTAGCTGGATAACCAGTTTTTGCCCAGCATAGTATATGCTGCATTTGATGGTGGTCATGCCGGTCATACTGACTTGTCTGGATCAAAACAAAAACACATCATATGCTGGCCAAGAGCTAAGCTGATCAACCAGCTGGCCAGGCTATTTGTTTTCAGCAAAGAAAGTACTTTTTACTTTAAGTAAGCGTGAAAGCTGATTTGAATAATATTAAGTGACTGATCAGAATGTTTTGGGTTGTTCAACTGAAGTGATATCACACTTGGGGAAAAATCCGGACAGCTGTCATCACTCAACAGATGTTTTTAATTGAATCTCTCTGCGATTATACATTAAAGGTACGGAGTCACACTGGTGTGATCCATAAATAAAAGTAAAATAAAGTCTTGGCCTTGACTTAGTAAGGCCTGGGCTCATCAGGCCAGAGAAAGTGGCTGTTTAACACAGACAAGCACTACTAACCCACTCCAACCCTGCAAAGTCTGGCTGTTAACATCAAATCAAATCAAATTTTATTTGTCACATACATAGTCATACACAGTATAACTTGCAGTGAAATGCTTTTTTGACAGTCTGCCCACATCAAGCTATACAATACAAATCTACATTTAAACTTAACTAAACCTTAAAAACACTAAATTTAACAAAAAAAAAGCTAGATGTGGTCAGAGCAGTCGTTACGGCGGCCGTCGTCAGCGGCGCCATCTTAATTTGCTAACCTGCTCCCAGAGATGCTACCTGGGATTTTGGGCCCCATGAAAACCCAGCTGCAGTGCAGACTAGAAAAGTAAGTGAACCTGTGTGATTTATTTATTTTTTTTCTAGAGCGAAGAGTTAAGGAGATGAGATTTGAAAGAAATGAATGCACACAAAGCCTGGTTACTGACGAATCTGTTCTTCTTGAGGAAGATCGGTTACTGTGAACAATGCCTTGATGCAAACAACTTTTAGAAGACCTCAAGAAGATGCATTAGAGACTCATGATACTAGAAAAGGCTTCAAAAACATTGCAAAAGTATGCCAACCCATGGTCAGACAACGTGTGTAAAAACTCTCTAGAGAGTAGATCACTCCAGCAGCAGAATGGGCGCTCCTGAAAACAGTGGGGGAAATTAAGTGTAACATCAGAATATCTACAGATGATTCAAAAAAGCCTTTTTTAATGGGACCACTATTAGAAAAACACTGAACAAGAATAGTGTTCATGCAAGGACACCACACAGGAAGACACTCCCAAGACCACCTGGACCACCTTTAGCACAATGCTATGTTTGGAATAATAATAATAATAAAAATTAAACATTTCACATTAAAACCTCATCCCAGCTGTGAAAGGGAGGGAGGGAGCCTGGACACCTTGTGATCATTGAGGGAACAAAGAATCCAAAGATGAATCATTTTACAGGAGAATGTGAGGACAACAGACCAGAACCTCAAACTGAAGATACGTTGGGTGCTGCAACAAGACAATGATCCAAAACAGACAAGTAAATCAACTGAAGAATGGTGGAAGAATGAAAAAAGTGTTTGTGTTTTGGAACCTAAAGCTCACTGAGATGCATAACCTGAAAAGTACTGTGCACGCAAACAATACTGAAGATCTGAAGCACATTAGTCAGAAGGAGGGGTCCAAACTCATTCTCAATGTTCTGCAGCTACAGGAAACGTTTGGAAAAGGTGGTTGCAGGTAAAGGGGGTTGCTGGTAAAAGGTACAGGTCATTAAATTCAAAGACAATAAAAGTATTTATATTTTCATTGTACAACATTGTATGAAAAAAAATATTTATGATGGGCACATCTTCAACCTTCCCAGCCCCCCCCCCCCCCCCAAAAAAAGAATAAACAAACAAATAAATAAATAAACACAAAAGTTACATGATTTAAAAAAATGTATGAATAAATGAGTCAGATAGACAAGAAAGAGACATTTTTACTTTTACAACAGGCTCATTACTGATGCTTCAAATGGCTCATTAAACTGGCAGCAGAGCACCCCTAGTGGATATGCCTGGGCTGACAACACATTTTTAAATCAATTCCTTTTCTAAAACTCATTACCTAAAAACACTATTATTTTAAGTAACTTCTCTTGTTGCTTGATTTTGCTTCTTTTTGTCATTCCTGTATCCCCGTTTATAATGTGCATGGAGATTTTCCCACACCTCCAAAGTTCAGACTTCAGCTGTGCCCCTATTCACCATCCCCATCTAAAAAATCCAGATCACTATATAGAGCACTCTGTGCTGTGGGACATTAGCTATCTAAATGTCGGCCTTCCTCAGAGTACATTATTTATTGCAGTGCATTTTGGGATTATTATAGTGTGCTAAAAATTCTGCACCATGTTTTGGACACCAGTACAAAATCGTGAACCCCCAAAGTAGTGCAGGATACAGTGAATAGGGCACAGTTTCGGACACAGCTTTAGAAACTTTTAACCACAAAGCATTTTCTGCGTTCTCAAAAGCAAGTCACTGGAAACACATTCAGTGACATTAAGACCCTTACAGACCCACAGCATTGTCCTCTCACAGTAAAAGACTGGATGGAAAGCAGTTTTGGTGGTCTACTGGAAGTCTTATTTTCTAGTTTTAGGAACTTCCATGTGCCGTATTATCTTGTACCTAATCTCCACAGGAAAAGCTCCATACAAAATGAGAACTCGTATTTACATGACTGGTTGGACCGGAAACTAAATGTATAAAAGGTGATTTATTGTATGGTACTAACACTATTTACAGTATTGTGCTCTTTATTATCTCCCCAGATTAAGAACACCTATTTAATAGTTGAACTGTGGTTATCCAGGTATGCAGGTAATATTAAAAAAGGGAAAACGCCAAATCGAGCTGTAGTTACCAAAGTCTGAGATTGTCAGGATAATGTAAGGTCATCTGTCCATGACCTGAAGATAAGGCACAGTTGGGGCACGCAACAAGACAATGATCTTAAGCACACAAGGAAGTCTCAACCTGACAGTGGCTATAAAATATTTTTTAACACCTTTGAACACCTTTTTTAAATGGCATCACTTTTACACTGGTCGATTAGTTTTTATCTTTAAAAAAATAATACATAAAAAGTACTTCCCTGTTTGTTTGTTTTTTGCATTATTAGAATGGTTTTTCAAATGTGCACAAAAATGTGGGTATTTATATGGGGCAAACATTTTTTTCACAAATGTGAAATAAATATATTTCTAAATGTGCTACTAACATGAAATTCTCACCAGATGACGGTAACAACCCATCCAATCCACGCATACAAATAAATCAAGTTGAGAATTTCCCCACTGCGGGACTAATAAAGGACTATCTTATCAAACCATAGATGTCAATAAACTAATGAATACACAAAGAAAGAGAGGTGTAAAAAGTCACAGAAACTCATGACACCAGCTAAAAATCGATCAGTAATTAAAAAGCAATCCTGCTACTTAGTACAAATTAATAGCAGCTGGTTCAACTGATGGCCTATAAAAAGGTGTCCAATTACCAAGGTGCCACACAAAAAATCTCATGATGGGTAAAACCAGTGAGCTCTTTCAAGACCTTTGCAACCTGATTGTTGCAAAACATACTGATGGTAATGGCTACAGAAGAATTTCTAAACTACTCTAGGTTCCAGTGAGCACTGTTTGGGCCATAATTCAGAAGTGAAAAGAACATAATTTCTTCATAAACCGGCCACAACCAGGTGCTCCCTGCAGGATTTCCCCTCAATGGCTTTGGCTTACTTAAGAGACTCAGACACTAATCTCTGTAAAGTGACATCTTCTTCTTTGTGACATATTCTGTTGTGTAAAACACTCATACATTTTAATTGAATTGGAGATAAAAATGTTTCATCAAAGAACGAAGGTCAGTCAGAATAACTGTGTTGCTTTGCAGTAATCCACCCCTTTAAGGGGACAAGTGGACTCAAACCTTGCCACCTAAATGCACACAGAAGCATTTCAGGAACACTGGACTTCCTCACTGCAGATGTCAAAGGATTCCTGAACTGTTCTCTTGAACAATACATACAATCTGATCAGACCCCCCCCCCCCCCCTATCCCTCTATGTGAACATTAAGGGGCAGTGGTGGCTCAGCGGTTAGAGCGCCGAGATATCGATAACAGGGTTGTGGGTTTGATTCCCGGGCTCAGCAAGCTGCCACTGTTGGACCCTTGAGCAAGGCCCTTTACCCTCTCTGCTCCCTGGGCGCTGGAGTTGGCTGCCCATCGCTCTGGGTGTGTGTGTGTACTCACTGCCCCTAACACGTGTGTGTGCGCGAGTGTGTGTTCACTACCAGATGGGTTAAATGCGGAGGACACATTTCACTGTACAGTGACAAATACGTGCACCTTTACCTTATTAACATCACAATAGTCTTAATATCAACAATACGTTAACATATTAAAATGTAATCAAGATTACGTGTCAAAAACAAACAAAAAAAGTTTCTTTTATTTAGTCTAACATGATGGAAAACAAAAGACTGAGGCATCTGTTTAAAATCACCACCACTGTAAAGAAACAACAAACCATTTCACATTAAACCACTCTAAATGGACTTTGTATAAAAAATAGTTTGTAGAAAAAACTATAAATATCATTTAGCACTTACTCTAGACAGTCGATCATGTTCTCCTTTAGTTTACAATGGGAGATGGTAGGCTAACAATGCTAACAAACACTGGACTTGGTCACGTCTCAAAAATATGTTTCAAAAATGTATAGAACAAGTTTTATGATAAAACAAATAAAACTGCAATCTGGTTTAATAGAAATATTCTAAACCACATTGATTTCCCTGCATAAAACAACTGAAGTCTCTAGATGTGTTATGAGCAGATTGAGGGATATTTTTTGGGTGTGTATTCACAGAGACGAGACTGGTGACCATCTAAGCCCAGTGTTAGCCTAGCATTACTTGTCCTGCAATCTGGAGTAAGTGATAAATGAGTAATCTGATTTTTCATCAATTCATTTAACGCTTAACTATTTAAACAAAAATGTTAAAAAAAAAAATAGTGGAATTCTCCTTTAAACCAGTCCATGAGGTCCAACATGGACCAATCTACAATAAAACAAAATAAAATAAAATACCCAGACCAAATAAAAGTTTAGTGCGGGTGAAATAACAGTCTTAGTCTTTTAGTCTTAGACTAAAGTTCAGACTTCTGCATAATCACCACTAACTGTGCACCATGTAATTCAGTTAGCTACATTCTCCTTATGCTTGGTCCCCTTGGTCACACCAGTGGTTACTGGGAGTGTTGTGAGCTGACTGACTGCGAGGTCCAATCTGCAGCTCTTCTTCTGGCAGCTAGTTTCTGCCGGAGCTCTCTCACTTCCTGCAGCAAGTCCCTCTCCTCGCGGTCCAGCCTATCTCGACCCCGGTCTAGAGAAACTGCACAGCAATCGTAACACAAAAGGGCATGGTCAGTTTAATAGAGCAGTAGATCAGGACGCTATAAAGCACATCTGTTTATCATGCCGAATGTTCCAATAATCATTCACTCCTTATTTTTACATAATACAATACAATAATTACAATAATATACACTCTGTATCGGCTCGAGACACCACTGCATTTTATTATATTATGAATTTTGCATGTTGTTTAGAACCCAAGAAGCCACTAATGTGACTTTGGCCTCTGGTGGTACATCCCCCAGGTCACAATTACAATTCTGAAGGCTTCGGTCAAACTTTTGTGCAGGAGGCATCTGAGATGTACTCACAGCATGTGGAGTCATTTGAAGAAGACTGGTTGTTCAGACAGATATTGGCGGGATCAGCCTGTGAACTGTTCGGCTTGTGCAAAAGTCCTCGTGTTGAGCAGGGAGAGCGGAGCTTCTTCTCCATCAGCTGACCTACAGAAAACACTGAGGTGTTACCATGACAGACTGAAGGTTGAGCATTATTCAGCAAATACAAATGCCATAATGCCCACCGCTCCGGGCATGTGTGTTCACTGTTACTCTGTGTGTTTCACCGGTGTGTGTATGTGTGTTCACTGGATTAAAGGCGGAATCCAAATTGCATCTGTGTCCAATACAAATGGTAAAAATGGTTGTCTTGTCTTACAGGTCCATTCCTCAAATTTGCACCTAATGAAAATGACAGTTAATGTACTCATATTGAGTGGATAACAAAAACAAAATGAATACAATTTCACTGCAAAGTAATCTTTTTAAAACCTTTTTAATTCTTCTCCTGTAAAAATGCAATTTTTGTGGAATTGTGAAAGCAATGACAAACACAGAGTGTAATTCTTAAGGCAGTTCATTGTGGATCCTGAGGTGTGTTTAGTTTTAATGGCCCATATTTATCATATTATATCATATTTATCTTCTCAGAGTAAGAGTGCTGGTCTGGGATCAGATAGGGTTCATTGAATTCAGTTAGACAACGAATGAGAGGTGTACTTGGATCAGTACTTTTACTCTAAATATGCTTGATAAATAAGGCCCGATGTTCAGCCATCCTCTTTTCATCACCAGCTTTTGTATTGACTTTGTCTTGTGTGCTTTTGCTTGTGTGTAACTGAATCCATTCTTTCCTCTACCAGTGAAATGTTCTCTGTGCCACTGGCTGCAACAGAAGCATGACTGATCCATCCAAATGTAACCGTTGGAAAGGTGTTCATTTAATGAATATTTGTGCCCTTTTTTCTCCAAATATCACTTTGCAGCCAATAAAGTTCTATTTTAATGTAATCAGTCCACAGGACCTGTTTCCAAATTGCATCAGACTTCTTTAGATATTTCTTTGGAAAACGATGCTGAATTTAGTTTTGTTTTGGTGTTCTTCTGATGACTGTCATATTTGTGCAGGTGTCGCTGCAAAGTAAAATAGTGCAGAAGATCAGCACACATTCAACCAGGTATGCACAAACAGGTTGGTTTTGTTTATTTTCAGTTGTTTCACTTTAAAGAAGAACAGTGAGAGGTAAAGAAAAAACAGCATAAAGAACTGTATGGGTAACACTTCACATGGCAGCAAAAATGAGGCAGTGGAGCAGGAGGAGAAATGTGAGGGTGGGCAAACAAGGCTACAGTTACCATAGCAATACTCCTAAAGCACTACAGTTTCCATAGTACCATACAAATCCAACAGCTAAAGGTGTCCGGGTATCATTCCGGTACAGTACAAATACATGTATCGTTAGACCCCTACTTTCCAGCAAACTTAGTTCTCTCTGAAAGGTTTCTGGGTCTTTCAGTTTTCAAATTCACCTCCCCCTCCACTTCATGTTAACTGTTTACTCATCAACGTTTGAAGGCCACTGTACAGTTAACGTAATAATAATAAACAACATTTATGATATATAAAAAGCTGAACTCACTGATTGACTCCGCTTGGCTCCTCCTCAGTTTGTCCTGGTGCTGTGCGATGACGTCTGCATGCTGGGAGTGGCGAGATCTCCGCTGGGCTTCTGCAGCAACTGCCATCTGCTTTTCCTCCTCCAGCTGGTCTCGCTTAGCCACCACATCGTCCCACTGAAAACACCCAGGTTACACAAAGCATTAAAACCAAATACATGTACAAAAAAACGGTTTTACTCTTCTGGGTTTAATCTATATAGACCAATGTTGCCCAAGAGAAGTCTCTTACATGCTTGCCCTGTACTTCCACCATCAGCTGGACCAGCTGCTCCTCTTTGGCAAGTGTCTCTCTGCTGAGCTCGGCCAGCTGCTGTCTCCGCCTCTCCTGCTCCTCATCCGCCTTCTCCAGCCTCCGAATCACTTCTGCCTGCCAATCAACATCCACTTCCAACTGCGTGGCCTCTGCCAGAGACTCCTCTAGCACCTGAAGTAGAAGAGGCTCACAATGTCTTCTAACTAGGGATGAGCGTGTTTACTCAAACAGACGTTAGCATTTTAGTATTTGTTTTCCTACATTGCCGCACGATTGGTAAGGACGTAAACAAAGTCATTCGGCATAGGTTTGGTGTGAAACAGTGTGTCCTATTAAAACATACTGTCAGAACTGTTCACAGTGGGGGTGAACATCTGGCATCTGGCAAATGTTTTTGATTCTAAAAGCTCCTTTACAGAAAACTATTATTATTTATTATTATGAAATGCTTATAAAAATGATGCTTTATGTCTGAGACATTGTTTTTAGGGCTGCCAATACCTATATTTCTGTGTAACTTCACCTTCACCCAGTTATCTACGCAATTCCTGTACATACAGTGGGGTCTGTTTCCTCTGTTCCTCGTTTGTACTGTGCGAAAAAGATCAGCTTCCAGCTTCATGTTTAGCGTCAAAGAAAAACGCGATCACCAGTTGTGTGGCACAAGAGGTCTTAAATATGAACAGACAACAGTTTCTGGTGGTCTGTTGTCTGTAACAGCGGCGGTGTTGTTTTCTATTCAGGGGCTTGTGCATTGCACGAGTGTTGCTGTGGTATGCCTTCGAAACTTTGCCCAGACGTTTGCACAAACCATCTTTTTATTTAGTGGTCATTTTAAGTGTTTCTCATACATCTGATGCCTTGGGTCTTTGAAAACTGAATACTTTGAATACTGCTCATGAAGCAGTTATGTAGTAGAGGGAAAGCAATTGTTATTTTATTATTGTTAATTGTTATTTGTGTTTTATACACAGAAAAATTAATGTCATGAAAAATAAATAAACACTAATGCATAAAACAATGTTAAAATTATGCTTTAGCTTAAAATATATGATGATGGATTTTTCAGCATTAACGCCACAGACCATGGCAACTTATCGCGGTAGCCCTAATTGTTTTACAATAGTTTTGAAACTATTTTTTGAAACTTATATTTTCAGATTTACCACAATTGTAACATCATTAACATATATATATATATATATATATATATATATATATATATATATATATAATGTTAATGATGTTACAATTGTATATAATATATATATAATCCAGTATACAGATCCAGAAAATAGGTAATTTTAGATATATTTAGATATAATAAAATCACTAAAGCTGTGTCCGAAACTGCCCTAATCACAGTATAGTGCACTACTTTGGGGCTCAGACATTTTATAGTGGTGTCCGAAAACATAGTGCCTGAATTTTCAGTGCACTTTAACAATCTCACAATGCACCATAACATATAGGGTACAAATGATGTCCATACACTAAAAAGATGTTAAATACCCAAAAAGCTTTGTGCGCAGGAAGACCGACATTTAGATGGCTGTGGCACAGCAGTGAGCGCACACACTTTTTATAAGCATTTCCGAAATCATTCTTTACCTTGTCTAAACCTGTTCCCTATAACAGTGCTCTGTAAAGTGATCTGGATTTTCACATGTAGGGGACAGTGAATAGGAGACAGTTTTGGACCCAGCTTATGTCTGTGCTGTAGTGACAGCCTGGTTCCTATCCCAGCCATTGTAAAGAAATCTGAGACATACCCTTTTGGTTTCCTGGCTGATGTCACTGTCTGTCTGAAGGAGGTTTTGAAAGGCAGTGCTCTCTGCCTCTGCCTTTCGCTGCCAGGTGCCCACCTCAGCCCTCACCTCCTGGCTCACACGCTCCTGCTCTTTTGCCAGTTGCTGGAAAGAGACACAATTAATTTAGTCACAATGCCAGAAAGGAAATACACCATGTCCAAATGTTTGTGGACACCCCTTTTAATGTATGAATTTAGCTACTTACTTACTGACACTGATGTGCAAATACACACACAGCTTGTCTAGTCCCTGTAGATGAGTATTGCCAATAGAATACAACTCTTTGCAGCAGATAAACATGCACCTACTGACACCAAGTCCACCAATGCTTTTGTCCATATAGTGTACCTCTACTTTGGGGTACGAGAGAATACAGCATATGCCGTTATACACGTTACTAACAAGTAAATGGGATCTCTTTTGGATCTCACCATGGTAATAACACTTACAATTTAATATCATATGTACACTCCATATGACCCAAAAGTGAGGTGCATTTTGTTTCCACTGACACTGCTTGAGATGTTTCTACAACTTATTTGAAGTCCACCTGTGGTAAATTCAACTGATTGTTAATGATTAAGGATTGAGCAAAAAAAAAAAGGAATTATCTACAGACCTTAGCAACAGGATTGTGTCAAGACGGGTACAGAAAAATTGCAGCACCTTCACAGGTCCCAAAGACCACAGTGGCCACCATCATTCATAAATGGAAGATGTTTGGAACCACCATAATTCTTACTAGACCTGGCTACCCAGCCTAAATGAGCGATTGGGAAGGCGGGCCTTGGTCAGGGAGGTGAGCAGGAACCCAAGGGTCACACTGACAGCGAATCCTTGTGGAGATGGGAGCACCTTTCAGAGGATCAAACATCCAGGCAGCACTCCACAAATCTTGCGTTTATGGGCAGACGGAAGCAACTACTTAAATGCACATGACTGCCCACTTTGAGTTTGCCAAAAATCACCTAGAAGACTCTCAAACCAAGAGAGACAAGATTCTCTTGTCTGATGAAACCAAAATGTAACTGTTTGACCTGAATACCGAGCGTCACATTTGGAGGAAAACAGGCACTACTAATGCCATCCCTACAGTGAAGAATGTCGGTGGCAGCATCATGATGTGGGAATGTTTTTCAGCAGCGGGAGCAGGATGACCAGTCCTGTTTTTAAAAACAAACTAAACACCTTACTGAAACAAAAAATAATAGTATGCAACTTTTAAAGTTATTACGTCCCTGTCCATACACTCCATATATGGAAATTAAGCAGTGTCAAGAACTACTACTACTACTACCCTACCGAAGTTTAGCCCTGCTCATCCATAATGCAGTTTTTTGGGAGTGTTTCGGCTAACTGCTTTTTAATGGGGCACAATTAGGGACAGCCAACAGAAACAGTCTGTTCAATTCTAAGGGATACAGCAAAGTTGGAAAATGGTTGTGTAAAAATCACTAATGCTGCACAATTTAAGTGGACATAAAAACCATTTGCGTAAACCAGGTGTGGGCAAACTCAGTCCTGGAAGGTTTTTTTAAACTCACTTTTGAATTGCCAGGTTTAGTAGATCTGTTGGATCAGGGAAATTAGCAAACTGTGGTGGACTCCACTACTAGTGTAAACGGTGCCTAAGAAAGTACAATTTATCAGACTGACCTGCTCAAACAATCTTCTCTGAGCGTCCAGCTCCATTTGTCTCACTTCCATATCCTGCACAGCTGCAGCCGTCTCCTGCTCTCGCAGGGTCATCTGAACACAGCACAGGCCGCATCAGAGTACTGTACAAATCTAAAACAAATGTAAAAAAAAAAAAATGTAAACAAATATTTAAACAGGAGGGAACCTTTCTCTGGATCTCATCATCTAGTCGGTTGAGCTCTATCTTGCGCTGGTTCTGCTGGTGTTTGAGAAAGCGTCTCCGGGCAGCATCAAGCAGCGTGAGCTCCTTCACCTTCACCTCACGTTTCATAGCAGCCAACCTAAATGGGGCATAAAACAGTCAGACTGGGGCACATGTAATTTAAAAAAACTAAATAAAAAAACGCAAAGATCTGGAGACAGACAGACCTGGCTCTTTGTTGAGCGAGTTTGCTCTCCTCTTGCTGCAAGATTGTCCTGCGCTGTTCCTCAGCCTGCTGGAGCAAATCCTGTTGTGTGTACCAGGCCTCATCTTCAGCCTGCTGCCTTACAGTCTCAGCACGCAGGTCCTGAAGCACCTGTCTATATACACACACACACACACACACACACACACACACACACACACACACACACACACACACACACACACACACAAAAAAAAATTGGTGTAAAAATACTCTCCCTAACTTCAGTGGTTGTGCCAGTGTTAGATTAGCGATGACCAGAACACGTTCTAGCGGCTGTTATGTTATCTTAGATGTTCCCATTCACTAAATTTTGTGCTCTCAGATATATGATAGCGATTGCATTGCGCTGTGTGGTTCTCAGTGGATATATAGCCAAGCTAGCTAAGCAAAGGTTAGCTTAGTACGTGAACTACAAAACTCCCAAACGTTTAAATTTAGCTTTCTATGTTTTTTTTGTCCCCCCCAAATCTCTATCAATGCCCCAACACCAGGAAGGTGAAGACTAGCATGTCTCCTCAGACATGTGTGAAGCCAGCCACTGATGCAGCATCACTAGACAGCCAGCGCGTCAGGTACCCAGTTCTGGTACCCACACACTGGGGAGGAAGTGCCATCAACCCAGCCCTGAGAGAAAAAGGACTCCAGCATGACCCAGCATTCGAACCAGCAATCCTCAGATCATAGTGGCAGCGCCTTAGTCCACAGTTTCATCCGTGGGAATCGGATCTCCACCCCTTTTGATCTTGATCATATAACTGAGCTAACTGGAATGGATTAAACTAGTGGTAGAACTCCTGTACTAACCTAAACTAGTAGAACTAGTCTAGCTGAATTTCGAGTGTATTAGAGGAGGAAGAAAGGGACTGGACTGGTCTTGAGAAAGAGCACTCTTGTAGTGTGATAGACAATCTACACAAACACTATCGGACTACACTGAGAATTTCCCCACTGTGGGACTAATAAAGGATCATCTTATCTTATCTATGGCAATTTCTATCATCGAGAAAGCTGAACAATCAGTCCCACCTCTCTCGGAGATATTCCAGCTCTTGCTGCCGGATACGCTCGTGTTCTTGGCTCTGATACTCCACTATGAAGGTGGGATACTTGTTGAAGATGGGGTACTGTCCACCAGTCAGCGGCTCAAAGTCGCTCAGCATTGAGCTCGGGTGCAGATCTGCTGGGGTGGTCTCCATCAGCCGATGTGCCTCCTTCAGCATGGCGCTTATGTCCAGGTTGTTGCGATGATGGAAAAAGTACTGCATAAGGGGACATATTTGAAGGACAACAGGAAGACAAAGTGAGTGCCTGAGCACCTTATAGTATCAACTTCCCTCAACCCCCTCCCCTCCCACTCTCTCTCGCTGCCACATGTAGAGAGAACAGCTCACATACATCAAGGTTACTTTCCTTTCTTTAGTCTTTATCACTCACTGTGATATAAACAGTGCACATATTCCATGTGACAGGGTTTGCTGCACGTATAAATAAGCGAGCACACCAGTCAGTTGTGGCAGAGTGCAAAACGATCTTTATTAGCAAATTACACAATTTGACTGCTATCCAAAAGGGCATGATAACAGTAACGTAGGTAATACATTTATAAAAATGCAGTACCACCTACTGTGTGGTGGGCTATTCGACACTAAGTGGAAAGCACTGAACGTCAGTTCAAAATAAATAAATAATAATCCAAACACCTTGCCTTTGGGAGATTTTGTTGCTTTGTTGGCATACTTTAGTCCATATTTATAGAGAACACTGAACCAGATTCATAAAACTGGGTGCTAATGGCTCAATGGTGTGCACAGTCCATGTTACATGTTAATGAGCTCATAACGATTGGTAAAAAAAACTTTCAAAGGTAACAATGAAATCTAACCACAGACAAGAGAGATCCAGAATCAGAAATATCTATGGCCGGTTTCAGTGCTTGATAGTGAAACTGTGCAGTGATGACTTCTATTTTGCGTCAGCAGCAAAATTCTGAATAAGATTCTGTATAAAGGTGCGGTAAAATCCCTCTCAAGAAAGTTAATCTCTACTTCATTTTGAGTTATGATGCAGAACATTGGTTTAAAAAGCTTTAAGGATTTTAAATCAGAATTTAATTTGAATATGCAATTTGTATTCTTTTAAATATTTACATTTTAGAATGTTTCATTTATTATTAATAAATTCAAGTTATTATTAAATAGCAAAGCACTTTTGTAAGTCGCTCTGGACAATTTCTACGTTTTTAAATACTGCGATATACTGCGAGTATTATCATTATACCACCTAATCCTAGTGTGAAGTAAGCCAAAATCTAGTTTTTCTTTTTCCTTTTCCAGCATTATAAGTAACTAACACTTACTCCAACATGAAAAGGTCCTACCTCAAAGTCCTCTCTGTGAGTGCAGAGGAGCAATGGCGCTCTGCAGCTGGTCACATAGGCCACAACAGCAATCAAGAGGAAGGAAGGGTGGTTGGAGAAAACATTATCAAACAGCTTCAACCACTCCTCCCTGGTCAGCACCTCAGAGAAGAGGGTTTCCAGCAGGGGCCACGCATACAGCTGAAGGAGAGGAGACCACAAAACACAACACAACCAAACTCATCAAACGCTTCATCTGTTCTAATGTCTTTGCATGAAATGCACTGACCAGTACCTGAGCACACTTTACTTCAAACTGAGCACCAATGAGCCAAAACATTATAAGAAATAAGAGAATAACAGCTTATCTTAATTACCAAAATAGGTCAGACAGCAATTAAACAGTCAGTTCTTATAGTTGACATAATGCAATTTGACCGGTCAAAATGTTATGGCTAGATGGCAGAGTCAGAGCACCACCGAAACTACGCTCCTGGTCAGCAGTTTGAGTATGTATCGAAGGCTATCCCGTCTGATCGAAACTGACAGAGGTCACCAAACCGTTTTAATTATGTTTACGGGAGGAATGCATAAACAGGATGCGTAGCTGCAGAGCAATTCTAAACAATTCTGTCCATTCTAACCCCTGTCCGCCACCGAAAACACCTACAGGAGCAGCCACTGAAATGAAGCAATGAAGGTGTTGTCAAGGCCTACATCAACCCCACACACGGTCCTTAGTAAATAAACTCGAGGTAGCTTACATACCTGGGAGGTGACACCACAGTTGACAAAGTGCTGCAGCAGTTTTTTGTCGTGATGAGCCAATACATTCTCCACCATGCTTAGAACATTGAGGGGAGGGTTTGGGAAGTACTCAAACCAATGCTGGCACCAGTTCACTAAAAACAGTATATATATTAAAAAAAAAATATATATATATAATATTATATATATATATATATATATATATATATATATATATATATATATATACATACATACATACCACACACACATACATACACACACACACACACACACACACACAAACACATACACACACTCGGTTTTAAAGACTACTGACAAAAATACAGTATATCCAGAAAACTTGATCATGTTCAGATGATTGAGAAAGAACCGCTTCTCAAACCACTGAAAACTCCTCACATAACTAACTATTAGCATTATTGAACTGATATTATATTAATCATTAAACACTATTAGCTTACTTTGAATAAATACTTTAAATATTTAAAAATATATAGTACAACAGTGAGAAAAACACCACAATACTACAAACACTGTAGTTTTACCACACTGTCACATTTAATAAAAATTGTTTATGTTGAGTAGAACTGCTGTATGAACACTGTCAGATTCAGTTCCTCATGTGACAGAGCAGCCTCTGATACACACGTCTGTCACAAACATGACAGACAACAACAGTAATCTGGCTTACGTAAAGTAAGGGGGCAAAAAAAACACATTTAACTGTTTTGTTAAACATCATGACGCAGCAGAAAGGCTTCGACTTACAGAACTCAAACACACACCGCCAAAAGCTGAATGAACCCAAACTGTGAATTCTAGGCACAAGTGTGTTGGTTTACTGTCAGAGCGCTTCATCACATTAAATAGTTCAATTGTTACATTAAGATTAGATTGGAGATCTTTTACATTTACATCAAATTAAACCAAAGATGTGCTCTCTGATTGGAGGCTTTCACAGATTTAGATTCACTAACAGTAGGATTAAATAAGCACAACTAAATAAGTTAAAATCTTTTAAGTAACCATTTTGAAAATGTAGAGAGTAAAAAGTACAGATTTATCTTGTAAAATGTAGTAAAAAAAAAAGTATTGAAGTGAAAAATTCAGTAAAAAAGTATTAGGTGAAGTACAGATGCTTCAAAAATTTACCTAAGGACAATAATGTAGTACTTCTACTTTGTTACTTTCCACCTCTTGTTGAAGGCCCAAGAGAACAAAATTGACCTATTCAACATAACTGAACTGGGTGGCCCTCTCTCTCTCTCTCCCTGCATAATTCAGCACTATGCTAGCCAACTGGCAGTTAGCACTCTCTTTACATTAATGCAAAACATTTCATAGGGGCCAATTGTGAGCTGTCCTGTGATCATTGGTTTAGGCTGACCAACTGGGCACGCAGTAATATTCAATTTAAATTCGTCACTGAAAGAGCCTGCATTCAAATGGTGACATCCATAGCAAAGAATGCTGCTTGAACGTCTGTTTCGAGTTTCGCATATCCATGTTAGAGAGCTGCTATAAAGGGTGTAACAAACTTTGCATGCAACTTCACATGCAGTTGCATTTAATTAACAAATTATTATCATGTCATGATATTATCATATCATATTTGGCTCAAAGCAATCCAAAATATGTTCTTACTGGGTTATTAGGATGCCATTTTTTATGTGTGTGAGTAGGAAAAAATGAAAACGTCCACCACATCCCCCAAAAGGCTTTGCTGCACATATACTACATAAACAAAAGTACTGGAACAATTGCTCATTCATTGTTTTTCTGAAATTAGGGGGGTTTTAAAAAGAGCTTATCTGGCTTTTGTTGGAGTATCTGTCTCTACTGTCTGTGTCTGTGTCTACTGGGAGGGCTTTCTACTGGATTGTGAAGCATTGCTAAAAGATCAGGAATCCCCGACTCATCCCAATATTTCCACTGCTACAAAAAGTAAAAATAGGTAAAGGTGCACATATTTGTCACTGTACTATGTAGAGCGAAATTTGTCCTCCACATTTACCCATCTGTGGCAGTGAACACACACACGCACACAACTAACTCAAGGGCCCAACAGTGGCAGCTTGCCGAGCCCGGGTATCGAACCCACAACCCGGTCATCAATAGGCCGGAGCTCTAACCGCTGAGCCACCACAGCTCACACAGCTTAATGCTGGGGGGCTGCATACCCCTGTAGTCCATGGCTGATATTGGCTATGGTGCCAATAGGTTGAAGTTTATCTGCTCCAGAGTGTCCTATTCTATTGGAAATACTTCTCTACAGGGACTAGACGAGCTGTTTGTGTGCATTTGCACATCTGTGTCAGCAATGGGTGCAGCTTAAAGTAACTATACATTCATTAGAAGAGGATGACCTTAAACATACAGTGGACCTACAGTGTACTTACCTATGACTGTGGCCACTACTTCGAAGCAGATGAGTGGGTTGTTCTGAAAGAGCTTCACAAATGGGAATGCCACTAGGGGCAGGTACTCGGCCTCACCAAAGATGGATGACCAGTGAGCAAGAGCAGAGAGAACCCTGGGAATGAATGAGGAAATTGAGGTTTTTGTTACATGCCGAGGTATCTGCCTGGTCACAGATTCAAGATGAATTTACCTCTCTTTTTACACTACTTGATTTGTTGACATCAATTTTCCCAAAACATTATGTCTGAAGACACGAGAAACAGAGTTCAGGTCTTTGACGGCTGTAGAGTACTGGTGGTGAATGCACTATGATTTGGGTTTGTATAGTGTGTGTTTAGCAGCATGAGCATTAGTATCCACTCTGACCCCCCACTGACTGGGCAATACTGGGCAATACTCCATTAATGATGCCTTGAGGCCACCAGATGGCGCTCTGAATATCGTGGTTAAACCAAAGACTCAGAACTAGATCAAAATTGTTGATAATCTATCTATTTAAATATGACTATCCCCCGGAAGCTGCATGTTCCAGACTGGTGAGCATATTTATCATTATATACAGTCAAAGGTTAGCTCCTCCGCAATTGTAGCCTCTCGCTCTTGTTCATACAGCTTGTTGATTCGTGTTTCAGTGGAGGCATTAGAGTGGAATTGGAGGAGACCACTCTACTGTGGCTTTTGTTAGGTTGCTGCTGCTTGATTTATCCATTGGATGACATACTTTTGCCACTCACAGATATGTAATATTGGATCATTTCCCTCAATTTCTAATGAGCCAATATTTTGCCTCACTTGTTTGATTTGGTTCTCTATGTCCATTTTTAGGACGGATGAGGTTTTAGGTCAAATTTATGCAGACATTATAAAGGGTTCACAAACTATCAAGCACCACTGTAACTAAATGATTGGGCATATGATATTTTGAGTAACTGGGACACCTTTACCATGGCACAATATGTAGCATAATTCAAACGCACTGCGGTACATTTTGAAAGCGAAAACGTAGTACAAATGAAATGGAATATTATGCAGATGATAGTGAATATTTGTTTTGCCTTAATTTTTTTTTTTTTTTTTACAAATTCTTAATTAAGGGTTATCCCAGTTTTGCTAAATTATAAAAAAACAACAACAAAAAAAAACACTTCTTTACTTAACTTTTTGACAGATTTTAAAGCAAATAAATTATGATTTTGACATGTATTTACAGAGATGAGACTGGGGCAGTCTAACAGAATCAACTACACTCTGGGATATTTGATTGTAGAATTCCTCTCAGGCATAAACTTATGTTTGACAGAACTAAGTTGAATTTGTTTAATCTGAACAGATGTTTTTTTTTATTTTTAACTCTTGATAGCATTTAAAATGTAACTTTTGTTCCTTTTGCTTAATTCTGTCCAATCCAACTTGATTGTAAACCTAAAAAATAAAACAAATTGCCTTTAACTGTTGCTACATCACTAGTGATCTCTGTACTGCAGATCCTACCTCTGTAGTCCTCTCTGCAGTCTGTGACTCTTGATGGGGTAGCGCTCTTGGAGGCTGAGGTAGGCCGAGTGGGCTCCTTTATTGGTCAGACTACTATAAGCAGCATGGTTCTCAGGCAGCCGCAGCAGAGAGCGCCAAATGAACATCCTACACAACCAAACACACATAGGATAAACTTTCTCAAACAAACTGGAGACAAACACAGCCAAGCTTATTAAACCCATTTATATGTACCTGTACTTTTCTGGATATTCTCCAAATGCTTTCAGTAAGGTTTGTAGTCGCTTCTTACTCAGGGCATCTGGCAAACCATTCTGCATGGCAAAGGTAAAATATTAAAAGTTACAGTCTGAGAATCAGTGCAACAGTTGCAGTTCAAAGAGCTAGTGTTCCTCTGATCCGCCATAACAGCCTACTGACCTTCCCCATGCATTATGGATTAAAGCAGAAAGCAGGCAGTAGTTTAAAAGGGGAATTCCACCAACTGAACCAGTTTTGGCCCGCCACGCATTTTGTACAATAATGACCATAGCTGTCTAGTCATTCACAGTCTCAGTAGAGGCCTAGAACTAGCACCTGAGAACAAGGTAGAGCAGAAAATGACCTCTTTGTCCTCTAGTGTGGAAACAGCTGTGGATCGCAGAGGTCTGGGCTGGATTCTGCGACCAGATGTTCTGGCTGGACGTGGCACTGCTCCTGTTTGCACCTTCATCTTCAAGCAAGAACCGTCACCTCGCTTGTCTGTAGTCACCATCTTCACCAAAGGCTGTGGAGGCTAGGTAGACAGTCAAACATGGTTCAAAAGACAGTAGACAATATGCATAACCTACAGGACACTGAATGTTGATGTTTTTGTATAAACTTAGGAGTAATTACACCCCTAAGTCAATCTTAGTGTAATTGAATGCATTTTAATTAGACCTTTAATTTGTTCTCTCCCATCTATACTGAAGCCATGTATACTCTGGTTGGGGTGAAAAATGCCAAGATGCAGTTTTGCATGCCCACAGTTTATGTTGCCATATGACTTTGACTTTTTTGCAGCATAGTGCCCCCTTTCCCTGCCAAACGTTCCGAACTGTCTGTACTGTGAAAACTGTACAGATCTGTCACTTTAGAGCTTTCACCACCCAGTGCAGGCATTCATGCTGGAGAACACCATGCATGAGACTCTGGAAGCACTGGGCAGCTCCTTTAGTGACAGACTGCTTCATCCCAAGTGTGTGAAGGAGCGGTATCGCAGGTCCTTCCTTCCTGCTGCCGTCCACAACCAGCACACATGTTCAGGGAACAGAGATCCCTCAATGTTTTTTTTTTTACCTTCTATTATTTATATTGTGTATATAGTGGTAATTTATCTAGGTTTTGCATCCGAGTGTCTTGCTATCCCTTTTCTGCTGAGACACTATTTGACACTGTGTGACTAATAAAGGATTATCTTATCTTATCTTATCTTAAATAACCTTGTTGGTCTCTTGAGTGAGAGACTGGACGTTGTAGATCCTTAGAGCACCGTTGTCCATCACAGCAGCAACGTGGCGACCTTTAGGACAAACAGCTGCCGAGGTGATGGCGTCATCATGGGAACCAATCTCAAAGAGCTGCTTGCATGATTGGATGTTGATAAAACGCATGATGCCATCCTGGCTCAAAACACCAAGGATCTTAAAAAAAAAAAATAATGAGGCACATTTATACTGGTCTTGTATAAGTGGATAATACAGTGTACTGACAAAATACACTTGGGACACCTGTTCATGTGTGTTTTTTAAGGGGTGATAGTGCTGTGAGAATGTGATTGCATTCAGTGACAAGTGAAGTGTTAATGAGGTCAGGATGTTGGACGATCACCACCCCCACCTCATCCCCAACCCATACCAAAAGTACTGGATGGAACACCATCATTTCAGAGCACACAGATCCACTGCTTCCCAGTTCAATCCTTGGGGGCATTATTCTCCTCTAGCCCATGCCTGCCATTAATCATGGTGCCAATAGGTTCATGTTTATGAGCTCAAGAGTCCTATTCTATTGGCAATACTTCTCTACAGGGACAAGACAAGCTGTGTGTGCCTTTGCACATCTGTATCAGCGACAGGCGCAACTTAAAGTAGCTAAATGTATTTAGTAGAAGGGGTGTCCACAAACATTCAGACATACAGCGTACCGCCTGGGGCATTGCCTAGACGACTGTACATGTGCTTTTTCTATGTATTGCCTGCCATGAGTGTGCAGTTAATCCTGGTCATGACCTATTCACCAACATATGCTCTTTACCTGACTGGATCCTCCATCAAAGCTGTCTGGCAAGAAATCAATGTGTCTCACAGTCCGCACTTGTGGTGGCATTTGTATAACTCTGAAGAGCTGCTGACTGTCCAAACACCACAAGTGGAGCAAGTTTGAGCGTCCACCTGCAGCCAACGTCTTTCCATCTCTGCAGAGGCAGACACATTATGTGCAATTGAGACATCCATTAGTTGACCTTAGTTGACCTTTAGAGATCTGGAGCTTAATTAATATAATTTAATTTAATTTAATTTAATGAGATTAATGTTATTTTGCTATACACGCTGTAGCTGAAAAAGATGGTAGCTACCAAATTCAATTAAAATACATCCTATTTCACTTATAGACATAAATGTGGTATGAAGCGAAAGTTTAGAATCAGGACTTTGCAACAGCTGAAAGTATGCATTCCCTTTGAAATGACCTGGATTTCTGCATTGATTACGAAAGGAGTATGGTCCGAGAACATTGGCCAAGTCACAATTATAGACAAACACAATAACTAAACTAATAACGTCTTTTATTGAGCACATTAAGTAAACATCCACATTGCAGACTAAAAAAAGTAAGTGACCTTTGTTTTAATGTGTATTCAAGCTGAAGATACGTTGGGTGATGCAAATAGACAATGACCCAAAGCACACACGCAAATCAACTAAAGAAGGGTTTGATATAATAATACAATGCAATTGTTTGAGTGTTATTAGTTTATTAGATTGTCTTTGTCTAGTATAGTATAGTTGTAAACTGTTAATGATAATGATCAGACCACATTTTAGTAGTTATCAATGCAGAAATTCAGGTTCTTCTAAAAGGTTTACTTCCTTTTTTTTTTTTTTTTTTGCAACTTTATGGGTGACAAAGGGATTCAAACTATAAGAGGTCTTTCAAAGCCAGGGTAAATAGGGTTAGCACAAAATGAACCTGCATGTATCTTACTGTGTGACAGCAAACGCCTTGTAGTGCATTCTGGGTCCATCCTGGACAGGAAGCTGATACTTGCAAAACAGCGAGTCACTCTCCCAAGCGAAGATGGAGTCATCGGTGAAGCAGCTTAGAATGGTGTTACTTAGCGGGAGAAAGAACACCTAAACAAGCACAACAATCAAGCACAAATTCAACAGGAGTGGTAGTAATATTACATGGTATTTTGACATTGGGATCTAATATTTCTCTCCATTTTTATAGATACAGCATTTTTATAAATAACAATGCATGCAAAGCATGATTCATTTTTTTTAAATAAAAATAATTTTTATGTATATATTTATAAGTTTTATGTATATATTTTTTGCATTAAACAGCACTTCTGCTTCTTTTATCAGAATTTCCAGTCCAATTTGACACCGTTACAGGAGCTAAGCTTTCACTTTACCACTCCTTTGAGCTCATTCAGAGCGCTTATTAGAAGATTCCCAGTGCAAATTTAAGCTTAATTAATGCACTAAAAAACATCCCACCACACTCAAACAGCTCAATTCAGTGGCTAAGTATAAACACCTCATTGGGCCATTGCAATTCATGAATTGCAAGCGGGAAAGAAGTTGTCTAATTCATTAACAAAACACCTGGATTAATTAATGTTGATGTTCAGTCTCAAAATATGCTTGAGACCACGAGTAAAGTGTGCATACTGTTCAAAAGTGTTCAATCATAATAAAGTAAACAAATAAAATCAAAACAGAATTACACTCATATAGTAATGTAGAGCAATGTTTAGTAGCCTGTACAGGTTTTTTAAATTTTCTAAACTGGTGTTAAGCAGCATTTGTAAATCTGGTGGGACATTTTCTGGGAAGGACGTTTTTTTTTACTTTACGTAAGGTTTCCTCATGTTTTTACAAAGATTTCATTAATGGGGCCCAATATGTGACACTCGTCAAAATGCCTAGTTGTTTAACTGCAACATTAGTCTAGCATCTCTCACTGTACAAAGGTCAGATATGGCCGATGAACTTCTTCTGGGATCAGGAATAAAACATACTAATTAGATGTTTTGCTAAAACCCTTCCTTTAACAGCAGAACATGGTTTAAACATAGAATGTGATCATTTAGGAATACAATTGAATCACACAGTGTTCAATTACCTGTTAGCAACGTTAGCTTTGACGCTCCAGTGTAAAACTAAACAAGAAAACTTTGGACACCACACATGCCTTGACTGATAACTGGCGTAAGTGGGAAATGATTTGCACTGGGTTTTTGGCCAAACTGTCGCCCAAAGCTATGGAACTGTAGAGTATATAACAAGATAAGAGGGTGCTAAATTAGACTCTGACCTTTTGTATGCCCACAGATTGGCGCACGTTCAGTTTCCTCTTCCTCTGAAAGGTGTCCAGATCCCACAGTTGAGCCGTGTCAGAGGAGGTGCTGATGGCGTAGCGTCCAGAACTGTGGACCGACAGGGAGGACACAGCACCCTCGTGGCCTCTCATCCAGCTCACCAGCTGTTTGGTGTCTGAGGCGCAGAGGACAATACCACATTCATTAGGCACATGGAGATTTCAGTTTTCAACTGTGGGTGTAAGCTTTCCGTAAAATTAATTAGGGGGGTTATTAAGGTTTTGTTCTTTGTTCAATAAAGCCTGAACTAGACATTTCTAAAGGGTTTATTCACTATGCAGTATCTATGCATAGTCTTGTATACTGTTACTGTCTAATGAAAAACCTGTATCTCCAAAATGGTGACTCTACAGGAGAAGGCAAGAAAGTTCTTAATTTTGAATGGACGTTAATGTAAAGTAAGAGTTTATTCTAAGCAATTTTAAGAATATTCTAAGACTTTCTATTGGTCCATACATCCAGAATTACTTACCAAGTGTACATATAAGCTACAAGGTTCAAACTAAGCACTTTACATAAGCTCTATCCATTATGACCTTGATAACATATTTGGAATTGGATGTAAAAATCACTAAGAATTGGATTACTTGTTGTAATAATGCATGCTAAACACTGTAAAAATGTTCTGCAAATTATTGAGCATTACCTAAATGTTACAAGTTATTAGTGTGTAATTAGTAGCACTTTGATTTATCTAGGTTCTAGACAGTTTCAGGTTTATTGCCGTATGTGAGTTCCATATATTAGTTTCATATTCTAAAGCAGGGAACTGAGGGCCGGAGTCCAGCACAGTTTGCTGATTTCTCTGCTCTAAACCTGGCAATTAACAGGTAATTTAAAACAGGTGTGTTTGGGCAGGAATCTGGCCATTCAGGACACTTTAGAACTTCCCTAGAGTTCTAGAGTGAGGTTCTACACATTACTAAAGTACTAAATAAACATTTAGAGAGTCAATATCATCTCATAATGTGTTCCATACAAGAATCCAGGGTTAAACTTGTCCATTTCATTTTAGGCATTTATTACACATTTATTACATTTTATTTATACAATGTATAAAATTTATTACATTTTATAGTATTTCACTCATATGTGCCTCTACTTGTGTGAACTGAAGATTCTTGTAAATCCATTTCAGGCACCAAAACAACTCGTTCACATGAGTAAAGTTATGTTTTCACAAGCAATATGAAGAATTTCTTAAATTATACTTTCATGGTAAGGGCCTGATTATCTTTTCACACAGAGCTCTAGGTCACACAGAGTCTCATTTCAGAGAGAACTGAGATGGTTCTCTCTTCTCAACAGTTTGATATAAAACATGTGGGTGTTATGTTATCTGCAAGTGTTTTAAAGGTGAATTTAAGAAGATATGCAAACATCAAAAAATGCCCTTAGACCCCAAAGGGTTAAACAAAAAACAAGTCATTAACAAAACCTTTAATTGTGTTCCTTAAAATAAGGTTTAACCAAACTTACATTATTTGTTTGCTACATTAGATTCTTTGCTGTAGTGCAAAACTAAAGAAGCTCTGCCAACTCACTCTACAAAACTGGAAGAACCCGCAGTCCAGCACGTACCTTTGTCAAAGCATTTGATGGAATAATCAGGAAGGGCAACCAGGTATTCGGTCGTTCTGCGCAGGTTGAAAGCTAAGGCAGTGCTCGCCTGCCCCGTTTTCTGAAGCAGCTTAAATCTGCCAAATGAAAGTGACTGTGAGACGAATGCCCTGACAATGAAGTGAATAGCGCTTTTTTTTTTGGTTTGGCAGTTTCACTTACCTGTTTCTGCTGATATCAAACATATAGATATGTCCATGATGATCAGCAGCAAGAAACGACTCCCCAGTCGTGTCAAATGCTACCTGGAGGAAACGCACCGTCTTGTTTTGGTAAGCGGGCGCACTCCGAATCACAGTCACCAAGACACTAAAAGATGGAGAGTGAGTAAGAAAGAGGAAAAAGGCACGGCTCAGGACACTGAGAGGTAAGCAATCAATGGTAAGCACATTAACTATAATAACAAAGAATGTGAACGTAAAACAGCGCTGGACATAACCAGGGCTTCTCAAACAGAACATTACCCTATATAATATTATAATATCATAAATCAATATGAATTAACAGACAAATGTAAGAAATCAGAGGAAGTATTAATTCATAATGTGTTTTCTTTTCAGTAAAATGCAATCGACACAAAGCTTAATTTATGTTTCAATTAAATTGTATAAAACCCCTTCTGTGACATGATGTTTCAAATGTCAATTTTTTAATATATTAGCTTTAAATTTATTACTGGCTGTTAACCCACACCTTTGTAACTAGCAATTAGAGGTGGGCAACATCACGATATTTTATCGTATCGAGATAAATTTGAGTTACCTTGTGTAAGATCAGCATAGAAATGGGATCCAAATAAAATAATAAAGAAATAAAAAAAACTACCACTAGATAAAACACACTGTGAAAGAGGGGGGGCAACTAGCTGCATTGGCTGGCTAACAAGTAACATGCTAGCTACATCGGCTGGCTATCGTATCGGGTCCTAATTGGTTCTTCTGTAAGATGACGGCGGAGGGGATAAGATGTGTCCGGGGGATAGGATGTGTCACGACACCGGGTCCCCAGCTCCACCACACCAGCTAACAGACGCCTGTGCCGGCCAACATCGCTTTAAGAGTGATGAGGGGAGAGAGCGCCATCTAACCACCTGGAGAGAGAGCGGCCAATTGTGCTCTCATAGACTCCAGCTGCTGATGGCAAAGAAGCATAGCTCTGGATTCCAACTCGCCATCCCTGAGCCATAGTGGTAGCACGTCATATTGAGGCCACTAATTAAGTTTCTAGTTAACACCAATTAATATATTGAGGCCACAAGATAACACCCCTAAAATTCCATTTATGCTGGCCTTAAAATATTAATGTGTGGTTTAAAAATAACATATTATAACAGATAACAGATAGATAGATCATAGACCCCCAGACAGGAACTAAACTAGGTTACCTAGTTTTTTTTTTTATTTTGGTCAAAATCACTGTTGGTGACACTAATGGAATGGGAAACATATAGACAATTGAAAAGACTGTGTATTTTATATATTTCACTATTGAATATATTGAATTTTACCTTAACCTTACAGCTTCAAACAAAAGCAATGGTTTAGCCAAGAGTTAAAACTTACCCGTTATTTGATACCACTGGCTTGCGGTGCCATATTTTCCCATCTTCCTTACTGCCAATATCCGTGGTTTGCATGTTTGGGGCACAGAGAGGAAGAACAGTACAGCTAGCACCAGCTACACACACCACACCTGTTGCCAACAACAGACTGAAGCGGCTAACGTGTCGCTAGTAGCTAAGCTGGCTCAACTGTGTTTTTACATTCGTTAAACGCAGAATAAAGACACTTTTAAGTTATATTTACAGTAGGTACACATAGTCTGGTGCTTAAAATGTGCACTCATAATTAGTGTTATGTCATTTTAGAACTATTCGCTTTAATACAAGCGGACTGGTAGCCCGGTGAATCACTACATTTAAAACAATGCCCAGCGGAAATGAACGCCGGATGTTTTGCGGATCAGGGCTCTGTTCCAACTTGCGCACTTCTACACTATCTACTACACACTAACAAGTGCACTACACTCAGGAGAGTTACAGCCGCTGTTGTTAGCTAGCTACATTTTGCAATTCGTTTTTTCTTAAACATTAATTATAAGTTTTATTCGTGATGTCCCAGACTATAACACATAATTAAAGTATTTTTTATTATCGCAAAAAAAAAGAACCGTTCGCAAACTGCTAGCTAACAACTAAATGTATTTTGTATTTTAAAGCTCAATAAACTCATTAATAAAAATTAATAAAAAATATCACAATCCTGAAAATATTTTTATAGAATTATGAAGGAATGGGCTTGATATTGATTCTTATTTGTTTATTTATTTAATATAGGATTAGCACTAGTTTAATCGTACACGCTAATGTTGCGAACAATAGTTGTAGCATATTAGCATGAACGTCATTTGAGTCATGATCAAATACTATTTACTTTCATTCATTGTTAGCACGATTAGCATGACTGACGGGACTATTCCTGGCACACTTCCACATCCTCAAATTGATTTAAATGTTTTATTAAGATTTTTTTGTTATATTTGTTTCATTTTGTAAGTAAAGCAACTACATACATGTCCAATTAAACACTCCTAATACACACCGGCTTTATAAAAAATCCTCTGAAGAATCGTCCTCTTCATTAGCAGTTTAATTCAGTGATATAAGGGTTATATAAAATTTATGTAAATTTATATAAAAAAAACAAATCCCACACAGTCTTACGTTTTTTTTTTACTTTTATTTTATTTCAATGTCCCGGACAATATTTACATTTCCTCATAAATATTATATACATATTATAAAATGCTAGTGCTACAAATCAGTCCATCAGACATTCATAGTTGGCTAACTATTAAACTCTGTACAATAAATAAAAAAAATTAAAAAAAAAAAAAACTGACACATAGCTTATTAAATATTGCATAAGAGTTTCACTGACACTGGTAACAACAACAACAAAAAAGTCACAGACCACAGCAAAATAAGACATGTTTGATATCTGATGTGCGCTTGTTTAGTTTAGGACAGAAGATGCTGGGCTAACGTTGATAAACAACACCTAACAGGAGTTGTCACCATGGTCGCATGCCCAAAACATTTTGTAACTCCCATAAAAAGGATCAAGGTCGTTGCATTAAAATTTGTGTGCTTAAGTGGGATAATAATAATAATATTATTATGAATAATAATAATACATATGAATAAGCACCGTCTCCGGTGGAAACTGCAAGTTCAATCTCAGGAGACTAAGAGAACCTTATTCGTCTCCCAATTGGATGCCCCCCCCTCTCTCCCCAACCGTCTCCAAGCAATGGTACTTTAACAGCAGTTGGAAACTCATCGTGTGATTTGGCAGGTTCGGAAATGACAAAATATAAAAAGTTTTTGTATCTGTGCTATTAATAACTTGTCTATGCAAACAACCTCTATTCTGATTGTCTGCCTTATACCTGGATGGGTGGGGATAATCCTTTGTAACCTAAAAAAGCAACATACTGTATATGTAAATACACTGGCTTTCTTTTGGATCAAAGGGAAAATCAGTTCTGCATAATATGTGCCATCTTTAATGAAAGGTGCCTAACAATTCACTGAAGTCCATCTTCAGTGTTTCACCCCTCTGAATCTTCGAGCTCACTTTCTTGTTCCTCCTGCTCTTCTGAGTCCTGGCTGTTCCCAATGCTCATGTAGTTGTTGTCGCCTATGATGACAAACTCTACGTTGGAGCTTTTCACCTGGATGTAAGAGGTCTCTGCTGAGTCCTCTGCTGCCACCTGCTGGTCTGGCCTCTGCATATCTTCCACCTTTTCGACTAAAAAAAAAAAAAAAAAAGAAAAAAGAAAATCGCACCATTGTCAGTTCTTCAGTCTTGCAGTGCACACATCTGATTCAGCTCATCTGTTACAGGGAAATCCTAGGCTAATTGAAGAATGTAACCATTGCTGTGTCTGTTGTAAACAAACCTACTTGCCTACCCACTTGTCTCTAGAGCAGGGGTTTTCCTGTTTAAAGACTAAGAAACCTTCTCATGATGTGTTTTGAAGGTGAGATGAACTACAAGCAGTCTGGAGCGGATATGTGAGGCTGGGCTAGCTTGCTAATGCAGAAGGAACAGGAAACTGGGAGCTAGATATATAGATAGTACCATGGTTGTTTTTTTGTTTAGTTTTTTTTGGACCACCTCTTTGGTCAAACAGTGTATTATTGTTGCCATAGTATCACAGTTATTTAGCCAGTGTAAAAAATCTATTCAATTTCTTATTTGTTTTCAAATCTATTACTATACTTTTACTCTCCTACCTGTCTCTATTAATATATGTATGGCAAGACCCTCAGCTCTTCTTCTATTAGACAGGCTTAACCTTGGGCTTAAGATATCTGGCTAAACTGAGAAATCCTACTTTGTATATTTTTATGACCTATACAATTTGTTTGTGCTCATCAACCAATAGATGCAGTGCTACGCTTTAAGCCAAAGATGTGGCATGGAGATTAATCAGTCCTTCTCTTACCATTGGTGATATCAGACTGAGAGAGGCGACTGCACAAGCCATTGTTGTTCCCAATGATGCAGTTGTTCAGTGAAGAATTGTGTATGTTTATGATATACGGTGAAACTGCTCCAGTCGTTTCTGTCAAAGATGGGAACAAACAAAAACAGAGAATTAAGTATTACTGTGTATAAGATATGCAATGAGAGACCATTACAGGTACAATAATAGGCTATTCAGCACTCGGTTCGGAGGAATGAGGAAGGACGTACACAATGGAAACACTACTTAAGTGGTAAAGTAGATGTACAATGTAAGAACATGTGGTTCTTGCAAAAGGAAGTGAGGTTTTATATGAACCCAGCAGGTAAACTGTGTATTTGTGTATTGGGGCAGTGGTGGCTCAGCGGTTAGAGCACCGGGCTATTGAAAACAGGGTTGTGGGTCGATGCCCGGGCTCGGCAAGCTGGCATTGTTGGGCCCCTTGAGCAAGGCCCTTTACCCTCTCTGCTCCCCGGGCGCTGGAGTTGGCTGCCCACCGCACTGGTTCACTAGTTCACTAGTGTGTGTGTGTGTTCACTACCACAGATGGGTTAAATGCGGAGGACACATTTAGCTGTACATAGTACAGTGACAGATCCGAGCACCTTTACTTTACCTTTTACTTATTTTGATATAAATGAAAACACAGGCTAGCTGAAATGCATCATAACTTAACACATTAGATGGACAGATAGATAACCCATAATTCATGGACCATAATATAGATCATTTTAAATGCTCAGTGAATTACTTAATAACTGAATATTTTGTGTACCTGAACAAGACATGTCTTCAGAGTGAAAGTGGTCTAGATCTGCTGTGTTCACTGCAAGACAGAAACACAGACAGACACAGTTTTTAGAGACATTATGCACATTCAACCCCTTAAGCCCTAAAGGCCCAGACTTCAATACCCTCAAACACCCTCAAACATAAGTTACTTATTTTCATAGCAGTTACTGAATCATTGATAGTAGATACTAAACCATTCATAGCAGATATTGAATCATTTATAGCAGTTACTGAATCACATTATAGTAGGCACAGGCTGCTATCACTTACCCGTGCAGCCTGTGGTGGTCTTAAACAGTGAGGGATTACACACAGCCAGACATTTAAAGAAAAGCTGACAGGCACTGGGCCCTTTGCGGAGAAGGGTAAGTAGCAGCTGAGAGGCTTTCAGAGTGTCTGTGGCCGAAGAGTGGATCAGCTGGACGTCATACTCGGTGAGGATGTGGGACTGGCACAAGCAAGTGGATATTTTCCCCACCAAAGAGGAGGACATAACCTTTGAGAGGGTGCTGAGCTGCCGCTTGAGTGTTTTGTCTGTGAAGTGAGACAAAAAATTAAAATAATAACAGGAACAAGAGGTTTATTAGCAAGGCCTTGCAGTCTCTGACTCGAGGGGCTCCTGTTCCACCTTATTGGTGCAGCAGTTACCCAGTTATTAGTTTCCATATCCTGCAGCTATAAAATATAAAACCTAAAAATAGACTTGGGGGATCATTACATGTTGGTTCTCAATAAAAGAAGGTGTATTTTAGGTTACCATGACGTTCTGGAAATATTACAAATCAGGTTAACCTACATGAAATAACATTCCCAGACAGATATTTTATAGTTACAATAACTGTATGTGTCGCCATCTCTGGGGAAGCTGACGTCGATTACTTACTGGCCAGCTTCTTATTTGAATGACCCATTCCACCTTAAATGGTGCAGCAGATACCCAGCTAACAACTACTGATTCCCCCGAACAGTCCCAGAACGTTAGCACATAGCTATAAAATACAGAAAATTACACCTAACCTAGCGGGGATGTTTCATGTTGGTTCTCACTGCATCAGGAGAAAATGTTATACTTTTAGATTCCCATAACATTTTGGTAACATTCCAAGTTATGTTAACTTAAGTAGAACATTCCCAGAATGTTAGCTTGTAGCTATGAAATATAAAACCTAAAAAGAACCTTGTGGGAACGTGTTGGTTCTCATTGAACCATGAAATAATTTGATCATTTTAGATGCCCAGAATGTTCTGGAATCATTATGTTAATATATATAAAATGCATAAAAAATGTTAGCTTGTAGCTATGAAATATATGAAATATAAAATACAAAAATAACTTCTTCTTGAAGTTATTATTGACCCAAGAGAGAATGGATACTTTTAGACTTATGTGACGTTCCATGAACATTACTAATTATGTTAATCTAAATAAAATGTTCCCACAACATTAGCTTGTAGCAATCAAATATATAAAACCTAAAAATAACCTTGTGAAAATGTATGTGTTGGTTCTCATTGAACCATGAAATAATTGTATAATTTCAGATGCCCAGAATGTTCTGGAATCATTATGCTAATCTATATAAAACGTTCCCAAGACCTTAGCTCGTAGCTATGAGGTATAAAACCTAAAAATAACCATGTGAAACTTTACGTTAGTTCTTTTTGAACCATGAAATAATTGTAGAATTTTAGATGGCCAGAATGTTCTGGAATCATTATGTTAATTCATATAAAACGTTCCCAAAATGTTAGATATGAAGTATACAAAATAAAAGCATGGGTAAAGAACCGTGTGGGAAACGTTACGTGTTGGTTCTCAGAGGATGGATACTTTTAGATTTCAATGACGTTCTGTGAACATTAGCTACTAATTATGTCAACTTCAATAAAACGTTCCCACAAGATTAGATTGTAGATATTAAGTATCAAACCTAAAAAATAATCGTGACACGTTCATAATACGTTCTCACTGAACCAAGAGAGAAAGTGCTATCACAACGTTTAGGAAACATGATCAGCTATGTCAACTTAACCAGTGTTCGGAACGTTTCCAGAGGATTATTGGGCGCGTCCTCAAAACGTTAGGGTAACGTTAGCTAGCTATGTGTAGGCTAGGCAAGCTATATTCAAGCGACTGCAGCAACATTTAAGGTGGAAATGAGAATTCGAACAAAGCAACTAACTAACTACATCCTTAAACGTTTTCAACCAACATTTTTAGTTCTTTTAAACAAGCTAATTATATATTATATTTCTATGAAGGAAAGTGTAGCGCGAGTCCACTTCCTTTATCCTGGAGTCTCTCTTCAGAGCTCTGGGGAAAAACGTAAGCCTGAAAGAACAAGGAATATAAACGTACCGGGTGGTGTGGCAGCCATGCAGCACTTAGATACAGAGAGATCCATCTAGGAGGTGGCTAATGTCACACTGACCACACTGTCCCGAAACCGTCCAACACACAACAACGCTCAGCATGAAAGCGAAACTTCAGCGCGGCACTCGCGCTTGTGCGCATGCGTGTGCATGTGATTAGCCAGGCAGGGAGGGGGAGAGGGAGATGGTTATTCCCCCCTGCAGAATCTCCCAGATGAGATCACGGTCCGACATGATGCTTGTTTACTTCACTGAAAATGATTAGAGGTTAAATGTATAGGTTCCCGACGGTACAGAACTAGCTAGTGTTTTTAACCTTAGCGGTCCAATCATGACATTTATGTGGATTTATGTAACAGAACAAGTGTAGTTCACAGCTGTAGATCAACCTCTACTCTACCCTCCAGAGATACACTTGTGTAGGCCATGCTGATTGGTTTCTCGGGCACCCCTGTGATTTTTTTTAACCCCATTGTCTAACGAATCCTGCCTTAGTGGGGCAGTGGTGGCTCAGTGGTTAGAGCGTTGGGCTATTGATAACAGGGTTGTGGGTTCGATTCCACTGTTGGGCCCTTGAGTAAGGCCCTTTACCCTCTCTGCTCCCCAGACACTGGAGTTGGCTACCCACCACTGTGTGTGTGTGTGTGTGTGTGTGTGTGTGTGTGTACTCACTGCCCCTAACACATATGTGTGTGTTCACTACCAGATGGGTTAAATGCAGAGGACACATTTCACTGTACAGTGACAAATAGGTGCACCTTTACCACAAGGCCTGCATTTACCAGTTCAGTTTTATAATAAATATCTACTAAAATATGTAGGCAGTAGTAAACTATGAAAACCCTAAAAGTGAATGGAAAGGACTAAAATGCTGTAGACTAGTGTATATATGTAAAATGTGCTTTCTGTGACATCACAAAAATAGTCATATGAATAGTCATTTTTGCACTTTACTTTCCAAATATGGACAATATATATATATATATATATATATATATATATATATATATATATATATTATATGTGTGTTGCATTATATGTATGTCAGACATTATAGGGTGACCCACTTTAGCCAATGTAACCAAGCATGTTAACAGAGTTTGTATTAAATAAGTTAAGTTAAACCTTACAAAAAAGAAAAAAATATATCAAAACTGAGGAAAAAAAAGATAAATGCAACAAATACAACTACAATATACAAGGAGACATAAAACTGTAAATATTTACAATTACCTAAAATCAAACCAAACAGCTGCGGTTTTATATTATAGTGTGTAGGATAGCAGTCGTTAGCGGTGGAGGGCTTGTGCGTATTTTCGACGCTTAACTGATGCCCCTGAAAGTGCTGGGTGGCGTCATCAGCCTGCAGCTGAGTGGCTATTGGCTGGATTCCGCTACACTGAAGGAGACCTATAGAGAAGATGCTGCCGGCTCAGACGGAAAACAGCCGGCAACGAGGGAAATCAGTCAAATTCGGGATTTAATTCTCTCCTCGTCATTGTTAGACGTTTTATTTGGGCAGGGAAACGCCGAAGGATTCAGAAATGAAAATCTGGAGCACGGAGCACATATTCAGGTAGCTAGATAGTAGCGCTGCTAGTGACATTCGTGATGATCAACCTCGCACCGCCTGCCTTAATAGAACATTAGCGGTAAATAAACAAATAAACAAATAAACAAACAAGCAAAACATTTAACTGATACGTTGCTGGTGTTATTGTGATATTCGTTTAAATAGTGTGAAAGTGTGGTATGTTTTATGTCTAGTTCTTTGCCGATCGAAACAGCACATATGCAGGGAGAACTTGGTATAGGCCCCATATTATGCAAAACTAAATTTTCCTTACATTTCGCCATATATTGATATAATATGTACAGATTGTTACATTTGACAAATGTGGTCGAAACAGCCGACGCGTTAAAAATTAACGGCAAAAAAACAACAACTATTTATTTAAATTATTTTTGTGATGTCATGAAAACTACGAAAACCCTATTCAGATTTACGTCACGTAAGCCCCGCCCATTTACGTTAAACATACATTACGTGATTGAGTCTGGACTGCTTTTTTCATTTGGCACATTGAAGGGCAGCCAATCTGAACATACTGTACATATTAACATGCTGATTCTAAGGGATGAAGCTTAGGGCTTCATTGAGAGAAAAAAAAAAAAATAATAATAATAATAATAAATAAATAAATATATATATATATATATATATATATGAATGACAAAAGCCCCCGCAGAATTAAGCTTAAAAGTGTCTGTCCAAATACTTATGCTCCCGCATGTCATTGCTCTATAATAATAGGACTATAATTGGATAAGTGCGGGTGTACCATCTTTCTTCATTTTGTGCTCATGCTTCCTGTCATCACAAGTTTATTTGTCACTTTGCTTCTTGCAACTTTTCACTCTCTCTAGGAAATATCATGATGATGAAACCATGTCTAACAAAAGCCTGTTGTAAGCTTTCTACTGATACTTCCCATTTTGCTGTAACATGCCTGTTCATAACTTCCTAAAAACTAAAAATGGACTGCCCTTCCAGCACTAAATCTTCAGCATACGCTCAACCCAAATAGCACGGTCATCTGCTCTGTTCTTACTCCACAGCTACCCCTGGGAGACGGTGATCAAAGCAGCCATGAGAAAGTACCCCAATCCAATGAACCCCAGCGTAGTAGGAGTGGATGTGCTGGACAGGAATTTGGACAAAAACGGGCGTCTCCACAGCCATCGGCTCCTGAGCACAGAGTGGGGCCTGCCAGGTGTCGTCAGAGCGGTCAGTAGGCAAGGCTGTTTACTATGAGCCTTCTTGTAGGGCACTTGAACACAGGCTGGGAGTCAAATGAATGGAAGTGTCCAGCAAAAAATCAAAAGAGCATGATGCACCCCATCACTATCCCTACCCTATCCTTGTCCTCCCGTGACAATCCCCATCCCTGTTTCTCTAGCATGTGCACTCTATATCCCGGCCTGCCACCTCTCTCGCGTCTTTCCCTGTCTGTCCCATGTTGTGCACATGCTGCATGCTCCTTTTGTCTCTCTCTCTCTCTCTCTCTCTCTCTCTCTCTCTCTCTCTCTCTCTCTCTCTCTCTCATGCAATTTCTGTCCTTGTCTGCCCCTCTCATACACTCTCTGTTTTCCTGTCTGTCTACATTTCACTGTCTGTCTTTCCTGCACTCTCTCTATATGTCCCTGTCTGTCTGTCTCTCTTGCGTTCTCCCTATTCCCAGTCTGTCTTTCTCTTGATGTCTGTCTCTCTTGTGCTCGCTCTAGGTCCCTAGGGGTGTAACAGCCTCTCTCATTCATGCACGTGTGCATTCTCTCTCCCTGTTTGCCTTTCTCTTTTGTGTGTGCTTCTCTCTCTCTATTGTCTATAGCTGGGTTCGTCAGGGGGGGTGATGGTAGTCTGAAAGCTCTATTTGTGGAGTGTTTGAACTCTACCAAACCAGACTCTTAAAAACTCAGAAAATACTGGCTGTGCAGTTTAAGTAGCGAACCTTTTTTAAATGATTGTAACATTACAAAGTTAAAAATGAAATAAATAAGCAGATTGTCTTTTTGTAGATTTTGGGCACAAATCGAACCCTCACCTACGTTAAAGAGCATTCCATTGTGGATCCTCAAGAAAAGAAAATGGAGCTTTGCTCAACAAATGTGAGTACAGTAAAGAAGGACTTATTCATCTTTGTGTATTATATGCATAACTGTATGGATAAATCATTTTTTATTAATTTGTTAGATGTTATGGAGAAGCTTATGTGGAATATAATAAAGAATTTGATGTACCTTTTTTTTTTTCCTTTTCTTAAGATCACTCTCACAAATTTAGTATCTGTCGACGAGAGACTAGTTTACAGGCCACATCCAGAAAACCCTGAAGTGTAAGTGAAAATCTTTAAGAATAATAATATTATTCTTTATTTAAATGTGTCTAATCACTTGTCATTTAGAACTGAGACCCCCTTACCTTACTAAAAGCACTTTACTGCTGCACAGTGAAATGTTTTGTGTTGCTTTATAGATTAATATGCATTGTAATAATATATAAGCTCCCCAGACAAAAAAAAATTCAAATGAACGAACACTTCGCAGGAAACTGCATACCATGAACACATGGAGCATATGGAGCACGCAAGAGGCCTATGCTCACTTAAGCCCAAGAATGATGAATATTCCTGTAGACTGGGATTTCTGCCACTGCTGGTAGACCCGCATGACCGTATGCTTCGATACACCTGCAGATTCAGCTATTTCCTTCACACTATGACCTTTGGCACGCCCAAATGCAATAACTTTTTTAGCCCATCATTAACATCTGCTTTGCAACCCATTTTTTTAAAACCCATATATAATATGAAGTGTATTGTTGTGTACCAGTAAGTAGTATTAGGAAGGTAAGAGGGTCTCAATTCTAAATAATCACATTAGATCACTTTTGTAAACGTTTTTGTTTCTCCCAAAAGCACAATATTAACCCAGGAGGCGATAATCACAGTGAAAGGAGTCAGTCTTAGCAGCTACCTTGAGGGACTGATGGCCCTGAGTATGTCCGCTAACGCAAGAAAGGTACTCCTTTCCTCCTTTTTATTTTTTATTTTTTTAAAGAAACATTCTGGTTATTACATCCTAATTTCTGTCTGATTTATCTATGCTGTATTACTGCAGACATGGTTTGAAGAAAAATCCATTTCACATAATGTATTACTCACCCACATGCTGTTAATCGGCTAAAACACGTTTGGTATCTGACATGTGCTTCTTTAGTGTACAGCGGGAGGTGCTAGGTCACTACTAGGTTACTTTGTCACTTTGGTGTGACTTTGTCATGCCAAAATGTTTGTGCTAGACAACCACCTAATATTTTATCTTAATCTGAAAATTGAATAATGCGGAATACGGATTTGGAACACATTGATTTGTGGTTCACTTAGGTTTGAAATGTGGGATAAATCATAAAATAAGCAAATATGAGGGCTTTTGTAATTATTCCTGTCTATAAGGGAGAGTTGAGCCTCTGTCTTCAAATTACACTTTACGCTACTGGCAATCATTGGGGTACAAGCACTATGCACCATTTTGGAGCCTGTGAGTCACCGATGGTCTGCAGTGTTTTTTATTCAGGACTTTCAGGTTAAAAATCTCTTTTGTTTTCGCTTACAAACAATGGCACTGGAGCTCACAAGGGTTTGGCTTCAGCACTTGCCACCTTTCTGACTAACTGCGCTTTTTCACATCTGATTACTAAATTGTCGCTGTCACAGAAATAAACATTTGGTTTGAAATACAGTATAATCAATTATTTCCTTTTTCCAGTAATTGAAAGTTATATCATTTGTAAATGTATTTTTCCTTAAAGTATAGTCAGTGTTTAAAAGTTGTAGTTTCTAAGCTTGGGCAAATGCTTCAAAATGAGTGTGTTTGATAATCAACGGAATGCTACAGATGTGGTAGATGGACATGAGGTTGAAAAAAAAAAAAAAAAAGCTCAATGTTGTCGTATCCTTGGTGGAACTTGGATTCAATGCCAATACGTAGCGTAGGCCTTGTTTCAAGGCCAGTTCCATTTGTCAGTATTCTTCCCTGTATTCGTTCACGGGAATATCCGCTTTAGCAATCACAGGATAGGATGATTGCATACATTCTCACTGAAAGGTTAAACTTGTTCAGCAGATCAAAATAGGGGAAGCTCAAAATAGACCTTGTCTGCCTGAATGACACAATCCGAAAATTGCAGCATATGGGAAGTTTACTCAGTAAACACTATGGTTTTCTCTGGAGCTATTAAAAGAGTTCCAGGGTGTCCCCAAAATACTGTTATGGCAAAGGCAAGATGTTAGTTTTGAAATACAGTACAAATGATAAACGCTGACTCCGCAAATATGAGTTAGAGCACAGAATATCCACTATTGTGGCTGGATATTTTTAGCAATGGGAGATGAGCGCCCATCTGTGAATTATATCGTGTGGCAGTATTATTTAAAGCTAAAATCGTCAGGGTCCAAGCACAATACAACATTGTAATGGCAGTAGAGCACAAATGATGGGCTACATTTTAAGGGTGGCTTTATTTTGAGGTTGAGTTTGTATAGATGCATCAGTTGTACTTAATTACCTTTGTAACTCCACAGCAATTATCCCTGCATCTTTCTGCACGCACCAGAATTTTCATGGTAAAGTCACTATTAGCTTTTGTGGCTGGGTATTTCCAAGCACATGTTGTTCTTTGTAATTAGAGATAGACGTACATTTTGTGGAATTATGCCCTGTTGTATCTGTTGTATCTACCAAGACCGCAGATCCTGCAAGTTGTAAGGTGATGCTGCTGTGTATTGGACTTGTTTTTCAGACACATCCAGTAGAGGCTCTCAAAGTTGCTTTTGTTAGTTGGAGGTTGAATTGTTTGTCCACAGGTCTTTGTCTTTAGTCCTCTAAAGTTGCTAAAGGTATTGCTTTGAAAGCTATTTAAAAAGATATTTAAAGGCTTCATGCTGTGGATGGTTTAAAGAGAAAATGGTGTTGGAAAAATAAAGGTGTTTATAATTTATTGTGGTTCCACATTAATAATACATTTGTTTTGCTAGTTTGCCATTAATGCATTTACTTTGGCACGTCTTTCTACATTACTACATTAACCTACGCCTTAACCGTCTTGGAGTCTATAGACCACTTAAGTCGTGTCATATCATCATCCTGTAGTTGGTGTCATGCCTATATAAGCATCCCCAGGTGTAAGCAAAATGTATTTTTTACAAAAAAAAAAAATTTGATTTCAGAAAATTACCTCTGTCACAACCTGATGTAAACACAAGTGCTTCAAAGCATATACGCTTTGTTCTGCGTTCTCTGAATGACGAGGTTGTTGGCAAGTCGAAATATAGATTTCGATAAATGCTGCTCTTTATTATCTTGATCATAATCATCATAAGATTAGCAACCTCAACTAAATAAATATACCAGCAAGCTTTGTGAAATGTCGTTAGGTTTTACAGTTTTTACAGTGTTTATTGCTGGTCTTTATATAATAGTGTTAAAGTTTGATAGTTGAATTCCATTCATGCCACATTGTTTCAGCATGCAGGACTCTTAGGCTGCTCGTAGCACACACGTAGCATTATTTGTGTTTTGAAATTCTGTAATTTGTTTACCACAGGAGCAGCAATTTCATTTTCATGATGTTGCAAGTGTGGGTCTTCTTAAATTGGACAAATGGTCCAGAAAGGGTGGAAATATCCAGGTTAATGTGTTGTTTCTGTGTAATAAAATTACACTTTTGTGTGTATTTCCAGAATCACGCAGTTTCAGACTGCCAGTTTAGTTTCTGAAATATGAACTTCCAACCAAATTTAAGTGTGAAACTGAAATGTGGAGCATTGTAATCTGTTGTGATTGAAGGATGTTTTCATAAAATTCCTGGCATGAGCTTTAGCATTTATGCAAGCTCTTGTCCTTTTCCCTACTATTTAAACACAAATATATATCTTATATATTATAAATTATATTTTAGCTTTTTTATAATTAATATTACATTTAAGTTTATTGTCTCTTAAAGAAAATACGCTTCTCTAGGTTTTAGCTTTCTGTTAAAAAATACTCAAATAATGTGTTTTCTGTAGATTCTGATAAATTGTATTTATTGATTTTGTTACTTTAAGGTCCTGTTCTAGAAAGTTGGACTGTATGAATTTTGTCATTTTCTGGTTGTGTCAACTAAATTCTGTTGGAATAATGGCCTAATTTCTTGATAACTTGACAGATTATTTCTAATTTAGTGATTTTAGTTTTTAGATTTTACTTTTTGAATTTCTTTTGTTACCAAATTAGTTTTTTCCTAGACACTTATTTTGTTAAAATGAATTACTTGTGCTTGCCATATTTTGATATTTCTATCAAATTAAGTTATTATTATTTTACGTTGTTATATTTTACGTATTCTTTAGAATATCGACTGCTGAGATTTTGACCAGTTGTCTACTGGATCAAAGTTAACAAATTTAGTTTTTATCCTCCAAAATTTTCCATCCCAAAATAAGTCATTAACAGTTTTAATATTTTAACAGTTTTGAGCAAGTGTGATGATTATTAATGAGATTTGCAGGACGTTGGAGTATAAGCTTTCATTACTTGTTGGCTATATTAGCGTTGTAGCTCCAGTGCGAAACTAAAGAAGCCAATAAACATGTCTTGCTAAATTACTTCACACATTGTGCACACACTCTTATGCTAATGGTTAAATATTAGTTGATCACTGTCTGTTGTTTCTTTGTTTTTAGGGATGGGACGCAATTGAATGGATCATTAAAAACTCTGAATGTGATATTTGCTGAGTCTCTCCAGTCTTGGCAAACGGTTAGTATAAAACATGTGTGCTATTTGTGTATTTTATGTATAATCTAGTATAGCATGTGCTAGTGTACACCTTACACAGTACATTTCCAAACATGGCACACAATACAGTAGACCCAAATTTTTTTTTTCTTTGACTATGGCTGTTGTTTTGCCACATCTTTGCATAGTTTCCTTTTATTTGGAATACCTGCCCGATTTTGGCTGAGCTTGCATACATGCAGAGTGTAAACTGAGCAGGGAGCGCCGATTGGGTAGCTAGTAGCAATCTGTGCTGCCCATGGATGATCACAATACGATAAACTAACGCTAGTAACGTTGGTGGCTTAGCGGTTAGAGCACCAGGCTGTTGATAACAGGGTTGTGGGTTCAATACCTGGGCTCGACAAGCTGCCACTGTTGGACCCTTGAGCAAGGTCCTTTACCCTCCCTGCTACAGGCACGTGTGCTCACTGTCACTGTGTGTGTTTGATCACTAGGGTGTATGTGAGTGTTGACTGCATGGCTGGGTTAAAGGTGGAGGCCAAATTCCATCTGTGTCCAACACAAAATGGTGAATATGGTCGTCTCTTAGGCAGCCAGCCAGACACCTGCACCACTAACTTAAGCCAAAAAGCTCAGGATGTCTTAACACTGGTCGATGCAGCTGAACAACAGTCAAGGCTGGCTAACCACAGTAACACACTTGCTGCCATGTCCATGCTGGCTAAACTCAGCACTAGCATCAGCCTGCTACCCTGAGAGGTGTAGGGAGGTCGAGTTAGCAGACGAGGACAGCAACACTACCCCCGCTCTGCACTGTTGCTAGGGATGCAGCAATCTAAAACTAGGATCGTATATCGGCCCCGATACTAACAATATTACCTGGGTCGGGGATCTGATGATTAGTCTTATCCAAATGGCGAGACATTCATGGAACCCAGTTCTTGCACCACCGGTATTCTAGGCTTCATAACCCAGGATCAAAGTAACTTACAGATATTATACACATGCCATAGCAAACAGCAAGAGTCCCCCTATCTAACCTGTCATGAACCATCAGCAGGTAATCCAGCTTGTCTTCCATATATGGAGAACTGAGAAAGGAGGGGAGGGGCTGCTAGCTCCTCTTCAGTCTCACAGACTTCATATTTCAGAATAAAAGTCCTGAGCCCAGCGCAGTTATTACATTAGTGACCAATAAACAGAAAATGTGTTCATTTATAGCAATTTTTATAGTTTGTTTTACAAAGTAATGTTTGTGTCAATCCTGATGCCTTAAGTCTCTCCCTGATGGTCAGGTATACGGTTTGTTAATTCAACAATGGTATCAGACATCTGTATCGGAACAGAAAAATATGGATCGGTGCATCCCTAACTGTCCCTACCCGAGTCACATCTCTTGGCCAATTTGTGATCCTCTTAAATGCATATGGAGGAATGAGCTCATTTGGTCATTTACTAGAACAGAAACTGGGACACAATACACATCATAAGATCCTACTATTATTTTCAAATACCACAGTATAGTATTTATTGTTATGCCACCCAACCATATTGTTCTTAAACCTCAGAAAAAATGAATATTGCCCTCTCCTACAGTAATGCATATGTTGATAACTATATGTCTGTTTCCATGTCTGATTTTCAATTCCAGGGCTGAAAGGTAAAGTGTGGGCGATGGGGAATGTAGTCAGAAGCACCAGCTTTAAAACCACAACTGGTCTGTGCAACTTTACCCAGCAGCAAGTGTGGGCATCTTCTGAGGTGGTTGAGCACTGGTTTGAAGCATCACTTTGGAAACTTGTGAACCTCATAAAAGTGCACTAAGGAAACTAAGGTACACATCCTATTTGCAGTCCTCGCAGAAATGTGGAATGTTTCATCAGAATATCAACAATATGCACTGTTCCGGCTACCTCCTTTCAGGACTTTTAGGAAAACTGTCAAGGTGTACCAGTTTGTCATTGTTTATTGGTTGCATCATCTCTCCGAAGTCCTGAATAGTGGCATACAATTTACGGCCAGCATGTTAAGTGTTTTTTCCTGCTTGAATACATTGTTTTGTTTTGGGGTTTTTTGTATTTTTTGACAAAATCTAAATCTAATTTACTAACAAGGCTCAGTTCATCCTTAATTGTTCTTCTTTATTGTTGCTACTGCAGGTTTACATGCAAGTTAGTTTTACTTAGATAAATAAATCCACCACATAATGCCTCCATTTACAGTACACTTTAAAGCACGGGTCCAGATTCATCCTACATAATCTGTTACGTTCCACATGCAACTGAATTTTAGCTGTATGTTTTGAATACTGATCTAGTACCGATACTGATAGTGATGCTACATGCATATTTTTCTTTAGAAACTGTGGTTGTGATACAAAAAGAGAAGATGCATGGACTCCTAGTAGACTAGTACACTCAAAATTATTCTCAATTTCAATCCATTGAAAAGTAAAGTTTCATTTATGAGGGTTAAATTTGAGCAAATGGGGATTTCTATAAGCAACCTCAGAAAAACAACCCAGTAATTTCTCCATGGGTATGTATAGTGTAAAAACCCTGCCCCTTCTCTGCGCACTTTAGTCTAATAAGATGCACTCAGATGTCTATGTCTGATCTGAGGTAGGGGGGCTGTGGGCTAACTTGAGTGGGCTATTTAAATTTGCAGCAGCCGCTTTGTGTCAGTTTTGCAAAATAATATAGCAGTTGTTACCCCCTTATTCTCTATTTAGTGATGGACCATTATCTATGGTCTCAGGGCTTGGATGGAGAAGTCAATTTGTAGTCTCTCTTCAGTATACAAGAGAAAAGGGTGTGATGTCTGCTACCTGAAAAGCAAATAAGTAATGTATGTAAATATGCATGGTGTGCATGATCTACATGTCCTACAGATGGGTCCATAAGTTTGCCTCTGTACGCCACTACAAAACTATATGGACAACACTGCCTCCACCGTGTTTGACAGATGTAATTCAACTCGATTGTCATTATACTAATACAGGCTTGTACAGTACAATGAAACACTTTGTGGTATACTGTCCTGTATCGTGAGCCTTGGTTGTATCAATCTAATCAAAGTCTAATCTAGCCTCTCCATTCTTGAGTGTTACCAGTGATTTATATCTTAAGGTAAATCCACAGTTAAATGGCACGCCTATCTTCTTGAGTGTGTTCTTTATTTGACTACATGTTTCTACACAGTTCATACAGTTTAGTTGTCTATGGATTTCCAGGCCTTTTGGTATTGCCAGACTCACCAGTAGATTTTTTTATTATGTGTTTTAAATTGACCAAATTGTTGATTTTGGCACTGATAAAGTTTTCTCAGCCTACTGATGGCTTTCTCCACTTGCATCCAAAACTCTTTGGACTGGAGTTGGAAACAGGCCACATCTGGCCATTTAACTGTGTATCAGTCAGTTGTCCAAGTATTTAGAGCCAGTGAAAATGGAGGGACAATGTAAATAACTTGTGTACTAATTATTCCTAGTTATGGCAAATTCCTAAATGACTAATGCAGTATTTTTGTTATTATTAAACCTCTTGAATGAACCCATAGGTGTGCATTGTGGGACATTTGGAAAATTCTTTACAGCACTTCAGTTCTTACAGTTCTTCAATTTAACTCATAATATGAAATACAAGATTTACGTGATCTACAAAACAAAGGCTCTGAGTGGTCCAGTAGATTGTAGACGCTGTCACATTCTTTTCAAATCTAGTGTGGTGGTGTACAGAGGCAAAGTCTTACCTTTCAAATATTTATGGACCTGACTGTATTTTTCTTTTTATTTCTTATTTTGCCATAGTAAGTGCAGTGACAGAACCAGCAACAGCCGATGTATTTATTGTGTGCATTTTTGGTTTTATTTATTTAATCAAATTCTTATTTATTAATTTGTGTTCGTATTTATTTATTTATGCTATTTTTATTTATTATTTGCACATAATGAACCAAACTAATGCCTTTTTTATAGTTTGGCCTCATTTTCTACCACTCTACAAGCACGTACACACAAAATAACATAAAACGACCCCAGGATGAATGAGTTTTTAGTGGTTTTTGTTTTCTGGATGTTGGCGTGTTACATGGTCATGTGATCATAGAAAACTAAAATTTAAGGATATTGGGAATATAAAGTGATAATGTAAACCCACAGCTGCTTTTGTGATTGCCATTTTCTTTGCTCCTTCTGCTAATGCTCTCCCAGTTTAGAGAGGATGGAGACCACGTTCTACCACCCTGACCAAGTAAATGGTGAGAGGCTCATCAAAAGCCTCCGTTGTTTGGGAAATGTTTAATATTGATACCAGCATTAGGATGGTGCGTAGTAAATGAAATGATCACAGTTTACAGTCAAAAACAAAAACAAAAGGAGGGAGGGAAAAATAGGAATGGCCATCGGAAATCACCCCAGGCACCCACAGAGTTTTACCTCTGTCCCAATTGATCTTCCCAATATCATCTAGTCTAAAATTCTCGATCATCAGAGAGAGTAGAGCGTTTTAAATAGCTTAGTGCAGCCAGGACCCACCTACTTTGACAGCAAAGGGCTTTCCCAGAGTTAGCATTTGCATTGTCTGTGATCATGAACCATGTCCCAGTTTGCAAATGTGCAGATTTACAGAGGACTAAACCACAGAATGACCAAACAATATGTAATCACTAATAATTTTTGTAATTGTACCACATTTCCTACCCAATTTGGAATCCAATTACCCAATCCCTGTTCATGTGAACTCCCCCTGTGACTATCAGTGCTCCCAACAAGAGGAGGAGGGTGAAGACTAGCATGTCTCCCCCTCTTATCAAACTGGCGCTGATGCAGCATCGCTAGTTAGCCAGAGCGCTCAGAGGAAAGTGCGGCTTTCCAGCTCCGATACAGCAGTTAACAGATGCCTGTACTGACCAACATCACACTAGAAGTGATGTGGGGAGGACGTGCTATCAACCAACCCCTGAGAGAGCAAGGCCAGTTGTGCGCTCTCAGACTCCGGCTTCTGATGGCAAGCAACGTGACCTGGGATTCAAAGATATGTAATTGCTAAGAAAAGTGGGTTTAGGATTGATAAATATCACTGCATAGAAATGCATCAGCAGCAGGGCTTCTAGGGCAGAGACTGCTTCTAATCTGACTTTTACATATATGAGGAATATGTCAAAATGTTGGTATTTCAACAATAAAGTATAAAATATATAAACTTTCAAAAACAATGCCAAATTGGCATATTGGTGCAAGCTCAGCCTATCCAGGCTATATGAGGACCAGCCTGGACTTATCACAGTCCACCTTTTCTGACACAATTCTTGGAGACCACCATAAATGAGAAGAGAAACACTTTTTCTATACTACAGCGCCATCATATTTGGAACCATGAAATTTGTGCCATGTCCTCCAGCTACAACTGAGGAAATGAAAGTGATATTAAAGACATTTGGCTACAAATAACTCACATTGTACACACACATGAATCAATTAGCATGCCAATAATCATGCATGGCTGGTTTGAAACTCCCTTCATTATGTTTACGAATGTGGTGTCGTACATAAAATGTACTTTTCCATCACTTTACATAGATACCCATAGATTTACTGTAGTTTTAAGCTCCTTGTAATCTACCCTTTTTTTTTTTGCTATTGCGTAATTCTGCTACTGACGTTTTCTGTGAACATCAGTTGTGTCTTAAAATTGTGATTTTACTATAATGTTTTAAAGTTTACAAAGTGTTTTCTTTATGTTTCTGGACACTTTTTTTCTCTTATGCTTTTCTTCCTCAGCTTTAAAACCTGCTACAGCAAAAATATTTTTTTTGTCCAATTCTTGGACAGTGGACGGTGCTGTATATAGGTGTACTAAATATCTGAAAATTAGTATGATTACTAATTATGTTAATACTATGCAGCTTCAAAAGTAGCTACTATTTACTGTTTTGGTTGTCATACAAGGGCTACATGTGGGATTTTACATTCAAAAATACATAAATTACAAAAAAATTAAATAAAATACAAAAATAGAAACCTTTCGGTAGCCCAACTTTGTAATATTCAGTTAGGTTTTAAGCGTAATATTTACTGGAGGACTTACTGTAAAAATTGCAACATACATGCATCAGATGTCCACGTTTCTGAAGGCTAGTTTTGTTGCTGTGCCTCATAGAGACTGTTTATATCGCTCCCTCGACTGCATGAAGAATCAGGCGTTAACAAGCACACATCTGTCGAAAAAGTTTTTAATGATTAATTATTATTCATTATTACTGTTAATAATGGCATTAGTTTCTTGCTCTCTCTATCTCCCTCACTCTTAAATAGTCCTAACTTTCTCTGACCGGGAATTCTACGCGAAAGTGCAAGAATCGAAACTCCTGAAAGTGGATGTGGTGAAATACGGTGAATAGAAATCAAAAATCTGGATGAATAGCAAATAATTTTTTGTAATCAAGTCATAACATGCCTAAAGATGCACCCATGCACCACATCATCTCATAAAATTAAACAATTTCAAGAAACCACACCTTCAGATTCTCGCTTAATCCCACATGTAGCTCTTTTAAGTCATTATTGTAAGTGATGCTGCAGATCTGTTTTTAGTGGTTGTTTTTATTTTGAGATGAACAGGAATGTTAATGTATTCATTTCATATTTTATTATCTGAAGGATGCCCCATGCAAGTATGTGATTAAACTAAAACTTCTACAAGAGTGTTTTTTTGTTTTTGTTTTGTTTATTTAATGTAAGAAATAGGATGATGGCTTGCAACGGAACATTGGATATTTGGACCAATAGAAGTGATGAACTGTGTTACATTAGGTACCTAAATGTTGAAATGCTGAAGTGACCATTTTGAAGACGCAAGGTTTTTGTTCCACTAGCGACGATGTACAGCCATGTGGGAATTACATCGTTATTTGATTTTATTTAATTATGTATTTTATGTATTTTTGACTAGAAGAGATGTCAATTCCTCCTAAGAAACAAGTTGGCCCTATGCCCTACAAGCTGTTATTTCCCCCTTTGGCTAAAATAACCTTAATTTATATAACCGTCTACAAGTTTCTGGAAGCCTATCCTATGTGTAATGTTTGAAGGTTTTCTTGCATGCAAATCACCCCACAGCATCTCGGATCCTCAATAGCCGAGCATTGACCTGGTCATTCCAGAACTCTCCATTTCTTTCTTTTGAACCATTCCTTGTTGAATTTACTGGAATGTTTTTGGGACATTTTAGAGACCTCTTCTTTACGATTCTAGTTGTCTGCTCTTAGGCTGAACTTGCTGGGACGTCCTGACCTGGCCATGCTTCCAGTTGTTTCACCTGTAAATGATTTAGCAGACAGTGGGACGGCTGATTTCTGATTGTTCTCGCATCTTTATAAATCCCTTCCCAGACCCATCTGCATCTACAACATTCTTTCTGAAGGCCTCAGGGAGCTCTCTGTATCTCGCCATGCTGATACCACTCACTTCAACAATCAAGAGCAAACCAAACTTATGCTATGTCCACATTACATGACTTTTTAGAGTTGTCAGATTGTTGTACTCTTCACTCTACACAACTTCTTGTCAGGAATCTTTCAGTGGTTGTGGACTACCTGACATATCATTGACACAGGGTGATGAATTACAAGGTCTTCCACTATTTGTGGTTGGGGTGGTGCAATGGATAAGACCACCACCACCATAGTCTGGGTGACTATGCTGCGCTACCTCGACCTTTGGACAAGACTCTTAATATTGCATTAGCCCACGTCTGTAATACGAATAACCGTGTAGGTCACTCTCTTTGCTCTCTAACACACAAAAACACATGCGAGAACTGATGTGATGCTACTCCCCATGTGGAAAAATGCACATCACAAAGTCACACATCAAAATTCCAAGTAGGAAATTAATACTGGAAAGTCGGGAAAGCCTCAACAACCCGGAGTTGTTAAACAGTTAATTAGCACTTCTATTTGTGTCTCATTAAATCATTTGTACAATACTGTCTAAAACATCCATCTGTGGACATGTTTCCATGATGTTTGGATGTGCAAAATATCATATAATGTGTTTTCATCTGGTACAGATGCTAAACTAAACCGTGCTAAACTGGGGCCTAAAAAGTGGGACATATTTTGGTTTGATTCTCCACAAAACACTGGTAAAGAATCGTCAAACTAACTGTCTTTAGATAACGGTTTTGTATGGAATTGTTTCCACGTAGCAAACAAGCTAGCACTGAGCTAACGCCAACTTGCTTTTGATGGCGATCTCCAAAAACAGTAGGTATCTGGAAAATCAGGGCTAAAATTGTGTGGTGTGAACCTTGCATTAATGTCTGACATTTAAAAAAACAAACAAACAAACAAACAAACAAACACTCTTCCAACCATTTTCTAATCTTCTGCAGCTGACGTGCTGCACCAGGTTCTAATTTTAGGGCATTTTAAGTAGTAAGAAACGTGGGGGTGTTCTGACTTTTTCCTTCCAAGAAAATCACCTCCTACTATTACCATATTCCATATCTCAATATTGTTGAAATATAGAGCAAAACATCCTTCTGTTTAAAAGACAAAACTTTTCTTGGGCCATCCTAATTTTTTACATGACTGGATAAACAAAGAATATATCAGCCCCACCAGGTGGCAGTAAAGCAGTCTCCAAAAGCAGCAACATTAGAAGAACTTGGTTTATTTTTCACCCATCAAGGCTTGTGACTCTTTTGGCGCGCTCTTCACAAAGTATCTTTGTTTGCATAACCACAGAGGACTGAACAGGAGTGTTAGGACATTGCGTCCAAGGCGCCCTTGCTTCTCCTGGTCCGAATAACAGCCGGCCATGGAAGCTAATGAGGAAGCTCTTTGGTATCAAATTCAGAGCATGCAAGTGGTCATGAAGGTTTTCACAATTGGGAAAAAAAAAGTCATGCCATATTAAAAAACAAAAAGACATTACCGTAGAGCTTGGTAATATGTGTAGGAGCCAAACGTGAACATACGCCTCCATGTACGCTCGCTAAACTGGTATTCAGTCAGTGAAAGATTAAGGCACCTTAAATTAGACTAGGCTTTAGTGTCTTGATAGAGTCAAGTATTTGCTCGTGCTGTATTTACATCACCAAAGAAAAGACTTCAACAAAACTGAAAATATCAAACGTATAAAAGTGGAAAACAACAACAAAAAGTACTTAGAAAAAGTATTTGCACACTATTATGACTGACAGCTTTGGTAAACATACCTCTCACCACACATTCTCAAAAAAAAAAAAAAAAAGAACAAGCACCAGCATGCTTTTTACAAACGCAAACATGTAAGAGTCCAATAGGGAGTTTATACACTGTAAATTGTAGTTAGAAATTCCTATAGAGTATATTACTAGGGCATTCCTGCAGCATTAGGGCAACTGTAATGCACACTGCTTGCACAAAGCCAAGCACGGTATTGTTATTATAAATTTCACCACTTTCCGGAAACGTATTCATGCCCACCACAATAAACATAATACCCTTTACATAGAAGTTACATACATTACATTCATTCAGTTCCATTCGGATTCCTCCAAAACATAACAATTCAGTCCATGTCCCTCCTCCGCACATCTCCCAAAAGTAATTCCTAACACCATGTAATGTCTTCAATTCAAACTCCAAACTCAGGTCTTGAAGGAATACTCCAGCACAGAGAACCCACCCCCCTGAAACAAGCTTCTAATAGAAGTCAATGCACAGCTTCTGAAGCACTGGACACCAACGGATTGTGTTATTTTACTACACAAATGGAAAGTCCAAAACGGAAGAAAAACACTGTCCATGGTACTTAACAATATGCTACACAAGAGGCAGATAGTAGGTAGAAGATTGGAGTATTCCTTTTTTGTCAACCAGGGGTGCTCAACCCTGGTACTAGTGATCTTCCATGCCGGAGTCTTCAGATCCAAACACACACATCTCCAATACCCAGCCACCCTGAAGGCTTCCATCACCTGGATCAAGAGCATCAAATAAGAGTTGAAGCTCAGGTCTGCAATGTGCCAAAAACTCCAGGACCAGGACTGAGCAATCCTTGCTTGAAACCTTCCAGAGATCTATTGCACCTTTTGGCATTATATACACTATGTACATACAGTAGAAGCAAAAACAACAACAACAGCCAAAAAGAAAAAAAAAAAAAGAAATTGTTCCATTAGAACTTGAAGAGGTTGATGAAACCTTGCGGGGACACTGAAATGTTGCAGCTTTCTGGATTGTTGGCTGTGCAGGGGTGGTTTGTGTCCTGTAATAGACAATAGCAAGAGAGAACAGCAGCAGGGTTTAGGTTTTTGTATTTAACAACGCTTGATTTAATTAAAAAACAGCTCATTATATTCTTGTTTAATTGCAACTTTAGTTAAATGCAATATGCAAGTAAGCCCCCTGATCAATCACAGTTCCAGAGGAGTGTTTCGGTGGCTGTATGAATGGGTCACAATATTCATGTAAGCCAAAAAAAGCTACAGGCCAATCTTTAACTGCTAATTCATGATGCACTTTGTTATATGGTGGAATATACAGTATAATCACAATCACAATGCATAGCATCATGCAGATCTTCCCTCACCTTCCAGAACAGGATATGGCAGTGTGTGCAAAACTGCAAGGTGTCGCTGTACTGCTCTTTGTGAGGGTAGCATCGGCACAGCTTAAAGTACATTTTCTTCCATTCCAGGTGGCCCTTATCTGATATGATGAGGCGCCTGCGGATCTACGAAGGGTACATTGAACAGTCAGTTACTTCATATGACAGCAGGAGTCTTGGGGAAAACACAAGCTTGCCCAGTGCAGGCAAATCCATATCCTATTATAAAACTGTTGGTACCTGTCTTTCTGTGAAGTGATACTGACACAGGTTCTTCCACAGCAGCCGGTCTTCAGTCAGTACCTCCAGGTCAGGACACACCTGGCCCAGACTGACCAGGTCTCGTCCATCTGCGAGACGGTGCATGATATTCAATTGGAGGCTGACAGGCAGATCCAGGAGAGTCATACCAGTGTTTGTGGGCTAAAAGAAAAAGGAGAAAAAAAGAATCACTTTAAAAACTGTCCTCCTCTTACCTTCATGTGAATAGCTCAAGTAGCCAAATGTGATTTTGTCAGAGCTGTGAGAACACAAAAATCTGAACTTCTCACATCAGATTTGAACCACCTTCATACATAGTATTATGATGACATAACCATAACCATAACCTAACCATAATCCAGTCCATTACATACACCTAAAGACCAAAGCTTTCTTTAAAAAGGATGCTACTCTCACCCTGTTGATCTGAATGTTGTCCAGCTGCTGCTGCCACTGCAGAATGTTCTCCATACGGTGCACCCAGATATTGATGTTTCCCACCAGCACAGACTTGCCCATGTCCTGCACCAGACTGCACAGCGACACGTACAGCGTCTGCAGCAGTTCCTTGATGGGCCTCACATTCTGTTGATCTTCCAGAACTAAACACAGAAGCAGAGAGATAGAAAGAGAGAACACGTTTAGAGGATCATGAAGTGTTTAGGCCAAGGTCTAGGACACAACGAGACAAGGAACTGGTCAAATGTGGTTTTGAGTATTGAATATCATTTCATTAAATAGTTTAAAAGCTTGATGAATTTGGAAGTGTGCCCATAGAAACATGCTGGAGAAATGTTGTAAGCCTGGTTATTTAAAAAGCTTTAAGGCTTATTAGTAGCATCATCATCATCATCCCCCTTGGGCCTGATTTAGGACTTGCTGCACTCAAGTGCTTTCTTTTGTTTAGCCGAGGGAACACTTGGTTTACAATACCCTAGAGGTTACTGTTTGCTCTAAAAAGGCTAGTCATTCTTTCCACTGCTTGCAATTATGAAATTTCCTTCAGCTGTGCTCGAAACTTGATTGAGGAGTTTGTTGTGAAGTTGACCTAGACATTTGCTCTTCTCTTATTTGCAGATAACTTCTTATGTAACAAAACTAGCAAAGTAGTTATTTAAAACAAAAAGGAATGATGAGGCCCCAATCACTGCAGGTTCGATCTAAAGGTAGGCCATATGCATATGGCAATATGGGAAATTGGCAAGGTTGCTTGTGAGAGAAAGCGAAAAAGGGGGCGAACAAGATAGAATGGACAGAAAGAAGGTGCGAGATTGGGGGGCACTAAAAAAATAAAGCAAAATGGAGCTCAGCAAGTGAAAGTAGCAAGGGTGAGAAAGTGCGAGTAGAGTGCAAGAATACAGCAGGAAAGAGAAAGTACTGTACTGCACAAGTAGAGAGAAAGCCAATAAGGTGTAGAGAGACAGAATGTGAGTGGGGTGAGAGCAATGTGACTGCTGAGTGTTGAGGGAGTTAGAGTAGAGTGAGAATGTGGAAAGGGGGGGGGGGGGGTTTAGTAGAGCCGGGAAGGGGGTCCTCACCTTTCTGCACAACTCTTTCCAGAATGTTCATGTAGTTCTTCTGCGCCACTCCACTCAGCGATGGCAGCTGGGACTTGGCAATCAGCTCCAGCAGCTAAAAACACAAGGCATAAATTCAGGCCATCAGACTCCGAGACTTTCCGTTCCAAACATCACTTACACAGTGTTATGCTCCTCTCTCTGTCCAAGCGCTAGCAACAACAAACTGTAATCCGAGAAACAGCCAAGCATCTCTGCACTTCTTACACCCTGCATTGCATCTGTGGAAATCCTGTACTGCCTTCAACTGCGCAGTAAATCTAAGGAATCACTGTTGCACAAGAGTAGTAAAGAGTACCTAGTCATACTCGACTAAAAGAAAACATACTTTTACATTAAATTAATCATGTAAATCAGGTATTGCGACCATTTTGATGCTGCTGAGGTCCTGCACTGCCCTTACCGTTTGGGGGTACTGCACCGTAAGTACATGCAGCGGAAGGCTAGAGATAAGCTTATCGTACTGTAAGGGGCAGCACAGGCCCCAAGTCCGCAATTCCCCGCACCTGTATGATTTGACCTTGCCACAGCTATCTATGCCCAAGGAGTCACGAGGACATAATGGTCAAGCACTCTTTGGCTATGTAGGATCGTCCTAACCATCCGTCAGCACAATGCTAGCCAGCACATGAATTCTCGGACAGCTCAACATTGTGCTGGCAAACATGGAGCGGTCAAGAGAATTCATGTGCTAGCCCTAACCTTTCCAACTTGGTGTAATCACATAGTCCCCGCATTTTGTTTAGCTTCAAACTGCCAGATGTTTCTCTGCAATATACAAGATGGTCAACATAGACGGAAGTGCAACAGTGCCAGAGTTGAGTAGGGTGGCATGTTTGGCATCCCAAAACGGACAAAGCCATGGAACAAACACTGACCACTGCTTGACCTGAAAACATGTGAACATTGCCTCCCCCGCCCTCCCCAGCCAACTACCACCACCACCACCACTAATAAGTCGCCCTCTTGATAAACCTTTCAAGTGCCATCATGTGGTGCGTGTACAACATGACATTCTTCTAGTTTGACACCAACTGCTACTGCTGCAACTGGCTGTTCACCCAGTTTCCATACACATCACACCCTCTGTTCCTCTCTCACTATCTTTTTTAATTTGAGAGTCTGCACACAGTTTATTCCACTGGCCAGTTAGAGCCTACTATGTTGGTCAGTGTTAAGAAATTACAGCTGATTAGTGGTGATCAATAATAGCGATTATTTTTTTTTGTCTATGTAAGTGCAAGCCGTTCTAGCTTTATTCAATAGCAATGTTCACTTCTTTTATAAATAGAATCTATTCTATAAAACAATGAACCATTTTGGCATTCTACTGCTGCAAAGTGCTTGGACCCCCGATAATTGCCACTGAAACTAACTTGCAGGAATTCATTTCAGATGAAAACCACATAGAAGTTGATTCTCTTGGGTGCCAACAATGAGGAATTACAACATTTGTTGTGTTTTGTTTGAAAAATGCTGAAGACAGAAATAGGAATATGCAAAAGAGAGTTTCAAAATGTGCATCTATGCAAGTTGTTTTAGCCTGAATCATTAGTGCAAATGCTAATTCAAGATATAACCTTTTTTAATATACATTCAAGATGTGCAATTTCAGAGCTTACAGTTTTAGATGTTGACAATTCAAGTTAGACTTAAACTAGTCAGAATGATGTAGTGTATCTGGAATTACAATTTCACTAGCAAAAAGTAATTGGATACATCTCTGATTAAAGCTTTTTACTAATAAAATGCAATTACAGAAAAAAGAAACAATATTCAGTGATAATCTGTGACTAGTCAAGGAATAGGAAGATGACAGAATTCTACACCTGTGGCCTGTAAGGCCAAGTCCAACTCCCTTCCCCTATACTACATCACAAGCTCTGTCAGGTAGGTGCCTCCCCTCCCCATAAATGTTGCCACACTCTGCCCCTCCCCACCTAACCTCGGCCCTTCTTACTCACAACCACTGACCAAAACTTTTAGCTACTATATTTCATAATTACATTATGGATATGTTGTCCTGGTAATATGCCTAGTTAGAATGGCTTTACAGCTGTAGATCTGATATTGGCATATACAAGGACCATGAGCTGCTATTGTGCTGTGTTATGGGAAGAGGAGGGATATCTCCCTCTACTGGCAGATAAAAGATTAAGTATCCATAAAAACACAAACTTTTGAACATGACTTATGTCTGGAAATGCCTGGAATATCTTTATTGGCATTGCCAGACCACTTAAATGAGCTAAATAAAAACACACAGATCATTGGCTACTAAAAAGAGCCTACACAAGGCCGCTGTAAGAAAACAGTGTGGCCCAGTTTTACATGTGATGAGGTGCTTGTGAAATCCAATTACAATAATTGATCTGAACTGAAAGGCTTACTGTACACCATCTTCTCACTTTCCAGGTGAGATGTGACCCAATTAGTCACCTGATATTTAGTTACAGGACATGTTAAGGGACTGTTTAGCCACTGACAGGGCTCTTAAACACAAACATGTGCTTTGATGGCATCACGCAACCATCAAATGGACACTTAAGTAGACTAAACCCTAGAGGATGACTATGCAGTAATGGAAGGAGTTGGGGCAGTCTTCGGACATCGGCCCCTCCTGTTGTCTCATGGGCCTGTTTTTTCCACTGCTACTTAAATTCGATCCCTGTAAGTGAGCTCCACAAAACAGCAGCACACTTGGCTACCGCCGCTATTTAGATGACCAGAAAGCACATTGTGAGACAAACCTGAACACCATGTCAACAAAGTTTGTAAGCTGGGAGAAGCCCCCCCCCCCCCAACAGTACTAACAAAGTCAGAGTTTCCATCAATTGTTGTTTCCAAGCTTTCTAATTCATCTAAATCTGTCAATCATGTGAATCATACAGTTTGTCAATGGTCCAGAGATACTGATGTTCACCTCTTTTACAAATGGTTTAGGAACTGTACTTTTTTGGTGGTTGTCTAGATCCACACAATCCAACAACAATCCATGCAAGCCTCAAACCACAAATATCTGCATTTAGCAGTGGATGACAGACTGACCGCAGCACACGGAAGCCAAGTGATCAGATCAGAATTTGGGGTCACAAAGCATGAGTGGAAATGTTCTCCAATGGCAGACAGGAGGGTGGGGGGTTGGAAGGGGAGCTGAGTCACTTGACTTTCCGGTCTGCTTTCATAAGCTGCGGCTGTCATTTCTGAGCGCAGCTGGGTGCCGGACAGTGACCTCCACTTCACAGTGGTCTGCATTCATCTACTTAGGAGCCTGCCTGACTTTTGCTTCCAGCATCAGACAAAACAACGGTCTATCACTTAACCGAGAGGAACACCTTAGCTCTCCTGCTTGAGACTAAGGCTAAGAGAGGTTGGAAAATGGCCATGTTTTTTGGTTTTGTGCTCAAACCAAAGTATATTAACAAAGTGGGCTTTCAGGAAGAATATGGAATATGTGCCCTTTAATTGGGTCGCATCATAATAACCATTACATAACTAAAAAAAAAAGAAAAAAAAGAAAATGCATTTTACAACCCTACTAGCTACCAACTGCAATGGTCATTTCTTTCATGGCTCAGATGAACACAACAAAGTGACAATGACAAGTACACTATGTGCACACTCACTCAAGACAGCAGGCCTAAAATCATCAGGGATGGACCTTCTCCAGAGGCCCTCTTGTCTGGAGTTTAGTGATAAGAGCAAAAACAGAGCCAGCCACACACACACACACACACACACACACACACACACACACACACACACACACACACACACACACTTAGGCCCAATGCCCGGCCCTCTTCACTGCTAGATCACTCTGTTTTGGTTAACCCTCTGTAATGAGAGCATCGCTCCTGGCTGCAAGGCAACGTAAAAGGAAACTCACCCTTACTACGTAATTAAACCGTCTGGTGTCCTTGATGGCACTGCAGAAGTCCAAGCGGTTAAAGGCTTCTCCCAGAGTGCAATAGCCATGGCGCTGTAATAAGGAGTCAAGCAAGGAGTTAAAAATGCAGTGAAGAAATACAGCAAGAACAAATGAATCATAGACGTTACCAGGCCCTACCTCTTTGGTGCTTCCTTTGTGGACGTAGATCCACTGATCTTTATAGAAATCTAAAAAGCAAAAACCCTGATTGTCATTTGTTCAAAATAAATAAATAAATAAATAAATAAATAAATAAATGCATTTAAAAAGAGGTGCAAATAACTCACAAGGAATCTTTGTGTTGTTATTCAGAAGGTCCTTCTTCCGCTTCTTTGTGGCCACGTCATAGTTAATGGAGAGGAGCAAGTTCTCCTTATAGTAGGCCTCTTCTTTACAGTGCCTGGAATCAACAAAACTGTACAGGTTATTACATCTAATCCTATTGCATGATCAAAATAAGCACACCTACATGAACGGGAACATACAACACAAGTAAAAACTATCCATTTAAAGGGGGATTAGATCATTACATAAATGTAAAAAAATAAAAATAAAAAAAATACCCAAACATGTTTATGGCCAGTGCCGTTGGACTATGGAAACAGTAAAGTGGCCAGGCAGATGACCATTAATCCCATTACTCTTACATGTATTAATAGCAGGGTGATTAACAGTTGGCCAAACACTGGCCATGGATGTAGGACAACAAACGCACAGAGCAGCTACTATTTACTGCTGTAATATGAGACCCTGCTGGCACCACATCCAGGTTTTCCCCCCTCAGCATCCTTCGCACTTCTAACTGCGCTGTTTTCTTCCATTTTCTCAGACGTAGAACAGGCAAAATGTGATGGAAACTACGACAAATGCCATTTGTAATATCTGTAAACACTAATAATACAGAAATCACGACGCTTAAGTTGCCTTCGTCTTCTAACTTTCCGCTCCACCTTAAACGGCAGCAGCGGTCACAGTCTGAACCCGCGGCGCTACAATGCGAGTCCTGCAGCATTTAAGGGGGAACGGAGAATTCGAAGACCTGCAGCTTAGTATGGGGATTTAGAGGCAAGCAGTCGCACTGTTTAAGCCTCAATTGATGCTAACTTGCTATTCACGGACAAATGCGTTTACACTGACCGTCCTGAGACGTTGTTGTTCGCCTCGTTCTCTTCTTTCGTCGTTTTTTTCCAACCGTCCTCGGTTTTAACCCAATTTTGGCCAGGTGACCGCCAGTCCTGTCCAAGAAAAGGCATTTTGAGCGCCTCAAAGGACACTAACGAAATAAACAAAAGCTTGAGAACGACTGAGAAAGCCGTGTAAATAAATCTCTTTGAGTCGTTTTGTGAAGCAGATCTAACTACGAGATGCTCGCCAAAGCTATTTATACTCTCAGGCCGAGGAGCCCGGAAGTGCCCTCGGCTCCGCCCCCTCCAGCACGTGGCTTTGTTTACCGTCTGCTCCAATATTGCAAAACCTCGTTGGAAACATCATCATCATCACCTGCTCCTCGTGTCCATCTGAAATATCATGAGCAAGAGCAAGTAGAGGCGGTTGAATTGATCGTTGAACAGATATTCTTTTAAGAACTCATTTTAAAAGAGCAGTTTGGAAACATCCAGAATCTCTTACTCTAAAACTCCTAAAATCTCCTGAATCGAACCCAGGCTTAGTTAGTGTTCACTTTACATCACTTCAGGAGCAGGAGCTCTGATCTGAGAATGATAACTCAACCATGCGACCCACACCCAGTGGCATGCGAAAGTTTGGAAAATAGGAAAAGTGAGTATGATGAATTGATGAATTAAAGATTGGGTATTAATTTAGTTTTGTACAGTTTAAGAATAAAAAAATCTCCGATATAATTAAAAAAAAATAATATATCATATATATATATATATATATATATATATATATATATATATATATACAAATACTCTGACTTCCCAAACTTGGTTCTTCCTCTATGCAGCTGCCATCACTCTGAAATTTAAAATAATAGATGCCCACAAAGCAGGTGAAGGCTATAAGAAGACAGCAAAGCGCTTTCTCATAGCCATGTCCTCGGTCCATAATGTAAATACGAAAATGGCAGTTAAAAGAAATGGTGGCATATTGAAGTCTAGAAACCTCTAGAAAATATAATTTTAGGACAGTGTAGTAGACTCTGAAGTGATGTTGCACTGTTCTACTGTGCAGCGACACCCGCACAAATATGTCAAACCCTTCCTATTAAATTCCTTTGCCCCCCCCACGTTTATTTATGACTATGGCCTTGCTTCCTGCATAATTCAGCATTAAAAGTTACATTTAAACTAGGACCTGAAAAGGTTAACTGCTAGACCCCAGCATTGTGGCACGGTGCAGCCAATCAGAACATGCCTCATTTACCTACAAGAGCCTTAACGGTACAGTAACAAAAACCTAAACAGGACAGGAGCTGAGAAACACTGGCCTAAAGGGAAATCCCACAACCAACTAAAAATACTAAGCTGACTGCTCCTTGGATTCTCCCCAATGAGTAACAGCTCCTAAGGGTCACTGTTTGGAAAGGAGGTCAAGTAGTGGGTTGTTAATGTGCACTATGTGCGAGTAAAGTAGAGAGGGGCCAAGTTATTAGGAGAAAAAAAGCCTGTATGTATGCAGTACTTATCTTGTCGAGGGACAAAGAACTAAGAAGGCCAAAGTTCTCGTGTGAAGTGCAAGACTTTCAGAATCAATAGAGCGTCCCAAAACAGACCCAACGTTTTATACAGATAAGACTGATCTACCCATGGAGGTGCTTGATCACGCAGGTTTGGGATGTACAGTTAATCACTACTTTTGGTGAACTGGGTCAAATCACTACTAACTGCTATATCCCGGCCATGTTTTCCAGATACTTTTATTGAGAACAGATAGCAAACAGTTCAAATGAATTCCAGAAACTGGGGAGGAGGGCCATGATTTAAAGGGTCTGTATGATGGGAAACTCATTCTTCCTCACTTTTTTTTTTAACAGAATTGTTGATGCAGATGTTTAGAGTACGGTGTATGTATAGATATTTTAGCCCATTTTAAATTCACCTTTTTTTTTGATGTCACAAAAACACATTTACATATGCGCCCATTCTGCCAATTTTTAGTTTTGGGCCCTTTCATTCACAAAAGGTTATAATTAGAGTAGGCAGCAATACTGGACACTCTTAAAGGCCCTAAATTTCACGAGAGAGATTGTCGAGACAGAGTACAAATACTACAGCATGTTTAACAACACTAACATTAGCTAGCTAACAACTAATTAGATCACTCTGGCCATTTTATGGTAATATCAGACTTATGGGACAAGAAGCAAAGAAGTTTGATTGTCTGCTAATGTGACCAACAGCACAACATGACATGATCAGTAGTCTTAGGTGTCTAGACAGATTTACAAATGTGCCATATTCCCCACATTTGTAAATGATAGATTTAACTAACCTCCAGGGAATGTTCAGTGACTTTCAGGGGTGATCTTATCCACAAAGGGTTGGTGTGGCTGCAGGTTTTCATTCCAACCAGATAAAAGCACATGTGGTTAGAGTGAAACCCTGTAGCCACATCAGCCCTTTGCGGATAAGATTGAACACCCCTGATTTTATTCTAAAAAAGTAAAAGATTATCGTGACCATTATTGACACAAAAGCACACAAAAGTCAGGCATTGGACCTCAAATATTGGAATTAAACTATGAGAAAAATACAGGATGTGGGCTCTTTAAATACAAATTCTAATGTTCTTTCACTAAGCGCCACCTCCTACACTAAATTATAATGGCAAGAAATACAAGGAAACATATCATTTGTGACTGAATAAAAAGGGAAAAGAGCTGATAGTGTACAGTACAGCACAGAGCTGCACTAAATGGCCCATATCCTGTATTCTTCTTGTAGTTTAATTCCAATATTATGTATAATATCTACTTTCAAAACAAAAAGTTGGGTTTATGTACCAAAAACAGTCACCATTTACTCCTGCACATGCAAATTAGGTTGTGTTTGAATGTTGTACATTCAAAATGGGCACATTCTTTAACAAATCAACAATCTCTAAAGACGTGTGAGATTGCATGTGGTTTGCACAGCTCTAGCCTGGTGGCTACAAGCATCAGTTACTCTTAAGCTAAATTAGCCTTGTAGCTCCAGTGAAGAACTGACCTGAATCTCACCTGATCCACTACATGTGGGGTGAGGGGGAAACCTTATGAATTTGATTTATGGTCAAACCTATCACTTTAATAACAAAAGGTCATGGATCTCAGTGTCCATGACATACTAAATACGTGGAACCACATGACACAACATGTGAGGCTGTGAGTAAAGGCTTAGGGTTATCACGTTCACAGAAGCAGCTGTACCACCCCATTACCTATCGGCATCCATTACTGGGTTCACGTTTCATCCCAGAAGGGAGTGTTCTATAAGACCCTTTGCTGACCAGGATCATCTGTACCAAGGAAAGCAGCCCCCAGATTCTGAACAGTACCTATCTTACGCAATAGTGACACATTTGAGCTAATTCTACCCTGTAAATCCAAGCTTATGTTTCCAACGCTTTTCTGTAACACTTTTAAAATTTGGTGAGAGTGCTGGCCGAGACAAATACTACTGAATACAGCATGTCTAACAACACTCATGTTAGCTAGCTAACAACTAATTAGATCACACTGCCTATTTTACGCTAATATCACTATTGACTTACCAGACAAAATGCAAAGAACTTTGGTGTCTATTAATGCTATAGGCGGATTTACACAGATTTACCCATATTCCCCACATTATTTAATGATGGATGTAACTGAACTCCAGGGGATGTTCAGTGATATTGCCATTTTTTTGTACTGACTTCAATAACCTTTTATAACCTTGTGTTCTTCATGTCTTCATGGTGTAAATAAAATTCATAAAACTCCATGACACCTACATAAGTCTTGAGATAAACCTATTTAGATCATTCATAAGGCTACATGACACTTACATAAGCATGTCATGACAACTGACTTAAACCTGAAAAACCTAAAAAAAAATATTCATAAGGCTACATGACACCTACATAAATCTTTCATGACACAGACCTACATGAAGCATATTTAGGACACCTACAGAAGCATTTCTTGACAAGTAACATAACTCTACATGGTATTGTAGGGGTATTCACAAGGCTTCATGACACCTGCATATGCATGTCATGACATAACAACTTAAACTTACACAGTGCATTCATAAGGCTTCATGACATGTACATAAGCACTGACATAAACCTGCATACAGCATACATAAGCATTTTGGGACCACTGTTAATAAACCTACAAGGAACATCTGTGAAGCTATATGTCACCTACATAGGCTTTTCCTGACAATTAAGTCTGGAAGGCCTAGTTGGAAGGACTATGCAGGTGTTGTGTAGCATTATGAACATTAGTCTTCAGTAAAATGTTCCTGAAATGTGTTTTTTATATATATAAACAATATAGAAATAAACACAAAAAAGAAAACGTGTGTAAATGCTTCTGGTATTGTCCGTGGTGCCAGTGCTAGTAGTCCTTATACAGAGCTCCAGACAAGATATATCACATACTTAAGACAGGTTTCAACCAGTTATGTGATAATATGATAGCCAGTGGTTTCTGTCCGAAATCAGCCTCTACTGCATTTAGAGGAACGTAAGCAAACATGAGCACTCGACACAGGTACAAGGTACATGTAAATCAAGTCACAGCAGCTCCAGCCCAGTCTAAATATTATGACCGAGACAGATACTTCTGTGTTTTGCGCGTTGTTGGTGTTCAGAGCCCTAAGCAGCTAGCTGTGCGTTCCAAACAGCTAGTCGGGTCCACCATCAGAGTGCCGGCTTCCATCACAAGCCAGATACATTCAACAACATGTGACATTTGTCCTTCTCCTAAAATATCCTTTCCCAAGCTAAGCTAAGTGTTTGGCTCCCAGGGCAGGACCCTATGAGGGGATTTCCTAGACATCTATGTGGCGGATTCCTAAAACTAGTGCTCATTTATGAGTGGTGGTTGTGAGCAGATGTTGAGTTGCGTGCTGTTGACTTGCTGTACTACTTTACGGGGAACAATGAAGGGCTGTAGTTGGGAAAGTGTTGGCTCTGCACTTCAAATAGTAATAGTTACTAAATGGTTCTTTGGATATAAACTCCTTACATCTATATACATATATATCTATAAAAAGTGGTTTGTCTGTTTTAACCTAAAGGAAATGACTTTATGTGGTAACAAACAATTGAACTGGGTTTATTAAACTCAAATAAACACACTGGATGAGCTATTATTGGATTTAAAGTATTTATTTGAGTTGAATAAACATAGTTCAATTGCTTGTTGCCACATGACGTCACTTTTTGGGGGTTGAACAAACCACTTTTTACAGTGTATGATGATGTTTTCCAGAAGGATCTTCTGAGAATCCGTTCTAGGAACCCTTCTTTGCATATTTTAGAGTCATCTATGTACCAGGTGACTAAAACATTGAGTGGCATAATACAGATGATTTAACATACAGTTCATCTAATAAGCAGGTAAATTAGGTCATCCCATGAAATCCTTTGCCTTTTTTTACTTTTACCCAATGCTCCTCCCTAATTTTTAGATAGCCAATTGCCCAACCCTTTCTCCCTGTCCCATGTAATGCTGGCACATGCCTTCTCTGATACATGCACAACCAGCCACCACCTCTTTTCAAACTGCCATTGAAACACTCTCAGAGGACAGTGCCAGGCACCCAGCTCTGATGCATCGGCTAGCGGATGTCCGTGCTGGCCAGCATCACACTGAAAAGCCATCTATCCATACGGAGAGAGCAAGGCCAATTGTGCCCTGTCAGGCTCCGGCTGCTGATGGCAGGCAGCATGACCTGACATGCCTTTGTCTTTTTGGACATTTGATCTTCACTTGAACTTCACTTTACTTGACAGATGGAGGTAATATAATTAAATACATACAGCTGAAGAAATTTGTAAAAAGTAATGTAATGTTCTTTTCAGGAAAAGTTAGGACACCCCTACATTTCTCATTACTTAAAATGCCTAAAATTAGCACATTAGTTGCAGATAATTGGAACATGGTTCGAGAGGATTGCGGAGGAGCCTGTCTAGTCTTAGTTTGGTTTGCTCTTGATTGGTAAAGTAAGTGTTATCCCCATGGCCAGATCCAAAGAGCCTCTCTGAGGCCTTCAGAAAGAAGGTTGTAGATGCAGATGAGTCTGGGAAGGGATTTAAAACTATCTCAGAACTATTAGAAATCAGACATTCCACTTTCCATTAGTGGAAACACATGGCCAGGTCAGGCCATCTAAGCAAGTTCAGTCCAACAGCAGACCACAAAATGCACAATAAAGTTACCAACAATCCTAAAATGTCATAAAAGGATCTACAGGTAGCTCTTGCCACAATCAATGTCAAAGTACAGCATCTACCATCAGAAAGGGAGCAAACGAAATAAAGTTTAATGGGAAGAAAACTCTTACTCTTAAAAAAACAGGGCACGACCAAAGTTTACCAAAAACACATGGAAACAAAGACTAGGGCCAAAACAATTAGCTCAGCACAAATCAATCTTTTTAAGATGAGTCTTGGAAAGCAACACTATGGAAATTTGGCATCTCCTGAGCTCCCCCTACAGTCGAGAAGTGTCGTTTGCGCTTTGAGCCACCACTACCTCCACCTCACAGCTTGACGTAAAGGATCTTCTTGGTGCCTGATACCACAAATCAACCTTCAGAGGTCTTGTAGAGTGAACTGTTTTGGTGGCACACAGAGGACCAGCATGGTCATAATGTTTTGGCTTATCTCTTCAGAAGGAGGTAAACACAGAACTGGCACTCGTCACTGCCTTTGGGTAGCCGAAGGTTCCTGAATCTGCAAGCACTCACCCAGACACAAACATAAACACACTGACGCAGACACACACATACACCTGTTGCTGTTCCTCTAGCACCAATTTCATCATTCCCCCGAGCTGGCCGAGCAAAATGTTTCAATTTACGCTCTGGGCTGTCACATCTGCAGAGCGGCTCAGCCACATGATTCTGTGGGGGTGTAATGTTCTCCCTTGTTTGTTCCCAAAATAACGTGGGGTCACCTATATTGCCCCAGCCCTGGACCCTCCAGCATCATCCAATTGCTAGAACAACCTTTAGCACAGTACATTCAGACTCACACAGTGCCATTTCAAAACATGGACGCACACTATGTCTTAAAGGTGGGTTTTACTTTGGACCAGGCATTGGTGAGCACCTCAGATACAGTTGCAGTCAAGATTATTCAACCCTCATTGTTTTTTTAGCAACTTTCAGCTGTTTGCAATCAACCATTCAAACAAGACCAATTTAAATAGCCCAACACAACTAATAGAACAAGTGCTTTCTCCAAATTCAACACAAAATGCCACTTTTAATGACTACGGCAGTCACACAGGCTTCTGCCAAGGGCAATGGCCTCCAGTTCACTTAGCAGGTCATCACACCTTCATCAGAATGCCTGAAAGCTGTGGAAAATGTGTCAATTCTTAGCTTACTGGACTGGTACCAGCATATTAGCTGCTTTTATGAAAAACACATGCCACTTTTAATGACTACTGCAGTCACACCAGCTTCTGGCAGCGTTCCTGAGGAATTCTAATGGGCAAAGACCTCCACTTCACTAATGTTCTTGGGTTTATTTGCTGCAACTGCCTTCAAATCCAAAGATTTCCATTTCATTTCCACTTCAGAATCTTCCAGGACTTCTTCTGGAACCCAACCTCTGAGGTGTGCTTGGGATCACTGTCCTGTTGGGAGATCCCATGACACCCAAGCTTTAAGGCATGATGTTTTCTCCTAGGATTTCCTGGTACTTGATTGAAACCATCTTGCCCTTCTCCTTGTTTTCAGTGTCTTATTCTTCCTCCTCCAGACATACTGCTGATCCAAGCATACCCAGAGAGTTCCTAGTTTTGTGTCGTCACTTCGTATAAGGTTTGGGATGGTGTTCTGTGGGGCGATGGCCCATGGGGCACCTTAAAGTCCACCAAAGCTTGGTTTTAGAAGAAGTCCTGGATGATTCTGGAATGGTCATCACAGATGCCTATTTTAAACCCCATAGGAAGTTTTTGGTGTGATTTGAAGATGGTGGTTGCAGCACGCAAACCCAAGAATAAGGCTTTTCTAAGTACTGAAGACACCTGTCATGAAGGGGTTGAATAATTCTGAGACTGCAGTCGTCATAAATAGTGTTGTGATACGCAGTTTATGTTATGTCAATTGATGTGAGTAAGGGTGCCAGGACAAGGGGGAGGGGCTGTTCAATAAAAGATGGCGGTGGTTGCACCTGTAAGAGTGTGTCCGTCTCCTAAGGTGAATTTCAGATAACACAACAAATAGTGCCATTTTGTGTTAAATTTGGAGAAAGCCTTTGTTCTATTAGTTGTATTGAGCTATTGCAATCGATCTTGTTCGACTGCTTTATTGCAAACAGCAATGCGTTGTATATTTAAATTGCAATGGGGATTTGATTGATTTGTATGCTATAACTGTCTCTATTGTCCAGGTAAGTCTTTCTACATCAAACACCAATGCATTTGACTATGTTCAGTGACAAGAGCGTTAGTCAGGTCAGAATATTAAATGCTCACCACCCCACCTTAACCCAACTCCCTAACTTATCCCAAAAGTATTGGATGAAGCACAATCTTCATTCCAGAGAACAGTTTCACTGCTCTACAGCTCAATGCTGGAGGGCTTTATACCCCTCTAGCCCATACCTGGCATTAGGCATGGTGCTTGCAGGTTCATGTTTATCTGCTCCAGAGAGTCTTATTCTATTGGCAGCATTTACACATCTGTCAGCAATGAGTGCAACTTAATGTAGCTGCCTGCATTCTTTTGAAGGGGTGTCCGCAAACATTTTGACAGATAGTGTATATGTAAATCTCCAAACCGTCCTGTAGTTGCAGAAACACCTATATTCCTAAAGGTGTCATGAAGGTATTGCCTAATTTGCATGTGTATGAATAAACATATGGGACAATAGAAGGATTTTGAATTTTTAATAGGTCATGTTACACAGTGGACCGACAACTGTATTTCATCCTTTCTGAAAGCTCCACATGCAACAACAGTAGGAGCAAGTGCTGGTTCATGACCTCAGTGATTTAGTAGATCATGTCTGGGCTTGTTGATGCTCTAGTGCACTGTGCGACTGGAGTAAAACAGCCAAAATATGCAAAGCTGCGGTTCCTCCCAGCTTAGCAGGTCATCACACCTTCATCAGAATGCTTGGAAGCTGTGGAAAAGGCGGTCATTTTTTTGCTTGTTGGACGGGTACCAGCATATTAGCTGCTTTTGTATGAAAATGCTGTGATCTGGGCAGAGGAAAACTCAATAAGAACTCAACAATAATTCCAATAGCAATCACAAAAGCCTTTTATTTCAATCGTTGTTTTGGATATAATCAAACACAGTTACATAAAAAAAAAAACATTACAAAAGTGTGTGTTTTACATTGTATATTCAAGTTTGCAGAAAGAAAAGTGTATACAGTATGCGGACAATTCAAGTGGACAGATTTAGGAAGTCAGCAACCTAACTCAGCAATTCTATAAAATGAAACTTTAAGAAAAAAAGAATGAATTAATTAAAGATAATCCTGGTTCTATCCGATAATCATCTGTGCAAATGTCACTGCAAGTAGAAGAGGAAAAAATAGTGAGAAGTCTCAGTAAATGAGAACTTGTGGGAATGTGTTGGGATAAGGTGCATGACGTAATGGAACTCTTACCAGATAAGCGCTACTCGTAGCGAAATTCAAACAGAATGCTTATTATAATTTACTGTGACAGAGACCTCTGAAGTCTAGCATTATTCTCTAGTCGATATCATACCCAGATCAGACCAGAATTCCAGGCCAGCTCATTAATGAGTCAGAATCCTGTTAGAGATTATGCCTTGTGTTGTTTGTTGCTTTTTTGGTTTTGATCATTTTAATCATTTTACTGATTTCCTTTATCAGTAATTATTTTCTAAGATGGCATTTTAAGATTTTAAGAGACGCTGGCCTGAGACTTGGGCTTATTTTACTGTGCAGCACTTGATGTCCTTTAAATGTGCTATATAAAAATGTCTTGTCTTGTCAAAATATGAATATTGGTACATTCATGCTATTAGCAGGCTAACGCCCACGTGCACTGAAAGTAAAGTCTGTAAACAGGGGGCCGTTTGGAAGGGTGGAGTATTTTGACAGAATTGTTAGAGTTGTGGGGCCCAGTGTAATATCTTTTCATAGGCCCCAAAGTCCCTGGCAGCACCCATGTCTATAAAACTATCGAACTGCACCACCAAAAGTAACAAAAGCAGCTAGAAAAGAGAAACTTTACCACCAGCTTGCTTTGGTTTGTGTGGATTATTTTGGAGAAGTTGCCAGTTTCACGATTGCAGCACAGTATTAGCTTGTTCGCAACATCCGAAGGATTCAAAATGATCCAATTTTCAGATGAAGAATGTATGGCTGCCAAACTTGATCAAGGTTATAGAGTGTGACGTTCATTTTTCCTACTGAGAAAACATGGCTAAACCCCTGTGGATGCTAATATTGGCATGATATTAACTTAACTTCAGAGCTATCAGTTCATTCATGTCTTCGCCAAAACACCATAGAAGCTTGTAGCAGCCTCCTGTCAAATGTGCTTTACACATAGTTACTCAAAGCATTCTGTTCGCAGGCACAGGACTAATGTCCCAGGGTTGTCAGCAACCAATCTGGGGTTCAACTGCATACTACATCCTAAACAGCAACTTGATCAGATTCATGTGGGAAAAGGCTTGTCAGAGACACACACCAAAGGAACGGCACCGTGGTCAAACAGCTTGAATGGAAGAGTGCCCTTCGATGTCCACGTATCTGTCTCTGGGTTGTAGCAGTCAAAGCTGTCCGAGTCCTCAATAATATCTTGACTATTGATGTAGCGGCCTCCAGTGACATAGATCTTGTTGTTGATGACGGTGGCTGAGTGGTGCATTCTCCTCTCTTTCATATTCTTGCATTTAAGAAATTTGTTTGCCTTGATGTCGTAGGCCACCATTCTTCTTGTGTAACCTATGAAAGTGAATAAACACTGAATAATTTGGCTTGATTACTGATTAGACGTTGTTGTTTGCTGGCTTATTCAATGGCCCAACTGACCTCCAATGATGTAGATTTTGCTGTCAACAACTGAAGCAGGGGCACACACATTCTTCACCATCCTGTTCTCCATTGTGCACCAGAGGTTCCTTCCAATGTGGTATACCTATGGGGAAATTTCAAAATGTGATGGGTCAAATTTCCCCAAAAAACTGTTCAGACAACAGGAAAGGAAAGGAAGGAAGGAATTCATGTGCCTTACCTGTATTATTCGTACCGGGTTTTGCATGGCATCTTCACCACCAAACACATAGATTCTCTGGTCATGTGCTGCAACAGCAGGGTGCTGGACTGCGGTTGGCATTGCAGCCATGAGCTCCCACTGGTTGAACATGGTGTTGTATCTCTCAACCCCATTGGAGATTTGTCCGTCACCTGTAATCCCACCAAGGACGAAGATAAAATGCAGGTAGGAGATGCTCTGATGGGCAAATCGAGGAGTTGGCATGGGTTCTGCCGTTCTCCACTGGTTAGTTTTGAGGGAGAGAGTGTATACTGTGGTGCTAGGCACAGTACCCCCTCCTGCTCTCATGGTCAGGCCTCCTAAAACGTAGAGGATACTGTGCATGCAGACGTAGGAGGCCCGGTAGAGCCGTACAGGGAGCTTAGCTAGCCACTGCCAGCTTTGTGCCTGGTCATCGAAGAGCAGTGCCTCGCGTGATGTGCGCTCATTGTTCTTCCGACCACCCACGACCACTAGAGCTTCTTTGCAGGTATGGCGCCGTGGAGTTGCCCAAAGTGGCTGCAGATCCCCTGGGCAATAGGAACCAACAGAGAACAGGAGACGTCGAACTGATTCAATGATCTCAGTACACAGGGAGGAGGACTGCACCAGTGGGTCGTTGGCGATAAACTGGAAGAGGTAGGATGGATGGATGTGTCGCAGTCTCACCCGTCGAAACAGATCATGGATGGTACCACGGCGGGCAAATGGGTCATGATGAATCCAGGCCAGGAGGATCTCGAACACCTGCTCCTCCTCTGCACACAGTTGGTCATCCTCCAGGTAGCCCACCAGCTCATGCAGGGACAGCTCACAGAAGTCCTCAGAAGACACAACGTCCGAGAAGCTTCTCACAGCCACCTCTCGGGCTTTGTCCTGCAGACTGACACAGTGCAGGATCTCGGAGAGGCGGATCATGCTCAGGCAGTTGTCCGGGCTGAGCTGGGCCTGAAGGAAGGTTGAGCAGGCTTCGAAAAGTCGGGCGTACTGTAGCATAGCAGCGGCTTGCATCAGAGGGAGAACCAGCTCCATTGTGATGCTGATGCTTCCCGTGTAAACGTAGTCCACAATGCTATTCAAGATGTCATAGGGAACTCCCTGCACATCCACATGGGCCTGCTGGCTCTCCCGAAAGTTGCTGCAGAACATAGCGTAGAAGTAAGGGCTGCTGGACACCAAAACATTCCGGTGGCAGGGAATCTCCTTGCCATCTGAACAAAGGACAACATCTGTAAGGATCTGCTCCTTCCTCAAGCTGTTCAGCTGTAAGGGCAGGGTTTCCATCAGCTCCTGGTCTTTGTAGTGAAGGACCTCTGTTAAAGGTCCCTCTATGCTGTCAAGTAAGAGGAGACAACAGGTTCAACAATTTATCCCACATCAGTGATTTGGAATTATTTGGTCAATGTTAAGACCAAAAGTCTCTAAAAGGTCCCTAAAAAGCAGCTCTCTTCCAGTCCTCGGGGACCACCAGATGTTCCAGATTTTTGCTCACCAGACATTGGGCCTGTTACACCTGGCATTAACAGTGTTTTTGGTGATTGGTTCACATTCAGATTCACTTGTCAGCATGAAAAATGAGTTGTAAGGTGTAAAAACCCCCAAGATGCAGTGTGATCGCACTATGATCGGATCACTTTCTGTGATTGGATCATTTTAATCGCATTCCGTCAGGCGAGTGGAAATACGTCTGTCGGAAAAACTGTGGATCTTGGCTTCTTTCTCGTGTATGTGTTTGTGTGTATTACAGAATTTATTCCAGTGGCAGTTTAAACAACCTGTTGCATTGTTTGATAGAGCTGTTATGGGAATGCAGAAACTATCCATAGTTCCACGGCATTGTAGAACCCCCAGTGTTCCTGTGCTTTTTTACGCTGGAAAGTAAAATCGGATCTCATCTGGTCACACTGGGGACGCATTTTAATTTAAGTGTAAACAGAATCAGGATTCGGTCAAAGTGGATCCAGATACTATCCAGTTACAAAACACATGTTAATGCCAGGTGACAAAACAGGCCCATAGAAGTCATAGAAAAGTGGACCAACTTGGGGTTCCTGAGGGTCAGTTCAAGAACCACTACCTTAGAGAACCACATTTTAAAAAAGTGTGAATCATTTTTGTAAATCTTTACATTAGGTTCTAGAGCAGTTGATGGGTTCTTTCCAGAATATGTACATCCCATGGTAATTCTTTAAACGTCAAAAAGATCATACATTTACGAAAATTACATTTACATTTACATTTAAGATTCAGCCACTGAAAGGACTTTTATGAAACCAAATATTTACACAGATAGAATACAATATACATAGGCTATCATCCCTACCATCCATTTAAATACATAGACTAACAACGTCAAGATGTATACGGTCTTAGCCGTTAGCACACCAATTGGTTTTGGTAGGTGCGATTATTAGTACCCTTTCTTCCATAGGATCTAAGAATGTAGTATTTCTAAACACATTATTTATGTATAATAATGTCCATCTCAGACGATATGCTGAGAGGAAAGTGAGTGGTGAGTCATTTTGTGTGATCGTCAAATTTACAATTCATGTGGCTTCAAGACGTCAACATGCCTGAGGCTCATACACTCTTAATAAGATTGTTACACACATAATACATTGTATTTTAATTAGCTAGAATAAGGTAAGAATAATGGCATACTCATTCATTTAATTCATTTGGTTGCTTCAGTGCACTCTCATATTTGACCCCATAACTGTCAACCTGAGGACTGTACACACAACCCTATCAATCAAAGACCATGCATTTATCAATACCAAATGACAGTGTCCACCAGTTAAAGACCACCCTAGTGACCAAAATTCTCAGGTACAGCTTGCCTTACCTGGTCTCAGCCACCTTGTAGCACATCCTATATGTTTTGGTGTCTGCTTTGTGTCTGCTTCTGCAAGTTCATGCACATGCAGAACTGTGAATCATCTCTCTCTCTCTTACACTCTCTCTGTCTCTCTGTCTCTCTCTCTCTTTGAATCTTTGGAGCGGTCTGAAAGAGTAGAAGGTGGATGTTTATAGAGGATCGCGTTGGGGTGTTTGTTGTCAAGCTCTCCTTCCACGAGGCCTCTGTGTACATTCCAGCCTCCCTAAAAATAGAAAGCCCTTGTCTCCGTCAGAGCCACAACTACTCCCCCTAACACCGACATGTGACGCTCCAGCTTCTCGACTGTCTGCATAGCTGCAGCTGAGTTGCCCCCATGATCCACCGCCGCATGTGTGTGTGTTTACAAACGCTGTAAACATTACTGGTACCCAACAGACATTCCAGGAGCTGGCCATGTGCTTGGAAAGACCCCCCTTCCCTTTCAAGTTCCAAGCTAAGCCCCCCAGCAGCTAGCTCTGGGTTACTACAGCAGCCAATACCAAACACTGAGGTGATGAGGCCTGTCGAGGAGGAGTTGGGATTGTGGACATGTCTGAAGCCATATCTATTGTGGGTTTAAATCAGATGGCAATGTGAGACGGGGTATTGTCTAAGCTACTTTCACATCACATCACATCACATTGTAAACACGCCATAGCCCTAACAAGCTAATTAGAGTCTGATAACCTGGTATATGTTATCTGAGAGCTCAGAATTCTTGAGGCACTTCTGTTTTTTTACTGAAAAAAAACCCCCACTAATTTTGCTTAAAATGTTGCAATATCAATTAATATTTAATTTTATTTCTTTTGGAGATCAACTGATTTTGTGGTCACTTATTCTCAGTAAAGACCAGGGTTACTCAAACTATATACAGTATATACCGTACAGTACTGCATGTATATTCTAAGATTATTTCCAGTTGAAACCAGTTGAAGTAAAAGTAGCTTTTCTAGGAACGACTGTTCCATCCTACACAGTACACTGAACATTGAGCAACTGGGTGTTGGGTGTCCCATTTGCCACAACTACAGTATGTCACATAGGCCAACAAGCAGTGACAGGTTAGCATCTGCTGCTGTTTTGACACTGGGGTTCAAGCTTGCCTCTTGTACATCGTGTGCATGGGTGGAGGCTGGTAACGAGAGTATTGATGAACTGTACTGAAATGTGTAATAAGAGAAGTGTTTTCTTTAACCAGTGGGACAGAATGTGATGTTAGTGGTGTATCAAGGAACACATACACAATGCTACACATTGTACAAAGAAATGTAAGACAAGAGAATACAAAATTATTCAGTAACTGATTACAGAGTTTTCCTAACTCCCATTTTTGTAGTTTTGCATCTCAGTTTGGTCAACAATGCATACTGAGTTGAGCCTCGAAAACATTAGCAAATGAGCTGCAGCTGAAACTGATTTAATACTGTGTAAGACCTGAGGTCTGTGGCTCCCATCTGCAGGTTAGGACAATCAATGGAGTGCAGAGCGGGATTTAGTCTTATAATCTCCTTTCACTTGATGAGCAGCAGTTAGACCATAGGGCTGGTCTAGAGCTGTGAAATTACACACCATAAAAACACAGTTCTGAGTAAATTTACCATTACGTTCTTCCTTGGACACAAACATATACTAGGTTTTACAGCTCTAGAGTGGCACGACTGTCTAACTGTCCACCTGTCAAGAGACTATCAGGAGATCATCAGAGCTTCCAATGTGATAGGAATGTTCTAACCTGCAGATGGGAATAAACGGTCCACAAATTGAGAAACACAGACTTACAAAGTACTTCAGCTGCAGCTCATTTACTAATGTTTTTGAGGCTCAACTTAATATGCATTGTTGTCCAAACTGAGGTGCAAAAGTAAAAAAAAATATGAGTTGGTTTGACTAGAGTTTGACTAGACTAGACTTTAAGTTAGTTACTTTATCATTTTTAATGGCCTGACACTGTAGATTGTATTAAACAATCTGTCCCAGGGCTGTCAGAGCCTCTTACTCAACTAAATATCTACATCTTCTAAACCATGGTAAGTCACGGTACATCTGTTGTTAATCATCATGTTCACGCAGTAGTTTTTCCATTGTTGTTTTTTTGATAACAATGACATGATCCATAATGAACCATGGATGTAATGAAGATGTGTGACTAGGAAGAACCTTTTCATCAAGGAAAGGCTCTTTAGGCCTCTCCCTCATACCTCTTATCACAAACATGGTCATTTATGGAACCAAAGGTAGTTCTTTTATGGCACTTGAAGCACCTTTATTTTTAGAGTGTAACTTTGTGGGTTTAAGGCATGATTCAGGCAGGTTGTGCAATTCTAACTGGTGTACATAAGCCTCCATGACTTGTTAGCTACATTAACCTGGTAGCTCCAGTTCAAAGCTGAGGAACAGGGTTGGGAGGGTTCCTTTAAAAATGTATTCTGTTACAGATTATCAATTGCCTTTTTTTTTTTTTTTATAACGTGATCCAAAGGATTACTAATAAAAGTAACGTGGTCTGATTGCTTTCTGTTACTTTGGATTAAAAAACAAAAAAAAACAACAACCCAAAAACAATATGTATAAATCCACATAAAACTGTACAGTAAATACTTAATAATCTAATGTCCAAAAAAAGTTCGGAATAATTTTATTACAAGTGTATGCTGTTTTTTTCCTAGCAGGGCAGTGTGAAGGGCAGCTGTCGTAGCAAAATTGTGTATTTTGTATAATTGGGTATATGAGAAGGTTTCGTTGTCAGTGAGGATATATAAGAATTGGCTTACAAATTACTGTGATTTTTACTATAATACTGACATATTACACAGAAACATACAGCAGTACTAGCTCGCCTACATAGATTTAATGGCAATTTTCTGACCTTAATGTTTCTTTAAGTTTGAGTGGAGTCTTTTAAAGCTGAGAGCAAATGTACTGCTGGAAAGAGTGATATTCTGAAGTTCTGTCAATATTTCTGTTAGTAAATGCATTTCATCCTCCACTGGGGAGGCACTGTTGTGGTGGTAGTAGTGACCCTGTTTAGGTTGTAATGTAGTCCTGGCTAGTTATATCCCTATTTTTAAGATGTAACTGTAGTCTAATGACTTACTTTTTCACAGATGACAGGTACTGTTTTTTATCCTCATTATATATAATACATATCTGTGTATTTCTTTACTACCCAACCATGCTAAAGAAGCCATCTTCCTAACAGACGACCGATTTTGCCACCCTGTCTTTCACTGTTGTCAGAGGTTGTTTTCCAAGATAGGACTGTCCAGCGTTGTGATGTGACGTTCAAGGATCATGAACTTGGAATCAAATACTAGACATTGTGCAGGTCAGTAGTCCTGCTGTGGACCTGTTGTGGAGATCTGTTAAAGTGAAAGAAATAGGTCAGTAGCTCCATCTAGTGCTTATCGAAGCTGGACTAAGGCAGGTTATGTAACAGCAGCGCTGTGCCAGAACTTGTCTGAGTCCCTTAGAGACGCAGGTTCTTTGACAGAAGAAAACATTCTTGCTACGTTCCGACTGCAGCACCACACACCCAACCCACTATAGCCGTAACACACTTAAGTCACATGAAGGCTGTTTGTTACATTGTTGGCATACTTTAACAAACCCAATACTGTATTTTATATTTTACGAAGAATATTGCATTAACCGTATAGGAATTGCAGCCATTTTTAACAGAATTTTTTACAGTAAAGTAATTGGACATTTGATTGATAAGATGTTTCATGACCAGATGTGGCCATTTTCCTTATTATTTTATAGTATATTTCATGTGGTGCTGCTATTCTTTGTTAATAGAAGTTTGTAATAACACTTTCAGCCTGCTGGCGTGCCTTAGGCTTTTAGTAGTAGTGGGTTAAGAAGATAAAAGGTCTGGAGTTAACAGAGGCACCTTAATGGCTTGGGCCTGTATTTAGAGACTATACATGCCTAGGGCCTATTTAGAACTACTGTCTTTTTTAAAAGAATTCTGGGGCTCTGTATAGCAAGAATGCTGGCTAGCAGCTACTCCAGCTGAATGTAATTATGCTCCACACTACTGGTCACTGGTCCACACTATGGACACTGGTGCTAAATGAAAAGACACATCATTCATCAAACCAAACAGCAGCTGTATTTAAGCTAAATGTAGTAGTAGACTATTTTGAACCCGGCAGCTGAATTGGAGCAGGGACTGGAGCAGTGAGACTATATTTTTTGAATGCTTTGTATCTGGATAGTATCTGGATCTACTTTGAATGGATTCTATAAACACATGTCATTAAAATGCGTCCCCAGCCTGACCAGCCTGAGATTTCCATTTTGCTTCCTGTTAACACCGGTTTCTCATTCAAATTGTCCTGCTGCGGGAGAGCAAGACTCAGGGCTCATTACTAATATTAACTTTTTTTTTTTTCCTGGGCCAGCATGGAACCCGAAGACAAAACATCCTGCTTTCCAGTTGGACTACCCACAAAATCCCATCATGGACATGTTAGTTGGGTCAGTGACCGCAGTCCCCCACAATATTATCTCCTTATTTCTCCATTTTATTTGGAGCTAGCACTGGCTAGCTTACTTGCTAAACAAAATACATCATTACTGTATTTCTAGATTGTATTTCACAGATTTCTGTTTGGGATATCCTGACCTGATTTCTCATTAACAAGCATAGGCAACCACCGACTTAATTCCCCATAATTCGCTGCATATGCAAATCATGGTATTTCCATGTTCGCCGGAGCTGGAAGAGGAAGTAGCGTGAGTTTAATAAACGAGGTCCCTGAGCTTTGCAGATAATGTGCTAATAATTGATACTTAGCCTATAGAATGGCTCATGACAGAGAACCTCTAAGGGATACTTGAGTTCAAAGAAAACCCGGGACCACAGCTTCCTGTTTTAGCATCTTTTATCTGTCCCCTGGAGCGGGCACTTCAGAGAGAGCGAGCGCGAGAGAGAGAGAGAGAGGGAGTGAGAGGCACGCATCAATATTAGGATTAGGGCTGTGATGAGGCATCTCTATATTAGCGCTCCTCATCCCCTGGGGCCTGTTTTTTTTGTGTGTGTGTGTTAATTGTCTCTTGTTAAGCAGACAGTCTTCTAGAAGCTTCTTCCAGAAGCTACAGGGATTGTGTTTACCCTACTTATCACTGTATGAACTCATGTACAGTGAGTAGAATTTGCAGCCACAGGTGGAGTGTTGCCTCTAAAAATGCTCCTGGAACCTCATTGAAGCAGTGGTTACTAACTCTTCATACAGAATTTAGCTCCAACCTTAATTGACCCCACTTGATGCATCTAATTATGGTCTTCAGAGGTGCTTGATTAGCCGGACGAGGTGTGCTAGATTTGCCTCAGAGGTGAAACCTGCCGGAATGGAGAGCTCCAGGACGAGGATCGGTGGCCACCGTCAGAGAAGGACCGTGTTTCATCCCGAGAACAGTTTTACCTTTGATTTGCTACATTATAATATACATTGCTGGGGTAGTTACTCCTTCCACTACAAATTACTACACAACTACAACAGTTGCTAATTCCTTCTCTAATCCTAAAAAGGGTAATCCTCTCCCAATGCATGTTCATTTCTAGTGTAATAGCTTTGAGACTATAGAGTCTTCAGGGTCTTCTATGTAATAACATGGCGTAGCTTTGCCAGTACTGTCACAAACATTTTTCTGTACTGTAAGCTGCTCACCAATATGACTTTTGCCCTGGATTTCGTGACAGAAGAGATTCATGTGGTTTGTGACCTAAATGACCTGATGGGAATACAGCAAGAAAGTTCAGTAGTACTGCTGAACAGGAGACTATTTTACCCACTATAGTAGAAACAAAGAAGAGCACAGAATGCTCCATCATCTAAGGCCTAAATTCCGGAGGTGTGGAAAAGATGGAAGTGAGACTCCTAAAAAAAATAGAAGCTGTAATAAAGTGTACCAGTGTATTACTAGGCAGGTCCCAATCTGATGCAGTGTATTCGAATTGGACTAAGCAGATTTGGATACATCTGCATATCGGCTATTTTAAGCTTGATCTAGTGTTCCATCCATTGTTTTCGCCGCTGTGCTCTAGCAAAGTGCCTTCTGGCATCTTCTAGGCGCCATTATTGGACATTATTCCAAGCCCACAGCAGAGAAAAGTGTATGCAGAAGATACCAGTATACTTTAGAGTCTGCAGTGTGGAAAACGTCCTGGCAAGTTCGCTCGGCCACCATGTTTGGCCAAGTTATTTCCAATAATACAAGACCAGGCTTCAGTCTCTATGAATGGGGAGAGACCAAAATACTAGAAACTTAAGATCTTCAGTTCCTCCACTCGCAGCATAACCAGCAAGCCAATTGGTTCTTAGGCATAGTAGACTAACTCTAGAGAAAAACAAGCCATTGTACAGGCCAGTACAAGCTCTATACTGCCTTGTAGTCCAGGAGGAACGTTAGTTTGCTTCACTTCATACTTGTATATGGTTGAATATGAGAAAAATAAACTCTTGAACTAGTAAAGACTACTGTGGTTCTTAGTTTCCTCCTGGACTACATCTTAAGGTACAGCCTCTTTTCTTGCACTAAAGTTTCAAAGCTTAAAGGTTTTGAGCCACAATGTAAAAACCAAACTGAAAATCCACACTTTTCAGGGGAATTCAGTCTTCCACTTGGAATATCAGCGTGACATGTCTTTCATCAAGCCTCGCTCCAACCGCTCATGTTGCTGCACGGCGGAACGTAGCAAACCATCACAGAGTAAATTAGACTATGTTGTGTCAGGTCCGTGTGACCTACTTCTCAAGGCCTGCCTTTTTCCTGATATGGCCTGGAGAGAATGTTCCACTTTCAGTGCAACGCAGTCACTGAAGTTATGTACACACTAGCCAGACGCCAAAGTTGCTCCTTTAGACTCTCGCTGTTGATCTCAAGTTTTAAAAAGGAATAGGATATCAATGCAAGTGCAGTCCACACTGTTATTTTGTGGCATTCAGCATGTCAATAGTAACTCTCTTTTGAGTCTTGGTTTCTCTTAGTTCTTCTTCCAATATGCTCTTGTGGAGCTTTTCGTTTTAAAGTCTTGGTTCCTTACAGGGGTTCTTCCTCATGCTATTCGGGAGGTTTTTGTTTTGAGTCTTGTTTCCTTTCCAGTTTTTTTATTTTTTAGTTAGTTTCTACTTCTGAGTCTTTGTTCCCTTCAGGTATTGTTCCTTATGCTCCTAGGGACGTGTTATCTTCTGAGTTGTGGTCCCAGTGTTTCTTCCTCATGGTCTTAGGAAGTTTTTGTATTGAATCTTGGTTCTCTCTGCGTTTCCTCCTTATACTTTTAGGGAGTTCCTGTTTTTCAGTCTTGGTTCTTTTCAATAGTGGTTCCTCATGCTATTAAAGAGTCCATGCTTTTGAGTCTTGGTTCTTTTCATTGGTGGTTTCTCATGCTCTTAAAGAGTCCATGCCTTTGATTCTTGTTTCCTTTCAATGGTGGTTCCTCATGCTATTAAAGAGTCCATGCTTTTGAGTCTTGGTTCTTTTCAATAGTGGTTCCTCATGCTCTTAAAGAGTACATAGAGTCTTGGTTCTTTTCATTGGTGGTTTCTCATGCACTTAAAGAGTCCGTGCTTTTGAGTCTTGGTTCCTTTCAATGGTGGTTCCTCATGCTATTAAAGAATCCATGTTTTTGAGTCTTGGTTCTTTTCAATGATGGTTCCTCATGCTCTTAAAGAGTTCATGCCTTTGAGTCTTGGTTCTTTTTCAATGGTGGTTCCTCATGCTCTTAAAGAGTTCATGCCTTTGAGTCTTGGTTCTTTTTCAATAGTGGTTCCTCATGCTCCATAAGAGTCCATGCTTTTAAGTCTTGATTCTTTTCAATGATGGTCCCTGATGTTCTTAATGAGTTCCTGTTTTTGAGTTTTGGGTTCCTCACAGTGTCTCTTCCCTATGATCTACGGGTGTTTTTGGTTCTTAGTCTCGGTTTCACTGCATTGTTTCTTCCTCGTGCTTCTAGAGAATTTCAGCTTTTGAGTGTATGTTTCAGAGAGTCTATATTTCTCCTTTTGAGTTCTTGTTCCTCTGTTTCTTCCTTGAGAGTTTTTCATTTGGAGTCTAGGTTCCTCTCCATGTTTCTTCATAATGCTTCTAAAGTCTTTGATTTTTCCTCATGCCTGGTTGTTTTTTATGGTCTTCAGAAGGTTTGTCTTCTAAAGTACACACACTATACACATAAAATTCAACTGAATGCCCTATAAACTAGTCCAGTTCTGGACCAGCACCTTTTGGCCATTTTTATCCTAGGCTCGATAATTCTGTTTCACAATGTGCAAAAATGAATTGGCCATCAAGCGTTGTAGTTCACCAGCATAAGACAGTTCTGGGTGTTATCTGCTCTAACACACCTGATTCAGCACAAGTATGACTTGAATTCGCTTAGGTTTAGGGAAAACACTTTTTCATACTGTAACATTTTTAAACATCTTTTTAATCTGTATGCTCATATAATTTTTCCAATGCACTGATTTTATGTGTTTTTTTATGCAACTCACATTATAGTATACTGTACTTATGCTTAAAAAACGAAGTTGGCTGTAGTAAATTATGAACTTCTACATTGTGCTCCTCTAGAGGTCAGTACAGTATAGCTGTAAAGAAAAGCCTGGAGTCCAGCTCTCATTTTCTTAATACACAACAGTGTTTTGGTGTATGAGCATGTTCTGGGGTGAATTCTCCTGACCGTAGTCATACTCCTAAAACCATCATGAGCTGTAGAGAGAGCATCCTTCAGCTAAAGCTAACACCCGTAACAGATTTCAATGAAACTGAAACTGATGAGTGAATTAAGAAACAGAGGGCAGCAAGAGCAGGGTTACACTGTGGAAGGTAAGCGACACTAGCTACATGTCCAAATGTTTGTGGACACCCCTTTTAATGAATGCATTCAACTATTTTAGGTTGCACCCATTGCTGACATAGATGTGCAAATGTACATACACAGCTTGTCTAGTCCCTGTAGAGAAGTATTGGTAATAGAGTAGGACTCTTCAGAGCAGATAAACATGAACCTGTTGGTCTGGGCTGGAGGGGTGTAAAGCCCCCAAGCAATGAGCTGTGGAGCAGTGGAAGAACTGTGTTCTCTGGAATGATGGTTGGTGCTCCATCCAATAATTTTGGAATGAGTTGGGGAGTTGGAGATGAGGTAGGGTGGTGATCATCCAACATCCTGACCTCACTAACGATCTTGTTGCTGAAAATCGCTCTCCAAGGACTATCGCAGCACTGCTGAATGTGATGTGATGTTGACCTGCAGGTGGGGAAATGCTCTTACAACTGACCCTACCCCAGGAAACCTCAGATCAGCCAAGAAATCTTCTCTGCCATTCACTTTACTTCTCCCATTGCTTTACTGGGAGGCGGGGGGTGATGGGGGGATGCTTGCCTGGCGTGACATAAAGAGATACACACCAAGCACTTCCAGCCATAATCCACCTTTGATGGAGAGCAGTTGCCTTTGGGACCCTAACCGAGGGGAAGGAGGGTTAAGGGGCTTACTATTAGCTGCTTAAAATTCTTCTGATGTAACCAGAGCGTGCCCACTGGAAACAAAAAGTGCTCTGTGGTACAATTTCAACCCCTGTTTTGTTTATTCGTGGCAGTGTTTTGTTCTGCCATGTGTGCATGTATTTGTGTGTTTGCCCGCCACAACCCCGCGCCAACTCATTATCAAAGCTGTCTCAAATGTCACTCGCTCACATGCCGCGTTCTATCTCTGAACAGGGCGGATAAATCTTTGTAGTCTTGGTCTTGTTTTTCCACACTCTGAACGGACTGATCCGGAGGCCTTAATGTTGCATCACAAGCAGACTGTGGAAAATGCCGCTCTGAGGAGAAACAGCCAGAGCAGGAGGTTTCTTGGGGAGCAGAGAAACTCTTTGTAGGGCTTCAGCACTTTGAGGGATTCCTGCAGCTGAGTCGGAGGGCTGCTGAAATGTCAGGTAGTTGAAATTCCTCGGTTCGCTCGACGGGAGAGCGGTAGAAAGTGTGAGGGTCTGTTTAATACACTGCCGGAGAAAATGTCACAGCGCTGGAGAATTTGGCTTACTTCGGGCAGGGAAGCAGTCACATATCATCCACATTTACGAAAATGATGCCTCTGTTCTCAAAATCGGGGGTCTTGGACATTTAGCCAGCAATTACATTGAAATCATAGTCTGAGGTTCATGAAATTAACCAAAATGGTTCATTTCAGACTCCTTGACTCCATCTGAGGCCTATGCAGTTGTTAAAATTAAAGCCAGAATCTGACTATTACTATATCTTCATATTAACCATCAGCATTACTATTATCATTACTATTATAACTGCTAAGCATATCATTGCTATCATGCAAAAACCTTGCATCTTCATTTTTGATGTTTTATAACTTTCTGACAGTATGAAGCTGACTGCCGCCATGTAGGTCTACATGTACATGCATTTACATCAGATGGGACAATAGGGAGTCAAACTCGAAGGCCGATCCAATCAGAATCTTTAGTTTAGCTAGGGGTGGGACAACAGGGAGTCAAACGCTGAGGCCGATCCAATCAGAATCTTTATTTTAGCTGGGGGTGGGACAACAGGGAGTCAAACTCGAAGGCAGAACCAATCAGAATCTATATTTTGGCTGGGGGTGGGACAACAGGGAGTCAAACTTGAAGGCAGAACCAATCAGAATCTTTATTTTAGCTGGGGGTGGGACAACAAGGAGCCAAACGCTGAGGCCGATCCAATCAGAATCTATATTTTAGCTGGGAGTGGGACAACAGAGAGTCAAACTCGAAGGCAGAACCAATCAGAATATTTATTTTAGCTGGGGGTGGGACAACAGGGAGTCAAACTCGAAGGCAGAACCAATCAGAATCTATATTTTAGCTGGGGGTGGGACAACAGGGAGTCAAATTTGAAGGCAGAACCAATCAGAATCTTTATTTAAGCTGGGGGTGGGACAACAAGGAGTCAAACGCTGAGGCCGATCCAATCAGAATCTATATTTTAGCTGGGAGTGGGACAACAGAGAGTCAAACTCGAAGGCAGAACCAATCAGAATCTATATTTTAGCTGGGGGTGGGACAACAGGGAGTCAAACTTGAAGGCAGAACCAATCAGAATCTTTATTTTAGCTGGGGGTGGGACAACAGGGAGTCAAACTCAAAGGCAGAACCAATCGGAATCTTTATTTGGGGGGGGCTTCAACACCTGTGCATAACAAAGTATCTTTGTGGAGTAAAGAAGACTCTATACCATTAATTAGTCATTAAAGGTGTTTTGACCAGAGGAAGATGAGTCTCCGATTTGTGAGTCCTCTAAAGGTTTCTTTCTCCAGCTTTGAGGGAATTTTTCTTGCCACTGTGGCCTTTGGTTTGCTCACTTGGGGTTAAATATATATGGTTTCAGGTTGTAAAAAGTGCTTTACTGATGAATTTGACTGATGGTGCTGGCAGATTGTCTGGTGTTTGATTAGCACAATGCTTCAGCGCTGTTGTATCAGCTTAATGTGTAAAGAATGTAATCTAACAAATTATGAAATTTTGTAACTAATAAAAAGTGAGAGCAAACAAGGTAGCACACAGAAAACACTGGTTCTACATGTTGACATGCTTTACTGTGGTCAATGTGGACATGCACATACCGTAGCTTTGCTGGCGGCAGATTGAAACATGTCAAAGAGATTCTGAGAAGGAATCACTAACATTGTCACGGCCCTTCCTCAGAACTGTCTTTCGAGGGCAGGTTAATTCAAAGTGATGTTTTGTTTCATAGTGGCGTCTGTTCATGCTGCCACTTTGGATATGGCCACGAAAAGGGTTCCTTGGCCTAACAATAAGCGAAGCCCTTCGGTAGCTTAGTGCTTAGCGTATTGGGTTATCACATGGTTGTGGGTTCAATACCAAGGTCCACTAAGCTGCCAGGGTTTGGGCTATGAGTAAGACACATAACCCTCTCTACTCCTGGGGTGCCATAGCATGGCTGACCCTGCCATGCTGCCCTTGGCTTTCTTAGCAGAGATATGGAAAGAGAGAAATTGTACGTATACAATTACGGCACCAATTATAAACGAGTTGGCCTTGACCGTGCCCGTTCCATCTCATAGGGGCAGTGGTGGCTCAGCGGTTAGAGCGCCGGGATATCGATAACAGGGTTGTGGGTTCGATTCCCGGGCTCGGCAAGCTGCCACTGTTGGGCCCTTGAGCAAGGCCCTTTACCCTCTCTGCTCCCCGGGCGCTGGAGTTGGCTGCCCACCGCTCTGGGTGTGTGTGTGTACTCACTGCCCCTAACACGTGTGTGTGTGTGAGTGTGTTCACTACCAGATGGGTTAAATGCGGAGGACACATTTCGCTGTACAGTCCACACTGTACAGTGACGAATACGTGCACCTTTAGACTCTTCCCGTTCCCCAGATTTCACTCAGCACAATGCTAGCCAGCGCAGGGGTGTGTTTGGTGACGTAACAGATTTAGAAGTTAGCATTCTCTGTTCTCATTCAAGCTAGTTTAGCTTTGTGTTAAGCCTTCATGCTAGCCTTCAAACCCCCGCCGGTGCCAAAGGCATCATGTGATGGGGTAGTCTTAGCAAGTTAGTAAGAACTGGAAATGACTCAATTGGGGGATTCTTTGGGGCTTTCTGTCTACAGGACCACTGTTGACCAGACAGAATTGTGGTGATGGGCCATTCTCATCATAGCAGTGTTTCTGAGGTTTTTACACACATCACATGTCACTGCTAGGTTGAAGAATATCCACCCATGGGCAGCTGTTTGATGAGAAACTGATCACTATTGAAGAGTTTGAATTAGCTAAGACAAATTGTACATCAACAGATGGGCTACAGGCTCGAAATATACACCAGCAAGGTGGAGCTACAAAGTAGGGGTTTCCATTAAAGTGGCCTGTGAAAGTCAGTGCCCCAGTTATGAGAAAATAAGTGTTAGACTGGAATCCGAACATTTTGGACTACACATGTGGGTGCTCAGCATGATAATGAGCAACAAAAGATATGCCTTGCAGCAACATCCAGACACCCCCAGTGCAAGTCCTTTAGCTGGGGTAAACAAACACACAACACACTCTCTGGCCAGCTGTTAAGGGACGTAATTAAAAACTGGGGCGCACGCCTGGAGGTGGGAAGAGAGACGCTTCTTTACCGATGGGGACAGAAGGACAGCTGAAAAAGCAACAGCAAGGCACATTATATGACCGAACACTACAACAGTTTAGTCACTGCTAAGACCCCAGGAAAGTGGGGCACAAACCAACCTGGGGTGAAATGTATTATGGACCCTAATCAGATTTTATTTAATTGCATTTTCTGTGCATTTACTGTGTTTTAGCAAACAGAGGGCTGCCAATATTTGGGCTCCCCAGTCAAAATTTCTGTTACTGTGAAAAGTTAATTCAGTAGAGGATGAACTGATCTCCATTTTTTTTTCCTTCGGACATTTGAGTGAAAAACGGAAATGAAAATGTTTGGGAACTGTGAGTTGTGCTCTCACATAACTTTCGTTAGCTGGTTAGGGCTTTTGGTTGTTTACAGGCATGATTAAGAAAGGCTAGGTGATGCAACTTTCACGGATGAGGCCAATTTTAAAACGCCACTTATTTGTACAGTGCACAGACAAAATTGCTTTAAGACCCAGGCCTCAGGGCTCGTTTATATGCTGACGACAGAACATGTCAGAGGTCGATGGAATGAGCAGTAGGGACCATACAGAGCCTTCTAGGCCTTCAGTGAAGAAAGGTCACAGTAGGTCTGGAAGTTGTTGATGCATTACTGTGAATACGAATGCCAGGCTACTCCCAATCAGTTGTTAGTGGCAGCTTCAAACATATGGAATGTCTTTTACTAGCCTTAAATGTCTGTTTTTATTCTGTAATGAACGAGAAATCTTCACATGCATGAGCATTATCTTAGCCTTAACTTACTATCACAAACTCTCTAGTATGCTAGGACAAATTTGCATTATGGTAGAGATTTGTTTGTCTTATTTTTTGTCCAAATTCCCTAAAAAACAGGTTGTAAGTTACTTAAACAGTGGTTGTTCAAGTAAAGCCCATCATACTCTAGACCTCAGCCATACTTGCTTGCTTTATTTGTAGAATTATTGTGACATTAATGCAAAATCTAAATTTCAGGCTTAATATCAGATTTAAGTCTAAATTCATTTGAAGTATTCAACTCCTTCAGTCCAGTGCTTATAAGATAACGCTTTATTTTTCCTGAAGTGAATTGCAGAATTCCATTTGAACGTGGATGTCAGTGGGAAATTGCAACTGGACAACGCCTACACAAGTCAGATTTCCTATTCAGAAAGTTGTGAGAGCATCTCCAACCCTGAGTTCAAAATCCAAGATGGCTGCACCATACAACAGTATGTCTCTTTAATTTAGTCGAACACACAGGACCGTCCAACTTCTATCTGTCTACCTATTTCCATGATGTTTGGAGGCGCAAAATACAGCATAATGCATTGTTATCAACTGGTGAGGTTAACAATGCTAACCCAAGACATGCTAAAGTGGGACATATGTTGGTTGTATTCGCCATAAACACCAGTAAAGGACTGTCAGACCAGCTGTGGTAAACTCCAAAGTTTTTAGCTAACTGCTTTTTGGAAGAATTTTTTGAAATATAGTACAATTATCAAAAAATGTTTAACGTGTTGGAACGCGGTGTGGCGTCATTCCCAGCTCAACATCCAACTTCGGAGCTAAATGGACTACATTAAGAGCTGGAAGAGCTTTTTGCTGTTGGGGTACGCGTCTACTAGATTGTTTTATTGTCAGAGAGTGATATTCACCTATTCCCTCAGGTATAGTGGTTGCAGGCAGCTCAGATCGAAATTTTAAAATAGTGCCATAGATTCTTGACTGGATTAGGATCTGGACTTTGCAACCACTGCTGTGTAGCTTTGCCCTTGTGTTTGGGACAAGTTGTCTTGTCCTATCTTAGAAGTTTTTTTGCATCATTCATCTGTCCTAAAGTTTTTAATCAGGTGCCAAATCTCCACTGAGGGAAAAGCATCCCCACATCACCCCCAGACTTCACTCTTGCCATGCTTTGTTGCGTTTTTTCTTGGGTAATGGCTTCTTTCTAGCTACCCTTCCATACAGGCCAGTTGTATGCAGAGCTCTTGGTATTGTTGGCTGGTGCACTTTCACACCAGTCACAGCCTCTGAACCTTATAGCTCCTTAAGTGTAATGGCTTCTTTGTGGTTTCCTTCGCAAGTCTCCTTTTAGCTCTGATGCCGAGTTTTGAAAGACGGCCTTCTCTAGACAGTGCTTGAGCGGCATGATGCCCCATCCATTCCCTCACTGATTCAGTAGTGCAGTGCTCACCGTATATTGATATTTAAGCACTATTATTTTGTAGCCTTTGCTTCCTTGTGCATATCTATAATATCCTCGGACTGCCCCTTTTAAAGGCTATCTTGTGTTCACCATATTAAGGCTGTGTTTGTGGTAAATTATAAAAAAATGATTATGGGAGAATTTGCCCGGTTATCAAATGCTGTAATTGTAATGGAAATGTAATATTATCTTTGGGATGTAAACAAAGCCATTCATAGGGGTTTATCATAGTGAAACGATGCATTACAGTGGCGGTGATACATATAGCTATTTATTTGTTATCAAAAAGCATCATCATGTTTTAGATGTTTTTAGATGAGGGTCAAATATTGGAACAAAATATTTTCTTCGCGGACAGTTTGTAGACAAAAGTATTGGGACGCCTGCTCCTTCATTATTTCTTCCGAAATAAAAAAAAGAGCTTATCCTGCTTTTGTTGGAGCAACTGTCTCCACCATCCAGGGAAGGCTTTCCGCCAGATTCTGGAGCATTGCTGTGAAGATTTGATTGCATTCAGCGATTAGAGTGTTAGAGTGGTCGGGATGTTGGATGATAACCACCCCACTTCATCCCCAACACCCCAACTCATCCCAAAAAGCATTGGATGGAGCACCATCATCCCAGTAAGCACGGTTCCACTTCTCCACAGCTTAATGCTAGGGCCATATATCCCTCTGGTACTGTTCTATAGGCAGTACTTCTCTACAGGGACTAGACAAGCTGTGTGCATGTACTGAATGCATTCAGTAGAAGGGACATCATTGCCTCATTCTGAACAATTTCATGTAATCGATGTCTGTGACGTAGCTTTTAGAGACATTACAACTCTTCGGACACCTGGTTGCATTCACCACCACTGTAACTGATGCCTCGATTTTCCTCAGAAAGGAGCATTTTACACCAAAAATGTTAAATTACCATGTTTGCTTTGTAGCCATTTAATTATCCACCACTTCAGAATATTCGGTGGATTGTGCCTTTAAGCAACAGGAGGCTGTTGTGAATGTCCCGTGGAGTAGCTAGTAGTTCCTACTTCATAAAGTGCGCTGTCGCTTTAAGACGCAGCGCGCTGTGCGGATATTTAGTCCGCTGAGGGCACAGCATTCGGCACAACACCGAGCAGCGCTGTCTGTGGGAGCTCGGTCCCTGCCGAAAGAGGGCTGAAACCGTCCCCAAGTTACTTCGTCTTTAAACTTCTGAGGGAAAATCGCAGTCGAAGAGGGAGCACAGCCCGTCTTTAACGTGTTTTGGCGAGTTCATTACCGTGGCGACCGCGCTTTTCTCCTCGTCGCGCGACTCCAGGAAGCGAACAGGTGAAACACACCTGTTCACAGTTTACTCAGGACAGCCATGGAAGAGGTCAGAAACTGAGGGAAACATCGAAATACACGCTCGAATTGGGGTTTTGTGGACTTCTAATACAGCAGCAGCAGCAGCAGCATGGACTAAACTGACTCCAGCTACCTGCTTCGCTCTGGAGCGGAAGCCTCCTTCACTTAACCCTACTAAACGTTGACTCGCGCGCACGTCGTCCTCGACGTCGTTGGCGGCGTCGTCCTCGTCGTCGCCGTCGTTGTTATTATCGTCGTCGCCGTCGTTGTCGTCGTCGTTGTTGCTGTTGCTGTTGTTGTAAAGCCTCGAAACCCCTTAAAAATTGTGGGAAAAGGGAAAGGAAGCAAAAAACTAGTCAATAAAGACGTTTTAATGGGCAACCAAGTGGAAAAACTGACCCATTTGACTTACAGCGAAGTTCCCACAGCGGACCCGAACGGATACGAGCCGGAGGACGACTGTCCCCGAATCGGCGTGTCCTACATCTTCTCCAATGATGATGAGCAAGAGGACAACGTGGACGACATGGACAAGGAGGACGAGAGGAACCAGTATGACGGAAGGAACGAGTTGGAGTGCTCCGTTTACTACCGTGAGGAGTGTGTGTACGAGAGGAACCCCAGGTCCATCGAGGCGGCCACCCAGCCCTGCGAGAACTTGCTGAACGAGTGCAAGGCCGGTGACCTGCTGGAGTTTGTGGCGGCCGGGCAGTACCCGCACTGGGCCGTGTATGCGGGCGACCTCCAGGTGGTCCACCTGCACAGGGGCGAGATCAAGATGGACTTTCTGGTGGACGCCTCCCAGGGCAGGCGAGGCCGGCTAGTGAACGAGTTGTACAAATTCCGACCCTTGCGGCCCGCCGCTGTAGTGCAGGCCGCGATGGACCAGGTTGGCGCAAAGGACGGAGACCTGTACTGGAGGAACTCGGAGTGCTTTGCGGCCTGGTGCCGCTTCGGCCGGCGGGAGTTCAAGGTGGGCGGCGAGATCCGGATCGGCAAGCAGCCGTACAGGATGAAGCTGCAGCTGAGCGAGAAGAAGAGCCACGTGCTGGAGTTCCAGAGCTTGGAGGACTTGGTTATGGAAAAGAGAAGGAACGACCAGATAGGACGGGAGGCCGTGCTGCAGGAGCTGGCCAACCATTTGAACTGTAGTGAGGAGATCGATAGTGGTTACGGTTGTAACTGACTAGGAGTGTCAGCCAGCTCCAGCCTTGAAGGCCCTGCCTGAAACCCTACCTGTGTGTCGTTTCCTGCTGATTCACATCTGATTCGGCCGGAGAAGGACTTAATAATTAAGTAATGGTCTGACTCAGTTGGTGGGGCGGCACAAAACTGTGCAGTGCTGGTGGACTATGGGAACCTTTATGGGCTCCATTTCCTTTAAAAGATAAATAATAATGTTGTTTTCATGTATATGGCCCTCTTGCTGTGTCTCAAGCCTTGGAATTAACTGTTAAAGGGGAATTCCACCTATTTTACAAAATTTCTGTATAAATAAATGATTTCTGATATAAACCAAGTCATTCAGAGTGGTTTGGTGTGGAATGCTCCATTCTAGAGAAACCGGGGTCAGAATTTGTTTACAATTGTATGAGATTTTGCCTGAGATTGTCTGAAGTTTTGGGCATAAACTATGTTTTCTAATCATGCAGTTATGATACAGACATAAATGCAGGTCCCCAAAGAAAACATTATAAACTTACCATGATTTTACCATTATCAACATTTACATCTAAGACTCAGAAGGCGTGTAAGGTTCATTGGTGGGTTTGCGCATATATAATATATGTGATGAACCATTTCACAACAGGCCCCTGCGAATGACTTTGTTTACATCCTAACAGATTTTGAAAACTGGTGGAAGGTGTGTAGTAGACGTGCCGATATTCGGTATTATTGAAGTCATATTTAACAAACACATGATATTGTTGTCGCAACTTGCAGTTTCACCAGAGATGTTTTTAGACAATCGGAGCAAAGTACCTAAGGTACCTGGACTGTAATTAGTCTGAGCAACTTCACAGCCCATGGTAGGCGTTCTAGTGGTAGCTGTTCTTTCATCCACTGCTAGCCAGGCTACCATGGGTTCTATTACCATAAGAAAAATCGAGGGGAAACCAAAGATATGTTATATATATATATACTGTTATACAGAGAGCCACCTGTTAGGTTATACATGTTTTTTAATCAATATTATTATTATTATTACAATGTAGTGATAATATAAGCCCAGATGGTGCTGGCTAATAATCATAATAGTAATCCTATTATGAAGCGACCCATGTGTAAGATTGCGTAAGCAGTGATATAAGGGTCCAATAAAAATGCCAGGGGGCCTGGTTATCACAGGGCCCCAGTGTAATTGCTCTGCCTGCAATGTCAGTATTTACGTCACTGAGTCAGTGTTTTCCAATCCTGGTCCTAGGAACTATCTGCTGCTAGCCCAGCTCTGGCACACTAGATCTATCTAATCAGCTTTTCTCATTACATGGGTGTGCTAAAGCAAGTTAACTGCTGGAGAGGGGACGATTCACAAAGGTTTCATCAGAAGCTAAAGTTCTTAATGGGCTTAACATGTCAACTTTTACAGTCTAAGACCAACACAATGCTTTTGTAAGGTTGAGAAAATGTTTAACATTAGTTTTTCTAGAGGATTCTTGTTTAGAGTTTTTTAAAAGAAGAAACTCAAGAGAGGTATTTACTTTTTTTTAATAGGCTTTTTTCCTAAAGATGAAATTTCATAAATTTTTTGTAGTTGAGTAAACAAAGTTATTTAGTGTGGTCTAGTGTGAAATGGTTAGAGAGAAACCTACCAGCTTGATTTTTAGTTTTACAGTGAGGGTGATGGAAACCAGGGATCTGAATGTCAAGAACTGAAATAACCATTTTATTGACTATCCAAATTCACCAGTGTACCTACATGTGAGTTTTTATTTGGAATGCTAAAGATGGAAAAATAGTGCCAGTACGATACCTTTGGAGTTGTTTTTACTTACAATGTCCTGCATGTGCCTCTTCACCAGCAATACTTTTTTTAAAAATGAAATTTTCAGCAATTATTATCACACATGATCATAAGGCAGCATATTTTCACCCATTTCATCTAATTGGTTTATGTGAGGTAGCCTATGTCACATCAGACCACTATGAATGACTACATCTTAACCATGCAGTGATGCAGAATCCAGTCCCAGGTTACAGAACCTTTGAACAAGGAGATTGTTTCACAAAGCAGGGCTTCTCTGTAAAGCTAGGCCCCAAATGTAGATCAGTTGCAAACCCAGCAGGAGCCCTTTATATAACTTAACCACTGTTTCAAGACTAAGACCATATCCAAAAAATGAGTTCTGGGCAGGTTTTGATTGACATGAAAACTTGCAATCACACCGGCTTTGTGTAGATGAGATCGGTGACCTGTGGTGCAGATTGTCTGGCTGAAATGGTCCTTAAGCTATCTGGTTTACTGAGAAAGCTTGCTTTGTGGAACTAAGCTGGGAAACTCTTTTTTAGGGATTAGATCATACAGTATGTGTTCAGTCCGCTCCTTTAGGACTGGTCTTTATTCTGTTCCAATTCGAATCCCCACCCGAGCCAGGTAATCAAGGGCTGTAGAGCAATGATTCCCATCTTTGGTTCTGTAGGCCTAACCTATCCTACACAGTTGTGTGCTGTCTCTGTTCAAAAGGCTTTGCTGTTTATGCGACTCAGGTGTGAAACTGTGTGGTGCATATATGGACTGAAGTTGGTAAACATTGGTTAAAAGTGAAGGGTTTTTCCGTGTGGGCAGCTTATACAGAGAGGCCCAAGCTTAGTCATTTCTAAAGGTAGACGAATAAAGACTCTCCAAATTCTCGGCTGAGTACGAAACCTTTCTTCCATTACACAGAACTTTTATAGATGAGATGCTTTTCTACTCATTTACAAGTTGTTTATTCTCTCAGACTGTCAAAGACAGTGGTGTTCTTTCCGAAAATGACCATCTCTTCTCGAAGGCCTGCAAGGTCTCAAATCCTGTATTTATCTGCAGCAGTTTGTGTCACTTATTTTTATATGCAGACCTGTAGCACAGTCAGTCTCAATGGATCAATAAAGCATGTGTTTTCCACTAATCCATAGTTGTAATTTCTTAAAATAAAATCATAAGGCATTTTATTATACAGTTTTAAAAAAAAAAGTTAACTTGAGACCTCAAACATCATAGTTGTATAGCTGTATTTTCCTTGGCATAGTGGAATAAGGAGAGTTACATGGAACGTAGAAGTGACGAACCGTGAACCTCAAAAAAAAAAGAAAAGCCGGCATAACCAACAGCTTGCCCACTAGTCCAGGTCAAAGCTGGCAATGCAGTGCAATGCAACTGTGACACTGGGAGAATAAGGTGGTGTTGATCACTATGCAGCACACTGCGCTGAGAGGACCCAGAGAGGACAGCAATACTATCGGGTAAGACTAATATTAATTATTTTAATTTTTATGCTATGTGGCTTACCAACCAATAAAAGCAGAGCTTTTTTTCACTATTAAAGGGAAAAACAGGGTTGTATACAGATTAAAACATATTGTGAGCTGTATACTGAGCTCATATACTAACATGGCCAGTGAGTGTAGAAGAGCAATTGCCTTTACTTGATAGGATAGAAGTGAAGTCTGTCCCGGGTCTTGAGTATGCTAGTCTTGCGTACTGCTAGTTTTTCCCCTGTTCCAGCTCTCTTGATTCAGGAAAAGCTTGTTAACTAGTTGTTGGTAGAAGATCTGGTGACAAGACTTTGGTGCACAAGGCAAATGTCCCGTAGCAAGTTCTACCTTGACCAGACAAAGTTGGTAGCCATCAACAAGCTTCTGGTAGAATTCCGGTTGGACATTTGACCACTCTTATTAGCAAAATTGATTCAGTTAAACTTGTTGGTTTCTTTAAGGACTTGGAGAGCCTTTTTGAAGACTTGGGTTGTTCCCGACCATTCGAACCAATTTCCTCAACTGATGAGCTTGGAATCTGCAAGACATTCCAGAGTTGTGTAACTCTATGATTATTCTTATATTCATCTGCACTGAGTTCCCTGGACTTTGTGTTGGTCAATCCAATGAGTGCTGTCAAACTAACCCAGAGAAGCTACCAGCTGTAGTCAGTTATGATCACTATCAGGAGGTTAAGAGGCCTTGGCAAGTTTTGGGGCTTTTAGCACCACTACATTATTAATATAGGTAGGTATTTGCAAAATGCTTGGTCCAGAATACACAATTTTGACTTTTCTTTTTTTTTTGAAGATGTTGTCCCACATTTTGTTGAGAGTATGTAAACCTCTGACCGTGACTGTTCGAAACTACTGTTTGAGGAGGACAATGAAATGTAGCTGTCAGTCTAGGATTATTTTTCCTGGGACATAATTAACACCAACCAAACTTAGCAAAAACTCCTATTACACTTTTCAAAGATGTCTCTGGCAGTCCTGGACTTCATGTGCTCATTAGAAACAGGCTTTTCCCCACATCCACCTAAAACAAGCAGACCATGCTTTGTTGGCCCAGTATTTCTACAGCCAGAGTACTGTGGTTTTATAAATGCGAAAAAAATACAGGTCAGTTTCAGGTCATTCGACTAAAGCTGCAGTAGAGAAAGTAGTTAAAGGTAAAACTCTTTAAGTCAAAGACAAAATATTGTCTTCAATATTGTCCCTGATGTTTCACACCTGAACAAAAACACTCACCACACTTTTTATAATTGGAAACACTGATTTCCAGCTGATAGTAGCTGAATTTAGCAGGTGTGTGTCCCCTAAACATCACTATAGTGAGGTGGACAACCACAAACTAGCCATCTAGCCTGCCTAATTGTAGGTTCCACCAACAGAGAGGTTAAATTTGGACATCTTAAACAACACATTAATACAGACCTCATATTTAACTTTTTGTTACCAGGTAATTTGTGGCTTGCATATTAGCTTTGGGGGTTGGAGGTTATGTTTGAAATATTTGTACTTTTATAATGTTGAAAGCTCTATTGAATTGAAATGATTTCTTACTATATTAACATAAGGCATATTTTACAGTAGCCCTTATACATTGCTGTGTCTCTTAGAACCGTGTCTCTCCGTGACCTGAGACTGACACCCTGCCGAGAGCGCTAATCTAATGCTTAGCTCTCTTCAGTGAAGTTGCTGTGAAGAGCTGCCAGTGAGGCACACTACAGGGGAGACGTAACTAACCTAACTAGCTTGCATACATCTGCTTCATGGGGCCAGGCTGTAGATTCCCAAAGCTGGCACAGTTTGGAACATGGCGTTGCCCAAGGAAATCTCTGTTTACCCAAAGAAGCGAGGATTTATCTACTGCTGCTGGAAAAGTTGACTGCGCTCCCAAGATAAGATGTACAGATACCAAGGGAAGATAAGATTCCGTTTCAAACTAAAAGTCTATGTGAGATTTGAATCTCCAGAAAATCCAGCGCACTTTCATTTGTGCACTCATAGTCTCACACACCACATTGTCTTTGTATTTTAATGAAATTTCTTATGAAATGGTATAGCAACAGTACATAGTGGATGATAGATATATACACCGATACACTATGTTGTAGTGCATGTCACGAGACAAGACAACCATATTCACCATTTATGATGGACAAATACTGTGTTGGCAAAACTTTTTATAACAGTCTGGGTCACACTAGGTCACACTCCAGTGAAGCTTCTACCAAGAGACTCCAATTCTGCGTCCCCGTTCTTCGGCCAATCACAAGCCTCCATCTGTGTTAAAAGACCCCAAATCCCGACCTGGGCTGACGACGAGGCCCTATGCCAAAGACAATCAACAGTTCTAACTTGCTAACATTGTTCCCATTTCTTTATTTGTCAATTTACTTACTTACATTTTACTGCCCTTATGTCTCTAGAGTCTTCTGGTAGAACTGAACTGGCCAGTGTTTTAACAGAACCATAAAATGATTCAAATGACTTTATAAACGTTTGTTTATATTAATTTTGTCATGATATTATGATGTGACTGTGTACACCCTTCATTGAACAGATTAACTGGCTGCTAGGCTGCTTATCTAAGTAGGCCACTGACTTTAATTCTATTATGCTGTAGATAGTGTGTATACAGTAGGCCTTTCTCACAAGCTGGAGCATACAGGAAACACCTCCTGTAATGACACTGATTACAAACACTGACTTCCTGCTCCACAGGGTACATGTCTTTGATGTGATTGTACTGGACTCATAATAATGTTTTTTTTTTTGTGCATTAAGTGTAGAAATGGACAGACAAGTATCTTAAGACGCCATATTCAAAATCTTTAAATTGTTTGATATATAACGCCCCCAAACTTTACATAACTTTACATACACCAGCCTACTAGCAAAAAGCCTTAGTGAAAACTGGCGAAGCTGTAAAACGCAATGCCAACTTCGGAAGTATATGTTGTTGTTGACAGTGGAGAGTAGCTCATCACATCCTGAATCTGCTACCTATGGGAATCCGAGTTGCTATGTGAGCTACAGTGTCCGCATAAGGAGAGCTCAAACTCTGCATGTGTTGAACTCGGCCCATTCTATCAGCTCCACTTCCCATATAGGAGCACTGTGGCCTGCAGTCCATCTGTTTCTCTGCATACTACTCTAGCCTCCTTTCACCCTGTTCTTCAATGGTCAGAACACCACAGGACCAACCCAGAGCAGGTAGTATTTGCGTGACCTCAGCGTCACTGCTGGACTGAGAATAGTCCACCAACCAGAAATACTGAGCAAACAGCGTCCTGTGGATGAGAGGACTAGAGGATGACAGGACTTCACAAACAGTTACTGTAGGCCCTACATCGCTTTTGGGCTTAAGGGTTCTCCACTCTGTGTACCTTCTCTACACCTAGAAGCTTATGGATATCTAAGGGTTGGGGCTGGCTGAAAGCTCGTGACCATGGGGCTCATGGACAGAACATGCACTTTACAAACCTTATATAATGCCAGGTTCACACTGACACTATTACAACTGCTGAAAGATGCAATCCAAGAGTTCACTGAGTGATCGCTCATACCTTGCAGGATTCTGACCAATACCCAGCAGATTTAATATCTGGACCTGTCAGCGACTCTAAATCCTGTAGTGTGCAAAGTGTTGTGATCAGATGTTAGTGCAGTGACTAGCCACAGCCAATGAGAGCGCAAGACACGGGGTGAGGAGAAAGCAGAGGGAATCTCATATATATATATATATATATATATATATATATATATATATATATATATATATATATATATATATATATATATTATTCTTTGGTAATACTATTATTTGGTAACAGAAGTGTGTAATAAGGCGTCCAGCCCTCCGACAATACTAAAACATTGTCTCATCTGACTGTAATATTTCTAAGTTTGGCCTTCAGAACATGCTCAAAATGTCCTTTGGTTGTGCTTACTTTATGCCGAACTGTTCTTATGATGATGCTATTAATGATGCCATTTATAGTACATAATAATATAGTACATCGTTACTGTCCAGTGAAAAACCAAATTCCAAAAAAGTAAAAAGGATGTTAATGTAAAATAAGTAATAAGTAATACATTTATTCCAATGAATTTTACAGCATTTCTATTGGTCTGTCCATGCTGAATTATTTAAACAGTGTACAGAACAGCTACAGAGTTCAAACCATGAAGAAAACTAAAAACGGACAAAAATGGATATACATGTTTTTCATTGTAGCGATATACCAATTTAGTGTAGTGCAGCCTATTATTTAGCTGGCTGCTGTTGTTTTTCAGGCCTGTTGGTAGAGTAATCAGAGTAGGGTAGGGTAATCTGAGTATTTCTATGAGCGTGCTTTGGAACCTTACAGGTAGCCTACCTACCGAGCGTCTGGATTATGCTGTAGCCTCTTGGACCACAGCCGCAAAGCATTTGTTTTTGGAGGCTGAATACCACTCCAGGTGGATGTAGCCTTCTACACAGTTTTTACTCACTTGGCAGGGTGACAGCCATCTCTGTCAAGGGAGAAACAAAGCCTTTGTTGAATATACACATAATATAAATAATATAAATAAAAACTTACAGTTCAAACCAGAAGTTTACTTACACTATATAAAAAGACACATATGCATTTTTTTCACTGTTTGACATTTTAGGTCAATTGTTTAAGGTACCATTGCCCTGTTCTTTATTTGGTACCACTGCCCTTAAACTGTATGACTTGGGTCAAACGTTTTAGATATCCTTCCACAATAGTTGTCAGAAATTTTGGCCCATTCCTCTTGACAGAACTGATGTAACTGAGCCATGTTTGTAGGCCGCCTTGCTCGCACATGCCTTTTCAGATTTGCCCATACGTTTTCAATAGGATTGAGATCAGGGCTTTGTGATGGCAACTCCAAAACATTGACTTTGTTCTCCTTAAGCCACTCTGTAACCAGTTTGGCAGTCTGCTTCAGGTCATTGTCCATTTGGAAGACCCATTGCGCCCAAACTTTGACTTCCTGGCTGCTGTCCTTTATATATTGCTTCAGTATTTCCATGTAATGTTCTTTCCTCATGATGCCATGGATGCCAAGTGCACCAGTCCCTTCTGCAGCAAAACAACCCCACAACATGATGCTGCCACCCCCGTGTTTCACAGTTGGGATGGGTGTTCTCAGGCTTGATTTTCTCCAAACGTAACAAGGGTCATTATGGGCAAACAGGTCATTTTTACTTTCGTCAGACCACAGGATATGTCTCCAAAAATGAAGGTATTTGTCCCTGTGTGCATTTGAAAATATTAATCTGGCTTTTTATGTTTTTTTGAGTTATGGCAGAGTGGTCTTTCAGCCCATGACGATACAGTACTCGTTTCACTGTAAATAATGACACACTCTTACCAGCTTCAGCCAGCATCTTCACAAGGACTTTAACTTTTGTTCTTGGGTTGATTTGACATTTCGGACCAAAGCACATTCATCTCTGGGGCACAGAACCTGTCTTCTTCCTGAGCGGCATAATGGCTGGACATTCCCATCTTGTTTGTACTTGCGTATAATTATTTGTACAGATAAACGAGGCTCCTTCAGGCTTCTGGAAATTGTACCTAAGGATGAGCCAGAGTTGTGCAAGTGCACAGTTCTCTTTCTGATATCTTGGCTGATTTCTTTCGACTTTCCCATGATGTTACACAAAGAAGCAGTGTGTTTCAGGTGTGCCTTAAAATACATCCACAGGTGTGCCTCTAATTAACTCAGATGTTGCCAATAAACCTATCAGAAGCTCCCAAAGACATGACATCATCATATGGGCTGTCCCAAATTGTTTAAATGCACAGTAATCTTAGTGTATTTAAACTTTTGACTTTGAAGAAAGTTATAAACATTGCCTTAAATAATTGCCTCTCTCATTATTCTGGCATTTAGCAAATAGAAATAATTTTGGTAATCCGAATTGACCTGTCAGACAGTGAGAAGAAAATGCACGTGTCTTTTTATATTGTTTAAATACAATACAATGATATTACACTGCTAATTACATGACATAATTACACTGCTTGCATGGAAGCCCCAACACATCTCTGTGTATTACCCAAATCTATGTAATCTAATCACTTTGCAACCAAATGGATCTCCCTGCCATGCTAGCCCAATAAGTGTGGTTTTACTCCTGTAATCTGGTATTTCACAGCCAAACATTAACCACTTACACACACCGGCATTAAAATGCCATATCCTCGGCTCTGTCTCTCTACGCCACCGAAAAAGACTGTTATGTTAGCAGCACAATGCCTGGCTCACTCACAGCCGCTCACTACCATGGAAACATCTGAGACTGTTTGCACTGCAAGGGTTCTGTGATTGCAGACGTGTCTGAGTCCCACACAGAGACTGGAGAGGGAAGGCGGGTGGTGGGTCAGGGGAGTCCCCATGCCTTTAGGACTCTGAATGTAAAACTGCGGCGTGAGAAAGTCCAAAGCACAGATGTGTATATAATGCCATGGCATAGCATGTTAAACATACCCGATACATTCAATCTACAGCATAACACTTACTTTGATAAAAAAAATTATGATAAATAAATTTTCTTAATCAAATAATCCATATGTGAATCTATGTAAAGGTTGCATTAAAATGCATTTATTGAGTAAGTTGTTCTTTAATGTATAAATAGTTCAGTTGTGACTTAAGTTGGGGTAAAAGGTGCTCAGATGCAGTTTTACAAGCCTGTTTACAAGCCTAAGTTATTTCCATAAAAGAAAACACCCTAAATTGTCTTTTACAGAAATAACAGGGTTGTAAACAGGGTTGTAAGACTGCATTTTTTCATGACAAAAAACATAAGCTCTGCTGTTATTGGCTGGTTTACCTCACCCTGACACCCCACAATTGCATAGCTTTACTAATGTATTTTAGGTTTGTTTCGCTTAGCCTAGCTTAGCACTGTAAAGCCGCTTTTTACACCTGAACTTCATAAATTGTCTGAAGAATCAAGTCTGGACATTATCCAGAGTAGTATACAGCCACTGCGGGACATGTTCTGCGCGTTTTAGGCCAGGGGTGGCGCCTGTGTAGCATATGCAGGAGGCATGGCGGGACACTAAAAGTATGCTGTGGAAATAGCACTGTTTTGTTACACAGCACAGAAGATGAAGATGCCGAACAAGGCTATCGACTCAGGCATAATCATGTCATCAACGCGCCCACTGTGAATTCTTTGGAAAACGACCTGCTCTGTTCACACATGAGCTCACCCAGACCTTGTACAGGAGGCTGGCAGGATGAAGCTCTGGGGAAATGCCGGTACTCTGGGTAATGTCCAGTGCGATTCTGAGTTACCGTGCATGTCTGAAAGGGCCTAAAAAGAACTTATAAAAACAAACATATCTTTTGTAATTATTCCCAAGTCTTAGCGGATAGTGTTGCCATCCTCTCTGGGTCCTCTCAGCACTGTGGGCGGTTAAGTATCTGAAGAGGCTGTAGCTGGTCGGACATGCTTTCTATGCTGGTCAGTCTGGCATTAGCATTATCCTTTCAATTGCTTTCTGGCTACCGACACGTTTCCTTTGACTTCCTGAGCCTCGAGGTGGTACCTCAGGCTGTCGCATACTGCTCACTCGCCTTCTCTCTGCCTGGCCAGCCTCAGGCTGTTGCTTGCTTGTTCTATTTGGCTGGCCGCAACGCTGTACCTCTGGCCGTCGCACGCACAGATGGCTGGCTTGCTTGCTCTCCCTGGCCGAACTTATCAACTGGCTTGATTCATCTACTCACTGGTGGAACACAACTTGCTTCACCCAATCACATAGCATTAGCTTTTAGCCTTTTACACTGGTTTAGACAGTTAATAACATAATGGACAATAATGAACATATAATTAAAATTAGAGATGGAAATAATGTAAAAAAACTACACAGTGTGGGCAGTGGGGGCTCAGCAGTTAGAGCTCTGGGCTACTGATGACAGGGTTGTGGGTTTGATACCCAGGCTTGACAAGATGCCACTGTTGGGCTCTTGAACAAGGCCCTTCACCCTCTCTGCTCCCAGTTGGCTGCCCACTGCTCTGGGCATGTGTGTGCTCATTACTTCCAGCTCACTAGTGTGTGTGTGTTCACTACCACAGATGGGTTAAATATATTTGTTCTATGCCAATTGGGACTAGGTTTTCCCATCGTGGCTCCTCCCTCTCCAGTATCTCCTGCCTAGTCCTGCCTACCTATCAGTTTATCCACCTATGTCTAGTTTGTTCAAGTCTTGTCTCGAGTAAAGACCTCATATTTCCCTTGCCTTATCACCTGGTCAGTTTCTATGTCTGTTAATCTGCATTGTTTTCTCTGTAATTGCTTTGTGTTGTTTTGTAGTGTTCTGTTTTTTTTTGTTGTTGTTGTTTTTTGGCTAACCCTTTTAACCTAGACAGATAAATAATCATTATCTAAGCAAATATATCCTAATTTTTTCAAGCAGGGGGCTAATACTCAGAACAGGCACCTTGGAACGCATAACTTCATTGTCAAAGCGATTATTTACAGCATTTTGATTTGATAACCATCAACGCCTTCCCCGCTGATCTGATTGTCATTCCGCCGCTCGCCCTCTGAAGTTCAAATGGATAATCGTGAATATGAATCGCAGTGGAAAATAAAAAAGGATTAGTTTCAATAACATTATGCTAATCAGGAACAGGCCATTCTTTCATGGAAAAGGCCCAACGAAGAGGAACAATAAGCCGCATTGTCCCCGTACTTTAGCGTCTCTAATTCCTCGGAACCTGGCTGCTGGGATTTTGCTGAGCCTGTGCTCCAGGTTCAGCAAAACACAATAGGTGCAATCCTTTGTATAGGCACACGTCTAGAATTAAAACAGTCTTACACACTAAATGCCTAATTGCATCCATGAACCTCAATGGCATGAAATTCAAAGACCTTTTTGTTGAAGAATTCTCCCTCCATCACATATCCTGCAGAGGAGACAAGACGCCTGCAGAGAACCTAGAAACTACACTACAGCTCACGTGTTTGGAATGCCGCTATCTATGAACATTAGCAGTCCGAAGTTTAGAATCACTGGTTGACGTAGTTATTTGTAGTTATTTGTGTCATTGTGTCGTGTGGTTGGTGTAGTAACACCATTAATGGCCAGTGAGCTACCACACCGTGTCTGGGTGACTATGCTGTGCTACACCAATAAGAGTCCTGGGGCAAGACTCCTAACACTACATTGGCCCACCTCTATAATATGAGTAACCTTGTAAGTCGCTCTGGATAAGAGTGTCGGCTAAATGCCATGAATGTAAATGTAAATGTATTCAGTGATGGCACCAAAAAGTCATTGTTAGATGTTGTCCTCAGTTTTCCCTGTAGTTTGGGAGCCACATTAACCTCCTCATAAATTCTTCAGAGTTCCTGGCTTTTTTCCCCACACTCATAACTAAAGAACAGCTCATGCTGATCTCCTGGGACTCTTATAGTTGACTCAATAAAGAACAAGCATCCAATGAGTGGCAGTTCTGCAGATGGTAAAGCCTTGTTGATGAGAGGTCAGAGTAGACTGGCTATACTGGTTGGAGTTGACACAAAGGCACCAGTAACTCAGCTAACCACTCTGTACAATTGTGGAGAGCAGCATCTCAGAAAAGCATCTCAGAATGTACCACAGGGTCAAACCTTGAGATGGATGGGCTACAATAGCAGAAGACCATGGCAGGTTCCACTTCTGTCAACCAGGCTGCTGTGGGCACAGGCTCACCAAAACTGGTCAGTTAAAGACTAGAAAGTCCAGTGTTCTTCCATGGTCTTCCTAGTTGCCGGATAAGAATCCAGTAGAACATCTTTGGGATGTGGTAGAACGGGAGGCCCTGAAAAATCTGCCAGAATCGCATGACGCAATAATGTCAACACGGTCCAGAACCTCAAATGAGTGTTTCCTACATTCTGTGGCAAAAGTGATTCTTCTAAAGGTTCCTCAAAGCACCTCAATCTCACTCAAAACTATTTTGAAGAACTTTGCGTCTGGTAGAATCTTGTGCTGGTAGCTGGTTTCAGATGGTCTAAGCTGGTCTTTGAGAGTCAAGGTGGTTGAAAAGTTGGTCATTCAGATGAAAAGAGCAACATAGTGTGTGTTGCATTTGATTTTGGTCAAGTTTGGTCTAGCTGGTCATGGTGGTCAAGAAAGAATCTCCAAACGTTCCTCATGGATCGTACACTTGTAACAGTGTGTATAGATCATGAGTTTGTTTCTCTAGAGTGGTCAAACTTTATTTACATCTTTCCTATTTTGTCATCTAGACATGTATCAATAATAATTGTGGCGCTAGCCTTTACATGAGTGACAGTAAAGGTGCAGTAAAGGTTCTGCCCTGTGGCTTGCCATGTAGCACAACAGGCAAGTAGCTTTGAAAGCTTTCCAGGTTGATGTTTGACCACTGCGCAAACAGGTCAGGAGAAAAATCAAACATACAGAGCAGATAGTGGGGGTGATTTAAAGCATCAGACGTGACCTGGCACACTTATTTGCTATGGCAATACCTGGCTTTGGAACCTTTGAACGCATATTTTTTTTTCTTTCTGCAGCATCACGTCTATCCTGAATCATATCTCCCAACGATATTGAAGATAAAAGAGGGATAAGAAACTGCCTTATTTATTTCAATAATTGAAAGAATTTGGATGTTAGCATATTTTGATTGCTCCATGAGCCCCCTGCTGAAATCTTATCCTCCATCGTGAATATTTATTAGATAGCCAGGTGTGCACAGCTGCCAAAGGAATGCTTGCTGGGCCATTAAACCAAACATGATCATTTATTGGGGTTTGTTGAAAATCCATGCTTTTAAGAGTGTGCAGATCCTACTGAAAAAAAAACACAAAGAGAAGAAAAAAAGCAAACCCTCACAACCCACAGACCAGGTAACACATGAATCTGAATATTTTTTAAAGCGTAGCTTTTTCTCTGCATTTCTCAGCCTCCTGTCCACATGAGCATGGCGTTTGAGGCAACATTATGTAGAACTTAGCAGCATCAGAATCATGTGGATGCTTCACTGACTTGTAAAAGGGAGAACAGCATCTTTATCATTGTTACCCCCAATTCGGCATGCTGCTAACTGTACCACTACTTAACCTTAGTGAAGCAGGCAGGACAACACTCACAGCTGCATGACAATAATATTTGTGGAAATATTTGTGTAATATTATTCTACGCCCTTAGTTCATATGCTCTATTTACTTTCAGTGACGGTTCTGTATCTCAGCTTGTCCAAAAATGCTTGTGCCTTCAGGGGTGGCTCAAAGCACAAATGAGACTTTTTTGTGTAAACTATTATATAACACCACTAGCTTGGTGCTAACATACTAAGGGGTGCTAATTAGAATTTCTGCCATGATGTTCTTTATTTGGCACACTTCTTAGCAGTCATTCGCTGCGGTATGGGTTCCAAATGTGACCCAGATTTGGGCTGCATCAGCATTGTTAACTGGTTTGTCATGAAACTTGTTTTATATATATATATATATATATATATATATATATATATATATATATATATATATATATATATATATATATATATATCCATTTCCAGACTAAATGCTGAGCCCTGGCTTACCGTAGCATGCACTGCTGTCAAATTTAACCATTGAGAGGGAAGGACAGTTACAGCAGCCCAAACAGCAGGATTTAATGTCATGTCACAATGCAGCAACATTAACCACTTTCTCCTCCAAGCATACAGGAAGTGTCTTTGTGGTCACATAGCAGAACTGAGAGGATATACTTTAAGTGCAGTGACAATCAGCTATGCAGCTTGGCCTGAGGCACTGCCATCTAAACAAAAAGGGCCACTGATAGCTTAAAGACCACTTATACATTTTATACATTTGTGAGTTTTCCAACCCTGACAAATTTCCTCTGGAATTAAACAGGCTGTTTTTGTTGCTGTGTCTTTAAGATATATGTAAATCAGTCCTGTTCTGATTGGGGGGAAAAAATTGTGAAAAGCAGCAATGATGCACTGGCTTCCCTGCAGCTAGGGAAGCACTTTCACCCGAATGGCCCCTTACAGTCATGATTTCATGACTTTAAGATTTAATATAAAGTACATGCTGTGTGATTGGAAACAAAATGGTATGTTTGGAATGCTTGACTATGTTTACACAGCAAAATTTTGTCTTGTGTTCCAGAAATCAGGGCCTTTAAACATTTCAATTGTGTTTGTTTTAAAAATTGCCTTGCTTACCTTAGCTGAAAATATTAAATGAAGAGACTACTTCCTGCCGGTCCAGGGGATCAGACCTTCTGGTCCCAAGCCCACTTCTCTAAGCTTAAGGCCAAACCTGCCTCCCTCCGACCGACCAAACTAGGCAACCAGTATCACCATCTTGACAGCCAGCTTGGTCAAGTTGATCATGCTGGTAGACCAGCTAGGCCTTTAAACTCAATGTACTTACTAGGGTACTCTAGGGTGGTCAAGAGATAAGCTGGTAAGTGTATGTGGATGGCCTTGTTTCAGATGGACCAGCTCAAACCATCTAAAACCAGTTACCAGCAAAAACTTCACTTGAGCTTCTTTTTATTAGCAGGGTTGGTTGATCCAGAGAAGCTTTCCTAACTAAAGCTCTCTGAGGGCTTCAGAAAGAAGGTTGTAGATGCACAAGTGAGTGAATTCTGTCAATCACTTCAATTATAAATCCCTGTCTACCCTTTTATTTACCAGAAATAGGGTGAACTGGTCTTCAGAGTAAATCTTAAGACATATCTGTCTGATTGCTGTCACAGATGATGTTGCTATGGTATTGTTGCACCCTATATATAGTCCTGAAAAAGGTTCTATGGCTCATAACGATAGTGAAACCTTTTTGAGCGCTATATAGAAGCATCTACAGAAGTTTTCCACCATCGCGAAGAAGCCAAAAAGAAAACCTTATTGTTTGCCTTGTTTGTCTTTCCACTGAAAAGAAAGTAAAAGAGCAAAGGAAAACACACGAAAGTACTCTGCCCTTCCTCTCATACCCATGGGAACCATGAAGACAATAGTGAAGGTCGGTCAGGGAAGCATGTGTGCAGGGGGGTGGGGGCAGTTGTGAGAATTGGTTATATAAAGTCATGCTAAAAAGGAATTTATCTAGCTAGTATATGCAATGATGATGACTGATGAGCTGACACGTTTTGGTGACCCAGCTGATATGGCGATATTATGCATGGTTTTGTGAGATAATGCTTATGAATCTTAAGCACAAACCCCAACCCACCCCCACCCCAAGGAATAACAGTGTGTTCCTATAAACAGCATTATCTTGGGAGGTGTGGCTTCCAGGATTTCCTCTGTCAGATATGACTCCCACTGCAACACATCAACCTCTGCAATGCTTTTCTGGCAATAACAGCAAATCACTGGCATTCCCTAGCATGACCTCTGCTCAGCATCAGAGAAGTCTTTTTTGTGGGTCTTGCAACAAGTTCAATAAAACACAAAACATAATAAACAATAATTTACCAGAGAAACACTACAAAACTACTAAAAACTACATAAGGAGTACAGAGGCACAGTGCAGCTACAGTTTTATGGCCAACTGGAACAATGAAAAAGGCATCATCAAGACCTCTACATATGAAATGTTTGGCCCCCAAGCAGTAATGCTGAGCTTTATTTAAACTGGGATGTTGGATTTTCCAAGTTCCAAATAGGAACGCCCCCATAAGTCAGATTTCCTACTCGGAAAGTCAGGAGAGTCTCACCAACCCAGAGTTCAAAATCCAAGATGGCCACACCATACATCAACAGTAGTGAAAGCAGTAGTACTATTCTGTTTATTAGCACTGCTATCTCATTATGTCAGTCATACACCATTATTGTCTAACCTCCACCTATGGACGTGTTTCTATGATGTTTGGATATTACATTATCAACTGGTTCCGCTAATCAATGCTAACAATGCTAACCTAAGACATAAAAAGTGGGACTTATTTTGGTTAGATTTGCCATAAACTTCCAGTAATGGATTATAAGTTGTGGTAAACTCTGAAGTCTTTAGCTTACTGCTGGAAATCTTGTAGTTGAAATAGTGTCCAATTATTGGAATATTTACCTAGGACACGATCAACTCAGGTCTGACGTCATTCCCAGCTCCGACATCCGACTTCTGAAAGACGTGGAACACAGTATAAATTATACACCAGTGGTCTTCAGCCCTGCTTTTGGAGAGCAACTTTCCTGCAGACTTTGGAAGAAAATGTAATTCTCCTCACCTGATCCAACTCCAGCAAGTCCTTGGTTGGCTGAATGAGATTTGATTTGAGTTGGAGGTACAGTGTACATAGACGAGACCAATGTTACAGTATTCACAGACAAGCGAAAACATCATGTCCACCTCTAGAAAGTCAGAAGACAGGTGTCGGTTCACTGTGGAATTAATAGAATGTCTATATTTGCACAGTCATCAGGACTCCTAGTTCCCATTACCTCAACTGTAAAGAAATCTAGTCAGTATTTTCACACCAAACCACTGTGACTAATGCTGTTTACATATCAATTATTGAAGATATGCTTAGAAAAGTCAAAGGTCAGAAATGTTTATTACTAGCATAAGAAACTCTTAAGGTAACAATCAGTTCCTGTCTTTTCAATTATTTTTAGACAATCAGATTGTTATCAGAAGCCATTACACGGCAGCATGGTCAGAACAGCGCCTAAAAGGGCTTCCCTTGAAGTTCTGGTGGTTAGGGACGGCTGGCCAATTCACATCCTTTTCAGCAGCACTAGGTGTAATTAGACCCCCAGAGGGAGAGCTAATGGCTAAAAAGACACAGTTTATTCCACACCCTTTGACTCCAGTCATCTCTGGCCCAAAGGTTGGTTTGTAAGACTGGAGGATGAGAAGAAATCAAAGAAATGCAAGAGTGAGCCCCCACAAAGGCCCCCCTTAACCTTTACAAAAACCAACTGCCACTGTTCCATCCACTAGGCTAAGTTGGAGGTATTCTTTCAAGCGAGATCAATCAAATAGCTGGTGTCTCCACAACAATAATAGTCCACCCACCCAAACAGTTTTCTTTGGGCTCTGGGCTCTATTTGGACAGTACCCCTAAGATGCTTTATAGATACAGAACTTACATTTAACTTACAGTCAATTAAATGTCTACTCACTTTCATTTTCCCTAAACCTGGTCCTAACTCTATAGGACCTTTAACCTCAACCCAAAACATAAAGCCAACCCTGACCCTGATCCTAATCCTGGTTCTCCCCCTAACCCCAACCTTAACACAGATCCACCCATTGCTGACACATGCAATCAGCTTGATAAAAAAAAAGCATTGGCAATTAAATGGAGCACTCTGAGCAGCCACACATGAGCCTAAGATCAGCAAGACCAGCGCTGGCTAGAGATGTCGACCAGAGGCCTCAAAGCCCCCTAGCAGTGGGCTGTGGAGCAGTGAAACTAGATTTGGTGGGGATAAAGGTGTGCAAAGCGCCCAAGCATTGGATTGTGAAGTGGTGGAACAAGAACTAGTGGAGTTAGAGGGCTATAAGCATTGGGCTGTGGAGCAGTGGGGTTATCGTGGGGTTAGTACCCCTAGCTTAGGACTAGGGAGTAGTGAAAGTAGTAGATAAGAGAAGCATAAAGGTCCTTAGTGTTAGGCAATGGAGCAGTAGAACTAGAATTGGTGGGGCTAGAGGGGTATAAAGCCCCCAGTGTTGGACTGTGGAGCAGTAGAACTACATTCTGTGGAGAGATGGGGCTCCGTGCAGTACCTCAGAGATAAGCTGGAGTGGCGTTGGAAATCCAAAGAACTAATCATCCAACTTCAGTACCAGACTTCACTACTGCAGAAAGGAATGACTTTTACTGCAGGCCATTGATTTGAGAAGAAATGTAAGACAAGTGGGTCTCCTTCAACATAAACCTTTGGACATATAGTGTATATTATTATGGAGGATTTTTTGTGATAATATTAAATAAATAAATGAGTGCCTTAAGTAATGAAATTAATTAACGAAAATTAATGAAATGTGTCATTTAATTATTTAATTTGGGAACAGAGGCTAAAATTATTTTAAGTAACCAGTTAAAACGTTATTTAAACATGCTTTGTAAAAAATAATTAAATGATTAAACTATGACATAATTAAATCTGTCAACATCATCCATCAAAGTCAGCTGGCTGTGTGATATGCTTGTGTGTATGGTAGCCTGTTGTTGTTAAGCTGGCTAATGTTAGGACACCTTGTCCTACATAACTACTGACTCTGGACAAGCTGTGAGCAGCAAAGGCACTACGAAATCCAAATGGGAACTAGTGATAACTGAGAAAACACCCAAAGGCTTGTGTCACATGTGGTCATATGATCACAGTAAACCAAAAGTTGATGATATTGTGATTACAAAGTAGTGCTTTACTCCTGTAGGTGCCATTACAACCATCTTTAATTAGCCTGCAAGATACACTTTTCTAATTGACCTGATCTTCTTTCTCCAGATAGTGCTCTCCCAGTGAAGAGAAGAGTAGTTCTACCGTCATGTGGGGCCTCCTCAGCAAGTGGGGGCGTCATGAGCATCTTCGTAATTTGAACTAGCTCTGAGTTACATAAGCCTGGTAAATCCAGTGGCAAAGTTAAGAAGCAAAAATCAGACACTATACATGTTTTGGTTGACCTTTTACAGATGGGGGGGGGGGGGGGGGGGGGTGCCAAGGATTTTGAGACCCATGAGAAGATATTGGAAGATACTGGCCCCCACCACTCTAACAATTCTGCCAAAACACTCATTTAGCAAGCAGTAAAGGTGTTTCTTAGTGACATGATCAAATTTGTGACTTCCCTTAACAACTCGGGGCAGACATTCCATAAAATCCTAATGGGAACTAAAGTTACCTGAAAAAAGTAGCTATCGGACATGCGTGATTGGTCTGTCTTGACTTACTGTGCAGATTTACTAGTCCAGTCAGCCTAAATAGATCAGTGTTAGGCCCCCCTACTGACTTTGATGGATGATTTTGGACTGATGGACTGATTTAAGGGACAAGTCTGGTGTATTAATTGACTGATATACATAGAGGATTACCTTACTTATGCCTAAATCCTACAGCATTTGCTTGGACAATAACAGAAGAACTGGGTCTAAAGTACTTTTTCTCAGTTTTCATTTAAGGTGTAGTTACTGCTCTTCACCACTGCAGACCAACATGGTTCATCCAAACCCGAAGACTTTCTCTTACCAAGCCTTACTCATACCAATGAGCCTATTTTTACTAAAGTTTATGATAGCATGTGAAGAATGCAGGTCAAAAATATCATCCATCAAATGTTAAACCGTGGTTGGAGGACTGATGAATACAAATGGAGAAGTAATATATTGTTGGAACACAAGCAGAATGTAGCAAATTGATTTCCCCTAGATTCTAGATAGAGGCAATTCTGGGATGTCCACAAAGAAATCCCTGTAGACCCTCCTGCTGTTTTGCTGTGGCTGCTATTTTTTTGTATTCTCTTCTCTCTCATCAGCTGAAGAAGCCTTTTGCCTGCCAGAACATGAAGGGGGAATGAATAATAGGCGTGCTCTGAATTAGGGTTCCCTGTGTGCCCACTGTGGGTGGGGGGGGGGTGTTGAGGGGGTGGTTGATGTAGTTTTGTCTGTCTGGTGTTACTGCATGTGTTGTAGCATCTGTTGCGCATGTATTGCTCGTTTCGCATTAGCTTAGCTACAAGAGCTGTCGATCTGGACTGGATTAGCGCATCTGTAAGCAAATTCGTACATGTCTCTACAGCGAGGAAACTCCCATATATGGACAGCAGTAAAATTACCGCAGCACATTTTCAGCATCATGTGATCATATGATCATAAGGATTTTCATGATTTCATGATGGAGAAAACCTCTCCAACTGTTAAGCACAGAGGTGGACTGAGTTTGTGTTGCAGCCAGAGGTACAGGGAACATTTCTCTAATAGAGGGGAAAATGGATTCAATGAAATTCCAGCAAATTCCGGATGCAAATATTACACCATCTATTAAAAAAAAGCTGAGGATGAAAAGAAGAAAGCTACTATGGCAGGTCAAGTCAAGTCAATTCAAATTTATTTGTATAGCGTTTTTTACAACAGTTGTCGTCACAAAGCAGCTTTACATAATTAGTACTTAATAAAGGACAGAGACAGAGAAGAAAGAAGAAATAAGATGAAGGATCAAAGACCCCCATGAGCGAGCCAACGGCGACAGTGGCAAGGAAAAACTCCCTCAGAGCTGGAGGAAGAAACCTTGGGAGGAACCAAGACTCACAAGGGGGACCCATCCTCCTCTGGCCAGACTATTTAAACATTAATGATAACAATTACCAAACCAGATACAACAGAAAGTTAATAGTGGTGATATTAATAGTGTCAGACAGACACGAGTCCATCTAGGTTTCAGCACGACCACCAAACAGGCAGCAGCGGCAGGCGGGTGAGCCATGGGTGGTGGCGGGTTGGGGGGGACCCGCTGGCCGGACTGGTAGGTGGCAGCTGGTTAGACGCAGGTAGAGTGGACCTCAGCGGGCAATCTTCCAGCAGGTTGGGCTGGGTGGCCATTTACTCGAAGAAGGTAAAAAGAGAAAAAGGTGACCATAAACACACCTTAAAAAGCAGAATTGACCACTTCAAGAGGCACAAACTGAAGGTTCCCAGCCAACATGATCATGTGTGAATGATACATGGGTGAAATGTGGGCTAGGTGCTTTCCAGGTAGGCATGGGCTCTGAGTGGGTTTGTACATGCGTTATTACCAGAACCCAATCGGGCCTTATCATTACAGCCCACTTTAATCTACAACCCAGTGTACAACCCAGATGTGGCCTATGTTTAACCCTTCTGGTCCCATTACTGACCCTGGTGGGCATCTATATGTGGAGTCAATGTGACTTTCTGGTTCCCAGTTGGGCTACTCATACAGGCCCCACATGGACATGTTAGCTTAATTTTGCAATGATGCTCATGGCCCCCAGATCTAAACACCATTGAATACCAAAAGAGCGTTTAAGTGCGTTTAAGACAAACCCAAACTGCTTTCTGCAAGTATAGGAGAATATCCACCAAACAAGAACTGAAAGACAAGCTGTTATACTTGCCAAAGGTACTAAGAACTTTTGCCTCTTGTAATTTTGAAACTGTAAAAGATACATTTCTTAAAGAAATCCAATCCCAAGCTCTAGCATGCCACTGCTCACTCCACTCTCTAACCACTTGAAGATCTCCACCTTCCTTCTTCCTTATCTGTTAAGATTTATAGTCTGTACACCATTCTCACAGCACAAGATTGCTGTTGATTGTATAATGGTAGTGTGTGTGGTCCTGATATCAAGGGGTTTTACTCATGTCGCCATCAATGCGAGTTGAGAGTGATCCACCATCCAACACCGTCCAGAAATATCCTTCAGATACAACTTGACAAGAGCACATCTTACAACCCAGTCACAAAATCCAGATGGACTCATCGGGCTTGGACACAAGAAAAACGACGTTGTTCTGATCCCTGTGGAATTTTGATTACTTTTCAGTTCAGGCGTGGAATAGAGTTCATTCTGAATGGACTTTATTCTTGCATTCAGAGCAACGGTATGAATAGCTGTCACACCTGGGGGAATTCTGTGGTGTTTTATGTTGTCACTGCAGCCAAGTTCAGGCCATGCTATGTAGCCCAGTAAAATACAGTCATCACCAGGGAGCAGATTTAGGTTAGAGCTCTCTGGTGCTAATTCATCTGAATCCAGTACCAGCACACTGCCAGGGACCCTTCCTTTGACTGTGTCAGTTGACTGGAGCAGTGAAATCTGATTGCACTGTGTTATTAGGGGGATGTTTACACCTGGCATTAATAGGCATTCGGATCATGTTCGGATTTCACTTGACAGCATAAAGAGCCAGGTGTAAACACCCCCAGAACGCACTGTGATTGGATTACGATTACGGATCACACAAACCACATTTGGATGCAGTCAGAGACGGATCTCATCCACAGTGAGACAGAGTGACAGTAGTGTTACAGAGTGAGCTCCCCTGCTGTTTAAATAGCCCTTTGCGTTTTCGGATAGGGCTATTATGGGAATGTGAGAACCATATATTGAACCCCAATTGCTCCTCAAAACTGTTCACAATCTCTTGAAGAAGGAGCTCCTTGATGAGAAACCATTATTTAGAGGAAGTAAAGCAGAAATGAAGTACATGTTAAAATTTAAAATTGGATCTCCTCGGGCCACTCTGAGATTTACACCTGGTCACTTCATGCATCTTAAGTATCAGGATTGGATCTGGTTAAGACCAAGGACAAGCCACATAACAACTCACCCAAGATACAAATCCGATCACTTAACCCACATCAGGAAGTGCAAACACATCTGTCTTTCCAAGACTACCAAAGCCCTTCCAAGAACAACCAAAACACCAGTAATAGTTGTCACGCAATGAGCAAATTTGCATATTCCATCCCATACAATAATCAGATCTCAGTCTGACTACCGAGTGTAAGTGCATGTGGCTAACATCTTATCAGGATATAATCCAGATACTTGGCACATGAAGTGACCGGGTGTTAACGGGGTCAGTGTAAACAATAGATCCAGATATTGTCTGCATTCTAGAGCCCTAGTCATGGCAATTGATGGCCCTTATCTGAACCGTTGGGCCTAACATCAGTGCAGCTGACGTTAAGAATTTCTTGTCCAAACACTACATTTGTTTTTCTCAAAAAGTTCTTAGCGTGCTGGGTAACACACCCCTGCCCACCAATGCGAGCACAGCCATCTTACAAGTTATAGCTTACAAAAAAACACCAATTTAATAACTTTTAAAAATATATTTAGCAGAGGATGTGTACCTTAACTTAAATTCTGGTGTGCAGAACATGTTTTTACAGTTTTGATGGTTCTGACCCGTGGCCAAAACATTTTAGGATAAAACTGATATCAAAAAATACACGTTCAGTATTTATTTAGTATGGGAAGCAGGCATTGGTGGGGAGACTTTCAGAGAAACCTCAGAGGACATATTATTAACCACTGTTAACAAAGGGAGGTCACATGGTTAACTCAGTTGGCGTTACTTACATGTGAGTACTAAGGGTTTGTTTTGAATCATGGCAGTTTTTTTCTTTCTTTCTTTAATGGCGTGCATGGAGGCATGGACCCTAGCGATTGCGTTAGCCTGCCTGTGCCCTTTTTGTAAGTTCCTTCTTTTCAACGTGCTAATCAGCAGACGGCATCGTGGTTGTAGGCCCAAGTTGACAAAAGTCAGCGCACACATACAGTGTGTACAATTGACTCTCATGTTTGTTGCACCACAGCAGGACAGTATTTCACGTCGCGGACCAGCCCTAGCTTAAGCAGTAGCATTTATCTTTGGTTAGCCTAATCCCTAACACCTCTTAAACCCAAAGCATCCGTATGTGAGTGCACACACCTGTTACTCACTCCTGAAACATATTAGTATGTTAGCTCCATAGTGCTTACTAAATAATTCGTAGTAGTGTTGAGATTAGGATTAATGACTAAATAATAAGCTTGGAGATGAAAGGGTTAATTAAATAACCTCCCTCCATGACAGAGGTTTCCTCTAGTGAATGGCATGCAGGGTTCATGCTTAGCTGAGTCTTTTTTAAAATCCTTAGCTGTTCATTCATAATATCCGTACCTAGCTCATCAAATGACTTCTTAAATCCATCCATCGTGTGTTTTCCTTGCTAAAAAACCTGTCTTTCCCTTTTGTGTAAGACCACAGACCTCCTTTAATCCCCTTCTCCCTTCTGTCTGCTCCACACCAAGAGTTTCCCACCTGCCTAATCTGTGGCTAAATCGTTTAATTACCAAAAGCCGTGAGCGACTCCCAAGGATATTGGGATGTAAAAATGTTTGGTTTGGAGTTTAGAAACTGAGGCGTTCTTTCGGCAAGAGGACTAGTTTTCTAGATGGAAGGATTTGTGGTCCTCGTTTCCAGTAGTAGTTTCTAGTAGTTTTCACTGGTTCCTGCCTGACTATCATGGATATCATGGACAGTGAAAGCATAAGTAATGGAGTCTAAACGTCGGACAAATCTTTTTTATAAGAACACCTTTGGATAGAATTGTTCAGTGGTCAAGAAGGTTCAAGGGGGATGGTGGGCCCAAGATGAGGGGGAGCATTTTGGATCAGTTCTCTAACATAAAGAAGCCTCATGAAACTCCAGAAAACTGCAAAAGGAATGAACTATACTAAATGTTCAAAATAGAGAATATAATTTAAATGCTGTTCAGAAGTCAGACCTTACATAGCATGTCATAGCACCATCTACAGTACTCTACAGCGACAGCCAGAGTGAAACCACAGAGTGTATGTGAACACGTAAGCTCGCGACTATTGCCTTGTCTTCACACAACCTTTGCAAGCATTGTTTCACTGACAGTACACCGAGGCCTTAAGACCATCCAAAGAATATAGACAGTTGTCTGCTTCAGTTAAACAGTTTTTATAAAAAAATAAATAAAGCAGAAATAAACAAAATGAAAAGAAAAGAGCAAAGTGGGACACTGGGTCTTCACAGTGAATGTGACCTAGAAGCTGTCAGTTTGCAGTGTAACAGGGCTGTGACAGAGCAAAAGCCTGACCCTATTCCTGACTCTCGCTTAGGCTGAGGATCATTGATGTGACACGCATTAGCCCTGTTCCCTCTGACTGGGCCGGCAGTGATGGGACACTTTTTTTTTGTTACTGCCACAGAGTGCTGCAATACTTAAAAGACACACACACACACACACATATACAACCACAAATACCAGGCCAAGATAACTGCACCCTACTTCCTCACAATGACCTAGTACACAGTGTGTGGCACATGTAAGTGTGGGAGACATAAGACAGCAAGAAAATGTGAGAGTCAGATATTTATTAATATTATTATTAACACTCCTGGGGTACACGTCTAAGGTTTTAATCAGATAGGATTCGTTTTACATGGGATTAATGTAATTTTACTACAAGATGTCTAATACACACAGGATTCAGAAAGACATTTGGCATAAATGACTGATGATGGAAGTGGCTACTCAATTTATATGTGCAGAAATTCTTGTTTGAAAATGAGCAGCTGAATATTCAGCATATACAAAATGACTTGACTAAGTCTGAGAAGTCCTTAGGCTCATCTTCTGGACCTAAAGGTTTGCCACAGACTCGAATGACCTGAGGTATCATCATGCAATGCCCAACGAAGCTAAATGCCTCCTCAAGTGCCTCTGTACTGGAGAAACAACATAAAAACCACAGGGTATGACAGAATATGTACCCACATTGTTTTGCACAGATTTATATCACCTGAGGTTATTTTCATGGCTCAGTGTACAGAAGGTGAAAGCCAGAATCTTTGCTAATGTGGGATTATATTACTCCACCTATCCAACTAATCCCGCCTAATCCCGACTAATCAAGTCTTTATTAGAGAATTTAAGTTTGGCCACTTTACTAGCTGCAGGCCTCGCTACGTACAAAAGTTCACCGTAGATTGTTTTACCTGTTATATTTTGAAATAGCTTCATATAATAAGCTTTATCCTGTGGAAAACACTTCAGTCCGAAGGCCAGACCTAAAACTCTACACGCATGGAACAAGGCCAAGCGACTTAAAAGAGCTAGTTATTCTGCAGTTTGTATGGCAAGTTTGCTAGCCAGCTAGCAAAATAGTAATCCAGCAGACGTTTTATTAAGTTTTAATTTATGGGACGTGATCTGTAACTTACTAAAGCTTCAGCTACATCAGCTGCAAACTCTAGCTAAATTAGCTATAGAACTAGCTATTTAAACCATATGCTAGCCCCCAAGCAAGTTACTATACATTGGCTACTGTGTGTAGCACTTCAGTGCTATCCATTTGACTGAAGCTTGTTCTATAATGAAAGCTGTATTATTTGAAGCTTTATTAAACCGTACACTTGCTACTCTATAGATGCAGGACAACAGGCATAGCAGTAATGACTGACTGCTGCTGAAGTCGCATGAATAATCAGAGGCATGCTTTAATCTATAGATCAATGGTGTTTTGGTGTTTTAATGAAATGAATTACATCCTTTGCTGTTTAAAGCAGCATTATGCAAGAACTGGCATTTCTTGCACCAGGGCTCCCTCTACAGTCTGGAAGCATAATTTGCACTGTGAGCCACCCCTAATAGACACGCTTTGCAAAATACCGACATCTGAAGTGAAAGAAGCAGGTGGGCTGATGCGGCAGAGTAACATCGCAGGACTTTTACACAGTGTTACACAGTTCTCACAAGTGTTGTCCTGCCCGTTTTCCAAAGTTATGTAGAGCCATTTTTGCCGTGCTGAGCCCAGAGTAGCAATCATAGCACTGCTACTCTCCCTATTACAAGTCTGTGGAGCATCAACATGATTTTAAAGCTGTCATTTTAAGGTCAAAATGCTACATAATGCTGCTTTAATATGCTGGATTAGGGTTGGGCAAGACTTGAAGACTGGAAGATGGTTACGTCATGTGAACCCTTGAACCAATGGAAATTAGGACATATGTTTCTGTCAGCCTATTTAGATGTGCCAGCAACAACAATTGCACCAGGGTTACCACAGTCCACTTCCAGTCAAGCTTGGCTAGAAAACATCAGGCAATTGGGGGGTTTTAAATATTTCAATACTTTTTTAGAAATTGTCACAAACTCCTCAACTGGATCTACAAGAAACATGGCACCTTATAAGACTGCAGAACAGATAAAAGCACTCACTTATCAGTTATTCTACATTCCTTTTCCTTTGCCCAGGGTAAGCTGTATTAGCTGCTAAGACCACACCTCTCCACAACCGCAAGTAGGTGAGCTTGTAGGTTGAACAGCAGCGTTTTCATTATGTGTGCTAAGTAAGGCTTTTGTGCTGTGCAGAAGGTCACATTCTGATTTCATGAGCTTTCCTGCAACCAGCTGAGGGAGTGTGTGTGTGTGTATGTGTGTGTGTATGAGAGAGAGAGAGAGAGAGAGAGAGAGAGAGAGAGAGAGAGAGAGATTTAGTGCATTCCATTACCCTCCCTGCTTGAGTCCTGCAAACATTAACTAGCAGAACATATCTTGCTCATGTCAAGCCATCCACACACATGACTACTTCAACTGTAATGGACTTTTATGAAGCGTTTAAGCTCCTCGTCTACCAAAAAAAAAAAGTGTACATAACATATACTTTACCATCATCATCATCGCTGTCACATAAAACCTTTGTATCTCCTAAACAGCAACTTTGCAGGAGGAGGAAAAATCCTTGTTAACTTTCAGCAGAAGGATAATGTAAAATTTGCATTCCAAGTCATATTGGAGCATTTCATTGGTCATGAAAGTTTGGCATTATCCCAGATGACGAGCATATATTGGTTCACTGGCTTGATAAGGTCAGCACCCCACTGACCGTTTGCCACTGCTAGTCCACCCTCAGACCACCCAGCCTAATGACCATGTAAAACCTAAATGGACTCTTACCTTTCTGCCACTATTAATATTACCATCATTAACCATCATTACTCTGGCCATCACTGCCATGACTATATTAAGTTCTACTACACCATGATTATTATATTATGATTATGATCAGAGCAGTTCAACAGTCTAGATGGTTTGGTAACTTTTAATAATTTATAAATAGTTCTGATCAGAGGAGGATGGGTCGGGTCCCCCTTGTGAGTCTTGGTTCCTCCCAAGGTTTCTTCCTCCAGCTCTGAGGGAGTTTTCCCTTGCCACTGTCGCTGTTGGCTTGCTCACTGGGGGTCTTAGGTTTTTCATTTCTTTTTATGTTATTGATTTTCTTTCTGTCTTTCAATAATTACTGATTGTGTAAAGCTGCTAGGCGCTATACTGTCAGGTCCGCGCCATCACGTCTGCTCCCCGGGCAGACTCGAGCCGCGTCCCTTAAAGACTTTTGTTGAGTTTCAGTTGTAGTTTGATTCAATGTGTCGGTTCAGTGTTCTGTTCATATGTTTGGTTCAGTTCGGTTGTCGTCTCACATGTTCCTGGTTTTGTTAATTATGTCATGTCTTGTTTAGTAATGTGTTTCACCTGAGACGGGGGGTACTTAAGGAGCTCGGCTACAGAGCTCCTTGCCGAGAATTGTAGGTTCAGAGCCTCGAGGTAGCCCGAGAGGCTCGTGACTCAGATCACGGTTTGTTTAGGCCAGTTTGGTTCACAGTTCAGATCCACAGTTCAGGTCCACTAGCGGACCTTGCTTGTAGCGTCGAGTTTTGCAAGGCACCTTCGTTCGCTCCCTGGATAAATCTGCGACTCTCGCTCCAGCTAGACGACCCTCTTCGACTTCGTGTCTTCAGGTTTGGTCGGCCTACCCGTTTAGGGTTCAGCGTCTGGTTCCCCAGCTCTCTCCCCCCAGTTTGTGTAATCTTTGCGTGGCTCACACTTGTCCTAAGTTTCCCCTGTAATCTCCCCAGGCACTGCCTGGTAGGTTGTTTTGTGTTGTTCCCAGTTCTCCCTCACCAGCTCACCCAGCTCAGCTCCCAGAGCCCCCCTGGTCTCTGCAGTTGCTGCATTGCTTGCTTTCGTTTACCCTCTGTGTTGCACCCCTTTTCTGTTAATAAAAGTACTTGCATTGGATCCATTTCTGGATTGTTCGTCCTTCGGTGTCTGGCCTAACCAGCCATGACATATACAAATAAATTTGATTTGATTTGATTCACAACTTATTTCATAGAGTCATATTAGCATGTGACAATTACTAAGCTAGGATCATCCATGGTCACCATGCCTGGTTAAAAGAAATGTAAACTTCAGCCACCAAACATGTCTTTGCTTATTATCCATATAGAAGAAATGTGTGGTTTAAAGAGTTTTAACTGTTTACTCTTCATTTCTGAGGAAGAAATCTAAGGAATGTCTAAAGGACATCATCTGTGATGCAGCAGAGGGTTCAGTGAAGCGAATGTGAATGTGCTTTGATTCTCTGAAGAGCAACATACGAGCCTCACCAACAAACTGACAATACTTGTACAAAAATACTCTCATTAACCAGTTGCCTCATTTCCTAGAACCATCACAGTCGCCCAACACGATCATCACTGTTGACAGTCAGATAGCAGAGTGAGGGTTTGCACTGACATCTAATTATAATACACTTCACAGTTACCCAATTTGGAAACTACGCCTAGAGTGTGATTATCTACTCTTTTTTATATAATGTGTTTCTATGGTGAGTTGAAAGTCACATTTTATGTCCCCCCAGGATGCCTACATGGCTTTAATGCAGAAAATGTGTGTTTCATAGAACATATTTGATGTTTTATATTAGGATTGCCAGCCAATATGTGGCCTCCTCTAACATGCAAGGTCATGTTTTCACATTTAAACAACCACTGTCGATACATTGGACTGTTTTTTTTTTTTTTACATGATTTTTTAATCCATCCAAGAGTTGGATGAACATTTTACCATGTCTCTTTATTTGGAGTATGTTCTTTGTGATTGTAACTGGCTAACTTGTATGCATTTCTAAAGACATCTCCAAAAGAAAAGTGCTCAAAGAGTGATTTGACTGTCAAGGTCAATAAAGAAGCAAGAATTGCTATTTAGCATTCAATCAACGCCATCCAAGAGGACATTCTGAAAGTGGCTCAAGAGATGGAGGAGAAGGAGGGAGCAGATAGCAGTACGCTATGGCAGAGGAAGCTTTTGGAATCATGTCTGAATGTACGTACAGGAATGTGCAACAGTCTTCTGTGAAATCGGAGAAAATGAAAGGCAAAATAATTCTCTGCAGAGCAGGTATCAGTTCAGAATACTGAAATTAGATTAAATGCAAATATGTGGAATTATGAAATAACTGAATTTTGGGAGGAGGAATATGCCTGAAGCCTTTCCCCACTAATCTAACATTCTATAAATTCCTTCTCTACCTTGTCCATGTTTTTATGACAATTCTGAGCAACCCTCAACCACCCCGTCACCTCCCTGTTAACCCTGTTATCTATCATTCCTGGCTCCATATATCAGAGGGGTGACTATCCTCCTACCATGATAGAACACACCCAACCTCCAGTCCAAAATTCCTCTCATTCTCCCCCCTCTTTTACAGTCTTCCCCCTACTCATCATAAGCTGAAGGCATGGTCCCAACTAGTAAAACAAGCAGAGTTAATGTGTAAGTGTGTTGGCCAGAGGTCAACTGAGCATCAATAAGCCCATGCTCCAAATTTCTTTCCAGGCTAACATACCATTTCCCATCTGAATGATGTAACTTCACTTTAAAAAGCCATATAGTTCAGCACCACTTAACAACTTAACAGGATTGGAGAAGACAATAGTAGTATTATTTTAGTCAGGTAGTTTGTATTTAATTGGTGACACCAGCCAGACCCGTTTGTCTGAAGAAGACACCATGGTCACCATTTCCTATTCACTTTAAAAAGACCCATAATTCAGCACCAATCTGCTCATTTCCTTACACTTTGTTCAGCACTGGTCAGTTACTTTCTTGGGTCATCTTGCATACACAGTAGTTTTAAGATCTACCCACAGATTTTTAGTTACAAGTTTAAGTTCAGGGGCTGCAAGGACCAAAAGCGGGTTTTATAGTGGATTTTAAGGTATATTTTGAAATTGCTGTTCTGTTGAAGAAACAAGTGTTTTTATCACGTTAAATTTATACGTCCATCAATCTATGCAGTGTTTCCTGTGCCACTGGCTGCTACACCACTCCAAAGCATCACAGATCCACAGATCCTTAACAGTTGGCCTGGGGTACTTTGGATCAAATAAAGGCTGCCCCTTTTTTTTGCAAACCGTTTTGGTGATTGTGGCCAAGTACCAAGGTGCATCACCACTTCTGTGACACCTAACCTTTCTTCAGGCCCATTTCTGTCATATATGGGTTTTGCTTTGCCTTTCTGACTGCCATCAGTTCCCCTAACTGCCACTTCCTAATGACTTTTTGGACAATGGAAACTGCAAGCTGAGAGCCCAGAGCTGTTTTCATCTTTTATAGCGTCCTCCAGCTTTGCAGCCTTTGCCTTAGCTCAGATCCTCAGCCAGCTGTTTTGAGGAGCACATGGTGGTTGGGTGTTCTTCAAGTTTGAGGAATCATAGAATTTATTACGCTGTGGAATTCCTGACCTGCCTAGCCAGTTCTAATGAGTCAGTGAGGCCTAATGAGGTGATGCTGTGAGCCAGCAGCATGTACCACCAGCAGCCAGCAGGGGGCCCGGCCAGCAAAGTAGGAAAGCTGGTGAATTCCCAGCGGTAATCAACGCTGACCAGACCCACCTGTGTGGCACGGTATAAATACACCCAGCCAAACACAATTCCCTGTCGCACCTTTGTAGAGGGGCGAACGGTAACAGTGGGTTTAAGCTGTGAAGAGAAAAGTGAAAAGTTGTGAACAGAAAAGAGAAAAGTGAAAAGTTGTGAACAGAAAAGAGAAAAGTGAAAAGTTGTGAACAGAAAAGAGAAAAGTGAAAAGCTGTGAACAGAAAAGAGAAAAATGAAAAGCTGTGAACAGAAAAGAGAAAAGTTTAAGTTGTGAACAGAAAAGTGAAAAGCATTTGAGTTGCTGTCTTTAGTTTGAGTAAATGTCACTCCCGGTTTTTCCTTTGTTTTGTTTTCTGTGTTGCTTAAGATCAGTGTTTATACTGCCACCTCTCACAGCCGTAGTGGCACAGTGGAAATACAACCCTGGCAATGGGCTCCCATTACCAGGGTTGGGAGTTCAAGCCCAACAGTCACCAAGCACACACCACAAGAGGAGTAGTTTCATTTAATCATAATAAAACAACCTTTGACTGCACTTGAGTCCAAACCCCACACCACATCGTAACAGAAACAGTTCTGAGACAGCTGGAGCCATGTCCAACCTCTAGGGTACCAGAGGTAATCCAAATCTGGCCCTTTTTACTTAAATTAATTTATGAATATTTTTAAGTAAAGAATTTGATGAAATTCAACCACTGTGTCATGTCTTCTATTATTTAAAATTTTTTTTTACTTTCATTTAAGTACAGAATAATGCATTGCAATATTGTTTAATATACTCGTTCATGAGAGAGAACAGATCGAGGTTAGGTAGGAAAGAGCTGGAGTATTCCTTTAACACCTAAACCCCAAACCTCAGACCATAACATTGCTTATGCTTTCTTCTCAGCTTTACATGCATTTGTGTTTTTCAGGCAGTTGCCTGCTGTTTGCACAGTCGCTCTCATAATAACACTGGGAGCAGAAAATACTCAAATGCACCATGTGGCACAGTGTGAATAAAAAGGCTGACAATAATGATGATGATGATGATGTAACTACTTGCACATTCACGGCGGATTTCCTCTAACAAAGTTTTAGACAAACAAACATACAAAAGCAGAAATTGATTTCTCTCCTGCTCTAGGCCCTACCGGTCCTTCCTGAGTGCTTTTAGGCAAAGCAGGGTTTTGCGTAAATGGGGCAGGGAATGCAACGAGAAGCAAACATTGGAAATCCTATTAAACAAACCTGGTGTAAGATTATTAAAAGATTAGCTTCACCTAGTTTCATCTCAGCACTCTGTTTGTTCCGCTGTGTTTCAAACAAAGAGCCTTTGGACAAAAAAAAAAAGAAATGTAATGAATTTGATGACTGTGTTTCTGGCCAAAAGGAAAGATTGTTCTTTGAGAAATTGGTTGTGACGGACCTGCGTTGATTTCTTAAAGCAATTCTTGCCTGGAAGCGAAGCAATTTTCATTCTCAAACTGTGAAACCCGTTGTCGGTCCCAACGGTTCTTCTTATGGCCACACTTCTAACAAGAGTTTCCTGTAGACTGGAATTTCTGCCACTGCTAGTAGACCCCTATGACTGTATGCTTCAGTACACCTGCAAACTCAGCTCCTTTCTTCACACTATGGTCTTTGGCATGCCTAAATTCAATCCCTTTTTTAGCCAATCTTAAACATTTCCTTTGTGACCCTTTTTCCAGCATTTACTAAGATTAACTGCACTGCACTCTTCTCAATCTGTGCCCTGTGGTATACCCCAATTGATTTGTATACACAGTAATATCAGAATATTATGACCACCAAACACCAAAATTGTCATGTGGTCTTCACGTGGACTTTATGCAACATTGCCTTTTATCATATCACTACCATTTGACAACTTTCCAAAATTCCAATCATGTTCCATTATCTATTTTCTGACAATATTTCAGACATTTCTTAGAATGTAGTCAATTTAAACGTTTTGACTATGTTGTTGCCACCAAAAGAGCATGATAATAGGGTACCTGACAAATGGTGGTAGCATCTTGCTAACTTCATGGGATGTTCTAGAGCCGCCATAGTGAAGGTGTGCCTAGAAGGCACATTGAGTGCATCCCAAGGGCATAACAGGCCATTGAACTGTTAACCTCAGTTAACCTCACCAAATACAGTCCACAATACAATGCACAATACTGCCAACACAGTTAATTAATTACAGTTCTACATTCTTTGGGGCCAGATGACCAGCATTTCAACCTACTTTCATTAAAATATCTCAAAACTGATATGAAAAACTGATATAGTAAACAAAACTATGTTTATGTATTTTAACCCTAAATAGTAAAATAGCAAAATTACAATAACCACAGTTATTGTGGCTTGTTGCCAGTGCTCCTGTCTCTTCAAGAAATCGCAAACCACAGGCAGCTGTTCCACTGAACAGTTTGTTTCTACCTGTTAAGTGCTGGAAGACTGTGCGTGTGTGTTAATATGGAAAGCCTTGAGATTCTTTAAACATTAAAAAAAACCCAAAAGACGAAGCCAAGAATTGACCAGCCCCTCCGTACTTGATGGCAGTGGTCAAAAGCCGATCAGCTCGGCTCGACACGCCATCCTTTAAGATCCACGGAAGACAAGCGTCCAGGCTTTTTTCTGTCCTGCACCGAAGTGGTGGAACAAACCTCCCCTGGATGTCCGAACGGAAGAGTCGCTTGCTGTCTTCAAACAAACTGAAGACCCTCCTCTTCCAAAGAGTAGTGTTTGTTGAGTAGTGCAGTATCTATACAGACTACTGTGGCTATTGTCTCTCTGGATTAGAGTGTCTGCTAAATTCCCCCTAAATGTAAATGAATTAATCTGACATCTTAATTTTTGTACAAAACTAGTCTGAGGCCACTTGATATGCTGAAATGGTCCGTTGTCCATCTGAGGAAACAGTATTTAAATGGGCAGTGAACATTTAATTGTTCAGAGACAACATTTGAATAAATGCAAGACAGTACTTCACAAAGAATATCAGAACCTAACCCTGTGTTCTTCTAACTAACATGTCAGGACCTTTACCGACCAGCAACACTTGCTAATTACTGACTACTGGATTTAGGCTTAATTCTAATGACTTGCATTGATTACATTGAGTGATTTCATGACAAGAACCCCGCTCCAACTGTTAAGTATGAGCATGGCTTGGCCATGCTTTTAGGCTTGTGTTGCAGCCAGTGGCATAGGGAACATTTCACTGGTAGAGGGGAAAATGGGTTCAATTAAATACCTGCCAAATTACACAACTCCAAGGGCTGTCTGTGTGGAGTTTAGTCTGCACCATATCTTAAAAAAGAGGACCTGCGTCTATGGTTAAAGGCACTGAACTGAAAACAAACATCCACCCAAACATCCATACATATGCTCTTACCACCGTCCACCGTCCTTATCCAGAGAAATGGCTTGGTTCTGAAGCTCCAGTGAAGTGCACATGTTGAGTGCTTGTGAGGCTAACAGGTAAGACGTTAGCCTAAGCGCTAACCTACCTAAGCGCCTCACAAACAACCTAAAGCGACCACTTCACCGGAGCTGCACTATGCTGTCGCTATGATCAGAGGATCGCTGAATCGAATCCCAGTCAGGCTGCTAGCCATCGGCAGCCAAGGCCCAAAGAGAGCACAACTGGCCTTGCTCTCTCCAGGATGGGTAGATGGCGCTCTCTCCCCACATCGCTTCGCTGCGATGCTGGGCGTCACTAGCATATGCTGGGCCTCCCTCCAGGCACGTTGGTTTAAAGTATGAAAAAATGAGAGGCTTGACTGCACATGGGTTGGAGGGGTCGGGTGTTTGTCCCCCCTTAGTAGTGTTGGGGGCATTGCGTGCAATAAGGGGAGGAGGAGTACATACTGGTTGGGTAATTGGCGCTCCAAATTAGGGGGTGAAAATGGGTGAAAAACTTCCAGTGATCTGCAATCTGCAAAACTATGCTAATACTAAAAACACAAATGAAATTAAAATGGAATTATATATTAATAGGATACTTGCATATTATCTGTGTGTCAAAGGTCATGATGTAATAGCTGATGAAAAGCAGTACAGAATTGAAGCAGTTTTGTCAGAAAGGGGGTTTTGGGGTATGGAACTTTGCTTAAGGAACTTGCAGCTTTTGTGTGTGTGTGTGTGTGTGTGTGTGTGTGTGTGTGTGTGTGTATCTCATCTGCCCATAAATAGTTTTACTGACAGAAGCTAGCATTGACTGTTCACTGTTATAGACGTCAGTTAAAGAGGCCTTGTGAGTTGGCCTGACTGATAGTGCAACCCAGTGGGTTTTACATTAATGTCCGAAGAACCGAGACACTCCGGTATGACCTACCGTAGCCGAAGACTCATTTTTACCTTACAGTTCTTTCAAATGCCCAGATTGTGTAGTTGACAGTTGGTCAGCTTGCGCACCAGTTCAGCAGATTCCTCTGGCCGTCCACTCACTAAAACACAGTAGGACTTTGGGACACGCTCCATCAGCCTTATGTCTCCCTCATGTGGCGGAAGTGCCCCGACACAATTCTGTCCCTGTAATGCTGCATGATCTGAAGGAAATAATAGCACTGCTAACCTGTGGTTGCAATGGGCATTGTAATACACACCACAGCTGTATTTATGTCATACTCTGATATTTAGCAGATGTGATGTTTGAAAGAATCTTTAGCTTCTTTTTCAATGGAGAGTCACAAAAAATGGCTTGATCTCCCAATAAGACAGGCTTCACGCCCCTCTTTGAACTGGTGGAGTGGGTTGGGGAATGTGTGGAGAACGATGCAGGCTTTATAGAAGATGTGTGGACAGCAGTTTATGTGGTCATTTAACCTTCTAACTCTCCAAAGTTTATTACACACTAATGTGTATTATTTAGTAACAAGTCAAGTCAGATTTATTTGTATAGCTTTTTACAACTGTTGTTGTCACAAAGCAGCTTTACATAATCAGTAATTAATAAAAGACAAAGACAAAAAAAAGAAATAACGTAAGAAGACATGAAGGATCAAAGACCCCCAGTGAGCCCCAACGGCAACAGTGGCAAGGGAAAACTCCCTCAGAGCTGGAGGAAGAAATCTTGGGAGGAACCAAGACTCACAAGGGGGACCCGACCCGTCCTCCTCTGATCAGAACTATTTAAACATTATTGATAAAAATTTACCAAACCAGATACAGCAGATAGTTAATAGTGGTGATATTAATAGTGGCAGGTAGTTACGAGTCCATTTAGGTTCTAACATGGTCATTAGACAGGTAGCAGTGGTAGGAGGGTGTGCTGCTGGTCTGGTATGGGTGGTGGTGGGTGGGGGGCCTGAACTACAGGACTTCAGGACTTCTGTGCAAACTGGTGGGGCTATTCTTTTGTAATTGTATTCGAAATTATCCCAAAATAAAACTGGGGAAACAGCCTTTGTCACCTATGCCCCAAACTGTGGAGAAGTATTAGAGAAGCAGAGTCGGTGGACATTTTTAAAGGGCAGCTGGAAACAGCCCTCTTTAGTCCCTTAAAAAGCCTATGAAGCCTACAGAAGTCCCTGTAGTTACTAATAATACACCTTGGTGTGATAAGCTTTGCTGCGTTCAGGGGTTAATCGGCTTTGAACTAACTAGATGTTTTTTATTATTTTTACTTTTTAAACTTTTTTATCCATAGCTTTTCATTACAATTCCATTATTATTTTATTTATATGTTTGATTCATCTGTCCTTATCTGATAGTGTTGATCTGATCATGTACATTTAGTTTTTTTTATTATTTTTGTATTGTTATTGTTTTTATTTGGTATTATATTTGATGTGAAGTGTATATGAAGTGTTTACATGTGTAAATAAAGTGTATAATTATGTTGTGTAGTTATTATAATAATAATAATTTATTATCATTATTATTATTATTATTTGCATTGCAGTAGTAGTAGTATTTGTATTATTATTGTTATTTTTATTTAAATTATTATTATTATTATTAGTAGTAGTAGTAGTAGTAGTATTTGTATTGTTATTGTTTTTTATTATTATTATTAGTAGTAGTAGTAGTAGTAGTAGTAGTATTTTTATTTATATTATTATTATTATTAGTAGTAGTAGTAGTTGTATTATTATTATTATTATTTTTTTTTTTTATTATTTTTTTTTTATTATTATTATTATTATTAGTAGTAGTAGTAGTAGTAGTATAATTAAAATGATGTAATAGTATTATTAGCAGTATTATTTACACTGCTTTTTATATATCCTACATTAATCAGTCTGTCATTCTGAAAATAAGTGAAACCGAAAAGATGATTTTTGTCTAGCTCTGAAATGTTTGGCTCTCTGGAAATTTTATTTAAAAGAAAAAGACTTCTATGCAGGCAGGGGTCTCCGGTCCGCACAGCACAGGGCTTCTGCCCAACCAGAGGCTTCAGCTGCTTATTCTTGCTTTTCTTATCACTTTGTTTGAATGAAATGTAGACCATTAGACCATCAGACAGAACAGAAGTGCCATCTTTTTGAGGTGTGTGTTTCACAGACACAAATAAATTAGATTGTTCGGGGAATTTATGTATTATTAATAGCCCAGTAATATGTTACTTTGTTTCAAAGAAAAGAAGAAGCCCCAGAATAGAGAATTCTAAAACCACATATTAACACACTGTTTCCCTCATGTGACGATGTGTCAGTGTCATGATGCACTGACTACAGAACTGGCCCAACCTCGTCCTTGGTAGGAAGTTCTAAAATAGTTCACTCCATGATTTATAGTGTTCACTCTGTCATTTTGTTGGATGAGACAAAACGCGCAACTCTTTTTATTCGGTGTAATCTGTACAATTGTTTAAACTGAGACAATATGGCGTATGTTACATAAGCAGAACATGGCATGTAAAGATGAAAGATTAAATAACAGACAGCATGAAAAAGAAAGACATTTAAGAAAGAACTGAAAGAAATTTCAGTTTCCGTATATTTGGTGTGTAAAAACAGTACATAGTCTTGGGTTCTCAACCCAGTCCTCAAGGCTCCCAGACAGTTTGCTGCTTGGAGAACCAGGTAAACAAGATCCTGAGAAGCTCCGCCCACAGAGGGCATGATACACCTGGTCTATGTGGTGCACTTTTTTTTAAGTACACAACAAAGAAGTTCAACTGAAGCGGCGGTCAAAGTACAAGTGTTAAGTTTGGCCATGGGGAAAGACTGGCCATGGGCATGGGGTACCGAAAAATCAGGGCCAAAATGGTTTAGTGGGCACTCAGCATTAAAGGTACACATATTTGTCACTGTACAGTGTACCCTGTACAGCGAAATGTGTCCTCCACATTTAACCCATCTGTGGTAGTGAACACACACTCACACACAAGTGAACTAGGGGCAGTGAGTACACACACACACACGCACCCAGAGCGGTGGGCAGCCAACTCCAGCGCCCAGGGAGCAGAGAGGGTAAAGGACCTTGCTCAAGGGCCCAACAGTGGCAGCTTGCCAAGCCCGGGTATCGAACCCACAACCCTGTTATCGATATCCCGGCGCTCTAACCGCTGAGCCACCACTGCAATAATAATAAAGTTATTATTATGTAGATTAATGGTATGACATTCTATCTCTCTCTCTCTCTCATATATATATTTAGCCTGGCTGTAGTGAACTGTAGGCATAATGTATCAGTAATCAACAACTACTGCAACAATACCTGTTTAAAGTGGCATGGAAAGCATTTAATTAAATATAGAAATAAATTCATATTTCTGTATTAATTTAAACAGTATATGAATATGTTTTTAAATGTAAAAATACTAAATATGTGCCTTTGGATGGGGGTCCAAAATGCTGAGACGTGCTTTCACAGGCCTATTTACAACCCTGTTATTTCCCCTAAATTTTGATGCCATTTTTCCTCTTATGGTGGGCTGGTTCACGGCCCAGCTAGTGGGCTGGTGTATGTCAGTTTGAGAGTGTAATTAGTGTAAAACAGTCTACACTGTAATGTAACAGTTTTGGGGGTTTCCAATTGGTCCGTTTTACAGTTCTGTTTTGGTTATGGTGGGTTTTCTTTGAAATGATGACACAACGTTTGAGGTTCATGGTACGGCCCAGAGAAAATCCTCTACCTAAAAAGGGCCCAAACGCTAACATAAAAACTTGAACCAGTCGGACCAAATGTTCTTAGAGGCTGGTAAAGCACAGAGTTTCAAATCAATCCAATCTGGAAAATGTAAAAAAATAAGGCTATTAAGGCTATTTATTAGTGTTACTAATAAATATGTACATAGTTGCAGGCCTTTAGATGTCTTTAACGGTTCCCCACCTTCAGACACATTGCCACACAGTCCTACAACCCACCTGAAGCCCCCTGGCCACAACATCCTAACCCACAGCAGAGGCCCATCTGTTCCCAGTGTGCCAGTTCTTTTTTATTGAAAACCAAAAAATGGTCAACCTACTTTAATGTTTGTTGGCTCGCTAGTTTCAAAATGAGCAGACAAGTGCACCTGGGCAAAGCGGGCCTTTGTGAGTAGTTGAACAAGTTGAACAATGGCTGTTCAGGTGCACAAAAGCTTGGACCTTGCTGGAGGGAATGAGGACTAGGAGGAGAATCGCTGCAAGTTATGAAAATAGCTTTAAACTGGCATTCAGATTTAGTATTTCCTTCTGGCAAAATCCCCAGGAACAAATATCCACACTGAGTCAGCCATGACACGTTGGTGCGTGCCTGCTATGTTCCCCTAACAGGCCCATGATGAGGGATATGAGTGTAGATGTCAAGATAACAATTAAAAAAGGGAATGTATGCTTGTTTGAGGTTTTCCAACATAACGCACCACACAGATAGCAACGAAGACTTGATAATTCTGTCAAATTAATATACATATATATCTTGGTTTAGGATACACACCTGAAAACTATAGGCTGTCAATGCCTATAACCTGTCTGCTACCCGTCTATCACTTAATATGTCATTATATGATACATAATGCTACTCTTTATGTTTTCTACTGTATAGTGTAACATTCAGTGTACTGTACATTCAGGTCCTGAGAACCTGCCAACACTGTATAGTGGTTCTCATATCTTGGACCTGATACACAAATACATTACTGAGGCAATTCAAATGACTCAACATGAATGAACTCCTTCTCAGCTCACGCTTTGCAGGAATGGGAATCATTGCCATGGGACCCTTTCACCATCACTTGCCTTATTTCCTGTACTGGCAGAGATCGTTGTATATGTCCGACTGTACCCCATATAGTTCCTGTAGCAACATAGACACGCATAAAGAAAAAAAATATTGGTTAAAACTCTTACTGACAGACCAGACCAGACCAGACAGTCTTCAGAGAACTGAGAATGACCCTCCTCAGATGTTAATACTAAGAATTATTTGGGTTGTAAACTGCTTTGTCCTGGGATGAGCATATCCAGCACTCTTATTGGCCACTTGTATCACCTAAAAAGGCAACTTTACAGGAGTGGGGGAGAGCTTCCTAACTTTCAATGGAAGTCGAAATGAAAAGATTGTATTGCAAGACATGTCGGAGCATTTTTGTTGTATGTAAATGTAAAGAACAACTGCCAGGTTTAAAAAATGGCAACAGAAAATAAGGTTTTTATTGTATAATATATTGCAGATCTACTTTTAGATCATAGCTCACTATAGCTACTTCTTTTTCATACACAATTTGTGTTATTTTTACCTGGAGTATTCTGAAACAAGCACCAAACCACTAAGGTGTTAAAACACCCAGCAACACGTCAACCATCCTCTATCCTCCTTTTTTTCTGTGGTCAGTTCAGGCCCACAGAGCTGCCCTTGACCAGATAGTTTTGGTTAGTAGACTATTCTTAACCAAGCAGTGACACTGGGAGGTATGTAAAATCCCCAGCAATAATACACTTGTATCAGCATCTGCACAACAATGCCAGTCTCCGACAATCTGTACAAGAACCGATGGATTACAGTTAGTAATTATATGCCTACAAAGCCATGATAAAAGGGCTGGCAAGGTGTTTGGAAATGACTATAAAAAGTTCGGATCACAGGCGTAGCTACAGAGCCTGGGGCTTAGACACCTTAACATGTAAGTCAGGTCACCCTACCCAGATTTCTAACTACTCAGAAGAAAAGAAATCCAATCTAGTAGCAATAACCATGTTTTAGCAGATTCCGCAGTGCTAGTTCCTTGCATAGGCTACTGATTATCTAGCTGGTAAGCTAGGAAGGTAATAAGGGGGCCATGGTAATGAAAATTACTGTAGAAATAAAAACCCTAAATAAATACTGCACTCTTCAACTATTCACCCTAGACACATAGGCCTAGTGTTGTAAAGGGATTGCTACAGAAACCACCCAGCCAACATGTTCATGGAACATGGGCTAGGTGGGTTCCAGGTGGGTTCCAGGTGGGCGTGGGCTCTGAGCGGCTTTGTACATACTTTGTTACTGGGAACCAGTTGATCTTCCCAAAAGCCCACCCTAATATCACATGGGTTCCATCTTGGCCACATGTGCTATGTACAACCCAGATTGGGGCCCTCCTGGACCAATCGCTGACCCTGGTGGGACCCTGGTGGGCATCCATATATGGGGCCAACATGGAACCCATGGGAAAAACCACTTATCTGAGCAGGCATTAAAAATGTGAGTTCAGCAATCGTGTGTTGTGGCTTTTTTTCTCTGGTTATGGAAGCTACGATGAAATAGGCTAGTTAGGCTAGCTAGCCCCCACAACATGCAGCCAAAACTCCTCTAACATGGCTATGCCACTGGGTCAGATTATCTAATGGTATTATCATGACATTGCATTGTAACTATCGCATAACTCGAACATAGGGACTCTTATTTCACTGTGTTAATCGTTTCTGAGCATGAATCATTTTACCTGGTAAGGCGACTCTGTAATTTCAACCTCCTTTGGCCTACTTGATGATTGGCGAAGTTTTCCTTTGCCTTAGGACATAAAAAATGTATGTGATTTTTTTTTTTCTTTCTTTTTTTTACAATATGATCTTCCAACTTTCCAACTTTCTAGATTTATCTTTATTTATAAATAAATAAATAAAAAAACACACCTGGCTCACAAGAGTTAGCACGTGTGTGTAATCTGCGCTTCCTCTTTTGACGTGTCGCAAAGCAGTAGACGGAGACAGCGATGAGAAGTGTGACAATTAAGTCGCAGGTGATTATTCCGATCACAACGCCCATGTTGATCTGGTAGCATGAGCCGCAGTCTGAGGAAGAGATAAGGCCACTTAACACTCATGTTTGTAAGGATAAGCTGCAAAGAGGTCTATGAACATGTATGTACACGTTTCCCCTTTAAATGTAGTCAGTCAGCCAAAACATGTTTGGTTACAAGTCAAGTTTACTCCTCTAGCCTTGCACTATGTAGCTATTGAGAACGTGTACTCTGACAAATAGCATTGTGCAGACTGCAAACTTGCATCAGGTCGCAAACTGTAGCGCCACACTATCAGCATTGCTCTGTTCATACCTCTTGTACCACCCTCCCCTGTGCTCTGCATTATAGAGGCCTTGTTCCCTTCTCCTACTTCAGGTCCCTGGATATGGTGGTGCGGAAGAACTTGTGGAAGAGTGATTCCACAGACGAAACCAAAGAGTCACTGAGTTTGAAGCCCACCACCAGTTCTACAGGCTTTTGTACGCTCAGCAATATGTGGTTGCTGCTACACCAGGACACCAGCTGCTCATCAGTTATCAAGCCAGCTATGTTGCTGTTGTCCGCAAACTTCAGGCTCTTCAGAGATGGTCCCTTGGAGATGCAGTAACTGGTGTAAACCGGCTCTTTTCTTTCGCTCGGGAGATCTGTTATCCACTGGCAGATGGGATCTGGCACCAACAGCTCAGGCAATTTGACCTGCAGGAGCTGTATCAGTGGTGTCAAAAGCCAAGCTGAAGCCCACAAATAAAACTATAGCATAGGTCCCTTGTTACTACACAAATAATCTTTAGACACCAAACATGTCTTGGCTGACTATTTCTGAATATATTGGATGTTGGATAATTACCTCCAGTTGCTGCAGCTGAACCTGACAAAGCAAGAAAAGATTATTATTAACATTTAACATACATGTCAAATGTTTATACAGCAATAAGAAGACATTCAGGTTTCCCATTTTCCCCAAAGTATATTGTGTTGCCTTAAAGGAGTGTCACAGTTTGAAATTCTGCTTTAAAGAATAAGCATTTCAGTCTGCCTTAAATATATATGAAATATGTGTGTGTATATATATGTTTGTTTAGTTTAGTTTATTTGTTTATTCTCATAATTAGTTTATACATATATTATTAAATTATATATAATATAGTTTTGGTGGGCCCATTTCAAAAATGTTTGAAAATGTTTGAATATTACACAGTATGTAATATTTAATGAATTTCTGAAATTTATGACTTAAAATTAAATTAAATAAAACCCACACACCACAATAAGGTTTAATACACAAGCACACTACATGAACTACAGGGAAAAACTCAAGCACACTACAGTAAACTAAGGGGTTAATACACAAGCACTCAGAATAAGCAAAAGGCTTAACACAGAAAAACACTACAGTAAACTAAAGGCACATTACTCTAAACTAAAGGGTTAACTGTCTACAACAAACTAAGGTGTGAAACACAAGCACACTACATTCAACTAAGAGGTTAACATTTAAGCACATTTAAACCAACTTAGGGTTGAAACATAAGCGCACTACAATAAACTAAGGGGTTAACATTACTCTAAACTAAGTGCACTACCACTATATCACTATCCAAATGCTAGATCAGTATTGGTGAAAAAAAAGATCTGGTGATGTTAAAAATAATGTATTCTAAAATATCACAGCATTGTTTGCAGTGTTACATAATGTAAAGTAGGCCACATGACAATCACCAGCACATGTAGCCTAATAATAAAGGGTTAACTCTTTTGAAGACCAACTAAAACTAAGAGGTTAACGTTCTTGCACTCCAAACTAGGGGCTTAACATTCTAGCACATTAAAACTGCGGGCTGAAAGAACACTAAAACAAAATTAGGGTTGAAACACAAGCACACTACATTAAACTATGGGTTAAAACACAAGCGCACTACATTAAACTAAGGGTTAATACACAAGCGCACTACATTAAACTAAGGGTTAAAACACAAGCGTGCTGCATTAAACTAAGGGTTAAAACACAAGCGTGCTGCATTAAACGAAGGGTTAATACACAAGCGCGCTACATTAAACGAAGGGTTAAAACACAAGCGCGCTACATTAAACGAAGGGTTAAAACACAAGCACGCTGCATTAAACGAAGGGTTAATACACAAGCGCGCTACATTAAACGAAGGGTTAAAACACAAGCGCGCTACAATAAACGAAGGGTTAAAACTCAAGCGCGCTGCATTAAACTAAGGGTTAAAACACAAGTGCGCTACAATAAACGAAGGGTTAAAACACAAGCGCGCTGCATTAAACCAAGGGTTAAAACACAAGCGCGCTGCATTAAACGAAGGGTTAAAACACAAGCGCGCTACAATAAACGAAGGGTTAAAACACAAGCGCGCTACAATAAACTAAGGGTTAAAACACAAGCGCGCTACAATAAACGAAGGGTTAAAACACAAGCGCGCTACATTAAACTAAGGGTTAAAACACAAGCGCGCTACAATAAACGAAGGGTTAAAACACAAGCGCGCTACAATAAACGAAGGGTTAAAACACAAGCGCGCTGCATTAAACGAAGGGTTAAAACACAAGCGCGCTGCATTAAACGAAGGGTTAAAACACAAGCGCGCTGCATTAAACGAAGGGTTAAAACACAAGCGCGCTACAATAAACGAAGGGTTAAAACAAGGGCACTACATACAAGGGTTAAAACAAGCGCACTACAATAAACTAAGGGTTAAAACACAAGCGCACTGCATTAAACCAAGGGTTAATACACAAGCGCGCTGCATTAAACCAAGGGTTAAAACACAAGCGCACTACATTAAACTAAGGGGTTATCACCCACAATAATAATAAGCTAAAGGTGTAACACGCAAGCGCGCTACATTAAACCAAGGGTTAAAACAAGGGCACTACATACAAGGGTTAAAACAAGCGCACTGCATTAAACTAAGGGTCACAACACAAGCACACTGCATTAAACTAAGGGTTACTACACAAGCGCGCTACATTAAACTAAGGGTTACTACACAAGCACACTGCATTAAACTAAGGGTTACTACACAAGCGCGCTACATTAAACTAAGGGGTTATCACCCACAATAATAATAAGCTAAAGGTGTAACACGCAAGTGCGCTGCATTAAACCAAGGGTTAAAACAAGGGCACTACATACAAGGGTTAAAACAAGGGCACTACATACAAGGGTTAAAACAAGCGCACTACATTAAACTAAGGGGTTAACATTACTCTAAACTAAGTGCACTACCACTATACTTGGCTATGGAAATGCTAGATCAGTATTGGTGAAAAAACAATCAGAGTCTGTTGGTAATAAAGTATTCTGAAATATCACAGCATTGTGATACAGAAGTTACAGAAGGTAAAGTAGGCCATGTGATAACATCACTAGTCACATCCAACCTAAAAATGAGATAAGATCAAAGCATAGACAACAAAAAAAATTCACACTGGCTTTATTTTTCCTTTCTTTTAAAAGCTTCTGATGTTGTATACATTCATTTACTCGTCTACTGTGAAAGAGTTCAGCTGCCTAAACAAAAGCTGTGCTGTAGGTCATTTTCATTGTTGTGGCACTAGAGGCTTTAAAGAGTTTCCATGCTGTAGCCTTATGGTTTCAGTATCAGCATTAGAAAAGAGAGAGCGATATTGGGCCGTTTGTCATTAATACAGCACACTAACCTAAATCAAGAGGTTAACATACAAGCCACAATAACGGAAACTGAGCCCACTGAAGCTTAAAACTAATCAGAATTACAATCAGAATCAGATTTATTGGCCAAGTATGTTCACACACACAAGGAATTTGTTTCCGGCAGTTGGTGACTCTCTAGTATTAACAATATATAGCTACTCTACATCTAATTTACTGACAATACACGATACACAGAGAACAATAGTATACACAGTATCCATAGACTATACTATACTAATAATCCAACCAAATATTCCTAAAACCCAAAGAGTAAGAGCAGAGCACATTAAAAAAAGGCCACCACGAAAACTCACCAAATAATCCAAGAGTCATGAAGCACGATCCAAGAGTCCTGTTCATGGTGGGTACAGGATGGCCGAGAAAGAGCAGAAGGTTCTTCTTTTGTTTCCACGGGAATCTTGATTACAAGAGCCTACAGCGTTTCCACCTGCGCATGAAGACTGACAGTGTACAGGCAATTGCATGTATGTAGAAAAGGTGTTGGCGTCTGCCGGTCATTGGAGGAACTAGGAGGAGCTTTAAGGCTCTTCTCAGGCCGTGTGATGTGGTTTTCAGGCTGTCCTCTTTCACACATTCACACAGACATGCACAAACACCCACTTCAGAAATGGTCACCCTTCAATAGCCTACTGCACATACATCTGTGTGTCTCGTTTTTTAGAAGAGGGTCTTCATTCTCCAAGATGATGTTCCAGTACAAATTGCCTGAACACTTTTAATGTCCTACACTCAGTCGAGTGCCACAAAGAGTCAAAAGTTTCCATGGAACTGTGTTAAGTAGCTTCTCGGATGCTTGACTGAGTCACGTGCACTGAGTGGACTGAAGTAAATCCCCTCCAAAGTGGTTTGAGTCATTTCTTATTAACTGGTCTAGGCCCAGTTTCCCAAAGCATCTAAGCACCTTCAGGAGCAACTTAACTGGTTAACTGGTAGAGGGACTGTTCACTGTGCAATTTCAAGAGAATACTCTTCCCCTTTGCAGTCACCTGGAAAAAATCTGTCCTTTTTCACATGGTGAAGGCTAGAAAAAATAAGTGAGCCTTTGTTTTAAAGACTTCTCTCACAGCTGGCAAAAAGGTTTCAGCTAAGGAACTGAGACTGGCAGTGTGGTTTTCACAGGTGCTTTGCCCAATAATACTGACAAATCTGTCTTTCTCAAGAAAGATTGGTCACTGTGAATCATGCCTCGATGAAACCACTGTTTGAAGGCCTCAGGAAACGGGTAACAGAGATGCATGATGTTGGAAAAAGCTACAAAAGCATGGCTAAAGAGACCCGGTTGTACATAAGCACAGTGGGCAATCCTGAAGAGCTGAAAAAAGACAGGGTAACAGCAACAGACCTACACTCCAGACCTTTTCCTGCGCTCCTTCTAACCCCTTGTGGTTTTCCCTCCTTTCTGTTTTCTTTCTGTCTCCTTCACATGTACCCAGTTCTAACTGTTCCACCCTGGTTCCACCTGACCTGGCTCTTCACTACCCTCCTGCCCGATGTCCTGCTCTGGGGCCTTGCATTGATTTATCCCTCACTGCATGACTGTGCTTCTGACCGTTTCTCTGCAGGACTTTATCATCTCACTTACATTTTCATCTTATTTGGCTTGATGCCATATTTGGCTTTTTTTTCCTAATTCAGCTTTGTTTTATTGTGTTTATTACTGTTTTCATTTTTATTATTATCCGGTGTCGTCCTGAGGAGGATGGGTTCCCCTTTTGAGTCTTGCTTCCTCTCAAGGTTTCTTCCTCTCGACCCGCCACTGTTTCCACTAGCTTATTGAACTTTTTTTTTTTAATGTTTGTTTGTTTATTCTCACATTTGAATATGGGCTTTTCAGATATTTATTAAACACAGTGTGATCTCAGGGTGATTATGTATTAGTTTGATCAATGTTTTTGTTGTATTGTGTTTTATTGCCTGTATTCACAGTATTGGGAAACTTCAGTTGTTTCTATAGTGTTCCATTGTTTTTGGGAATCTATTCGGGAATGTTGGATAAGAAAGTGGTGACGCAAACCATTATTACGTCAGAGCGTTTCAGAGCGTTCCTGGAACATTATTACTGTAACGCTACAGGCCAACCCTCCTGGAACCTTTTAAAAACATTGCTGAACATTCCTATAATGTTCTCTAAGAGTTAGGCAAAAATGCTGATTAGCAATAAATAATGTTACAGAAAGCTGGAAACAGACATGGAGTGTTACAGAAGGAGGTACATGGAAAAGAGGAAATCTTGAGAAGACCGCTGTAAAACAAACTATCTATGCATTAAATTTAAGGGCGAGGCAGTGGCGAGGTAGTTTGTCTACAAATACAAGCAAATGTTTGGGCACCTTTGTTCAAGATGTTACGGGCTTGTAACTTTCAAATAAGTTTTTATTTTCATATTCTAAAGCTAGTATTTCAGTTGTATTTCTGTTGTAACAGAATGGTCTTATGTAAAATGCTTCATTGTAGGAAAATTGTAAATAGGTTTTACAATATTTTTAAAATAATCTTTTGACCCAAATGATATATTTTTTTTTCCTTCATGGTGAAGAGGTACAAGAAAAAGTAGTTCCTAAAGAAAACTTATTTCTATTGCATTTGCCGCTATTTTACCATCATCAACATTACATATAAAAATCAGAAGCCACTAGTAGGTCCACTGGTTATGTTGGATAGCAAATATGATGTCTACACTGTAGATATTGCAACATCCTGTTCCTATCAGCCCCACTTTAATGAAATCTAAGGGGTAAATTCTCTAGAAGCCACATTTTATATAAAACCCTCTTAATATCAGCATTTACAATCTCACTGATTGAATAATGGTGAATTCATTAATGTGCCAGAACTGTTTTCTTGTAAAAGTGTGTTAATATTATATTAGTCCAATTGGAGCATTTCTATAGGCCTAATCATTATGAAACCTTTTTTAAAAAAGGAGAGCCGATGTCTTTGGTATTCAAATGATGAAAACAGCAACTGTATGTAACATAAATACATAAACATAAATAGAATAAATTGGTATTAGACATGGCCATTAACAGTAAACTTGCTGTACAGGTGTGGTTTCATGTTCTTTACAGATAATGCGATTCCCATCCAAAGACCAAACAAGATCAGCTTACTCTGCTAAAGCGTTCGGCCTGTGGTTAGTTAAATGCAGCTTTGTGGTTCTGCGCTTCAGCTAGGCAGCTGTGTCCGGCAGATACAAGTAGTGCGCTGTGGCTTTATCAGGCAAAGTAAGTGCGACCAAACTGAAACAGATCTTCAAATGAGTCAACAGAGCTCTATAGCAATTCTTCATCTTCACCATTGTGCCTTTCGTCCATGGTTATTATTTACTCAGTATTTCCAGTTATTTCCAAAAACCCAGTTCATTTAATTAGTCCTTCATTAACCCCTTAACACAAAGGTTTATTACACACTAATTTGTATTCAGTAACTACAGAGACTTCTATACCAGCTCTACTGGTGGAGCTGTTCTTTGGTAATTCGTTTGTAATAACACTTTCAGCCTGCCGGCGGACCCTAAACTGTTTAAAGGGTTAAAGTAAACCTGCTGTTGGAACTAAACAATTCACAGTGGACAGAGTCCACAGAGAAAATCAGCAAACAACCCAGTGTTATGTATGTGAATAAATTCTCAATAATAAAAGTCTATATAACCATCCATAAAAAACAAATAACATATTTAATATGATTATTAGGAACCTTTTTGACATAATGGGAATAAAAACTGTTAAAACGTTATGGCTAATGTACCAATTGCTACAAATGGCTAGTACATGGTTGTTGTATTGATCAAGTAGGCTAGTATTCTTGCTAGTATTCCAAATAAGCTTATTGATTAATTTCACAAAATGGTCAACACCTTCAAAAAATATATATATTATAATTATTATATTATTAATATATTATTATTATTATTATTATTATTATTACAAACAATTATTAATTCATATATTATTAATGGATGAGCTTAATGAACTTTTTAAAGGAATGTCCAATAAGAAACATTTCATCTGGGAGCTGTTAAAGTTATTGTAGTTGATGAGAGCTAATGAGCTAATTAGAGCACACATTATTATAATCATAATTATACACAAAATGGATCAATAAATGGAGAAGTATTGTTGATTGTCTATATTAGAAACAAAATCATATGAATTTATATTTTTGTCAATTGCAGTGATTTATTTATTTTTTACACTGAAGTTAAATTAGCTAAGATTGTAAGATTTAACCATAACAGCATTCTATTTACGTCCACCTCATAAATAATTGCTTACAATTAAAAAACAAAGATCTTAAATAAATAAATAAGTTATATAAATATATATATTTTAAACCACTATAATAAGTTTTAGAGTACTGCTTATTTGCTTATAACCGTCCAAACCACTATCGGTCATGTTCTGACTTTAGCCGCACGCTCAGAGACGCTATCTTTTGAAATAGGGCTCAACAGATCTTAATCTGGGGAATCAGTGTTTTGCTGTGTTTTCAGAACTGTTCCTCCACATTCACACAAAGATGAGTAAAGATACCTTGACTCACAGAAACAGACAGATGTTCATTAATACAAAATCCAGAACCAAAATTGTGCCAATTTTCAGTGGCACGCAGATGACCATCAGCATATACACCGTCAGCCATAACATTAGCACCACTGACGGGTGAAATGAAAAAATGATTGGTGATCTTCATCTACAGTGGCATCTGTCGAGGGACGTGGGCACCTATGGCTCATTGATGCAATCCATTAAGGCCCCACCTTACAACTTACAGGACTTAAAGGATCTGCTGCTAACATCCTGGTGCCAGATACCACAGGACACATTCAGATCTGTTGTGGCGGTACAAGTAGGACATACTCAATATTAGGCAAGTGGTCCTAATGTTATGGTGGGTCAGTTGACTCTTTGTGATTAACATGGATGTTGGAAACAATGGGCAGGTCATTGCACCAGGACTGTGAGAGCAACACAAGCCAATAGAGAGAGTGTGATGCTCTGGGCAATGTTCTCTCTCTGTGTGTGTGTGTGTGTGTGTGTGTGTGTGTGTGTGTGTGTAGGTGTTGCCCTGGCCTCCAGAAAACCCTTAGATTCCAGTCCTAATAAGCTTCTGTGGAAGTCCATGGCAGGTCCACCTTGTAGCTTTAAGGGACTTCAAGGATCTGCTCTGAGTGTCTAGGTGCCAGATAGCACAGGGTACAGGGTCTTCAGAAGTCCATGCCTCAGAAGGTTGGAGCTGTTTTGGTGGCATGCAGCTTATTTAGCTGTACCTTTTAGAAGGTGTCTGAGGTGTAATAAACAGTGTGAAAATCACTGTAGCTTGATGTGTTACTGAATTAACTGTTACAGCAGTCTAGTTTGTTGCAGTTTCTTGTTTCTGAAAAGAGGAATGGTGAACGTTTTAGTGTTGTGAAAGTGAAATCAAATTACCCCCTCTGAAAGAAGAACTAGCAATAAGAGGAAAAGTCAGTTTCTGGAGGTTCTTTATGAAGACTCTTCAATTTGAATCTGTGGAAGAATCTCTTAAGGTTCAAGAAACATTTTTCCTCTAAGAACCGTTTCTTGAAAGTTTCCTTAAATATTCCTCCACAGTGTCAAAATATAAAACCTCCAAAAGTTCTTCAAGGGTCTTGACCTTTTAACAGTGTATAAGAAGCGTATCTCGATAAAATAACTTTTCTTAGAAGTCTGATTCTTAAAGATTACTTTTTCAAGTATATTTCACTGTAAAATAAATGAGTAGCTCTTTGAAGAACCACTAGGGTCCTCCAAAAAAAATAGAACGTTCCTTAATGTTCTTAGATGTTTCTGTAAGATCTTTAGGCTACTATGTGGTCCCAATATAGAGCAAAGAATCAGACCCAACTGAATCCTCTAGTGACTGGCGAATGGGGGAGATTAAACAGGGAGTGTAAGCTCACAGTACGGTTAGAGCCTCCTGATCCTTTGAGAACCTGGTCCATGTTGGCATGATTGCATCACATAATTCCTATAAATTGTTTAGGAGCACTTTTACTGTGCGAATATCTTATTCTGCCACATCTCAAAGGTTTAGAATGAGATCTAGCAAATCCACTGAAGAACATAACACCAGTTTGTGACATGGTGCACCATCACAAGGTAGGCCAGCTCCATTAATTCAAGCTGTTGTCATGAACTTCTGACCCTTCCTTTCTTCTCTGCAGAAATCAAGATTCGTCATTCTTCAGCTATTTTTGGTGAGCCACTGCAGCCTCAGCTTTCTGTTCTTGGCTGAAAAAAGTGGAACCCGGGAGGTCGTTAAGGCCAGTCTGCCTCGAGATTGGACGTATTGTGCATTGTTAGATACTTTCCTGCTCATCACAGCTGTACAGAGTGGTTCTCTGAGTATCTGTAGCCTTTCTGTCAGCTCCAACCAGTCTAGCCATTCTCTGTTGACCTCTCTCATCAACAGGGCGTTGTCCATCTGCAGAACTGCTGCTTACTGGATGTGTTTTCTTTATTACGCCATGCTGAGGACTCTAGAGATGGTCGAGCTGAAAGTCCCAGGAGATTAGCAGTTCTAGCAATACTCAAGCCAGTCCATCTGGCACCAAGAATCAGGCCACCTATGACCTATGGTTGAAGATTGTCTATGGTTGAAGGCGCTAAATTATAAAACATCCACCCAAACATCCAAACATCTGCTCTTACCATTTTGTGGAGGGGAAATAACACCAAGAAACATTCTTACCCAGAGAAATGACTCTCCATGATGCTCTAATAAAGCAATACATTTGGTGCTTGTAACACTCTTAGGTTAGCTTTTAGACTAATGTCTTACCTGAGAGCCTCACAAGCAATACCACAATACTGTAAAAGCAGGCGTATAAACGTTTGGGTGGATGTCTTAAATTTAGCACCATCAACCCACAACACTCGTTGTGTTTAAAAGCTACTTAGCTAGCTATGCTCCAAGTAGCACTAACTAGCATTATATAGCCTGTTGGAATGTTGGGTTAGCATAGCTAGCTACTTTATGATCCGTGTCCGCAGCAAGAGCCTACTTCAGACTGCTTTCACTTTGAATACGATACCACCCTAAAACAAAATGATCGTATATTCTACACAAAAAAAGCTGAAGAACAAACTCAAGTAAGCCTCTTAAGTGGGCGTGGCAAAATAAGGTGAATAAGTGTTTGATGAATTTATGTCTTTAAAAAAAACACCAAAATACAGAATCTCCAAAATGGCTTAACTTAACTTTTTTTCATTCAAAGCTATTTTGGAACATTTCTAGGATTTGCTGCAAAATGGAAAGCAATGACGGTTATTATAAGATAAGATAAGATAAGATAGTCCTTTATTAGTCCCGCAGTGGGGAAATTCACAACAATCTTTGATAACAATCTTTTAAAAATGTAAAGAACATTCACATAAGTTCACAAGTTAAACTGGTTAAATTGGTTAAAAGGCTCTTTTTTTGAGTCTTGGTTCCTCATGGTGTTCCTTCTTCATGCTTTGAGGAAGGTTTTTCCTTTTGAACCTTGGTTCTTCTCAGTTGTTTTTTCCCATGCCTTTAGACAGTGGCACACTAAGAATTAATGGCTTAATTCTCAAATATCTACAATCAAATCAGGATCAAACTCATATTATTGGATTGCTAACAGTTACATAACTCATAGCTTGGGACTGTCTTTCGTTTTCTTTTCTGTTTTCACTGAAGGTGTTTATGAAACTGATTAGTCAGAACTGAAACTGGCCTCTTTCATTGGTTACTTATCACCGAGATAAAGAGACTAAATGTTAGGTCACCTAACATGCAAGCAATGATGCAGAATTGCTGAAGGATTCTACTCCAACAGACATACTGATACATGAGAGAAAGCCACACCAAAGCAAATAAACATCCTTATCATAAAGTAGCATCATCTCAGTTCCATGATGCTGTACTCAAGCCGGCATTACAAGCTCTGTACATTTGTGCAATCTTGGAATTTTACTTGACCTATCCTTTCTAATCTCATACATGCAACCTTCTTGGTTAAACAAGCCTAACAGTACACAAACATCCCCTTCAACCTACAGTCATGTGAAAAACAAAGAGCAACCTCTTTGAATTCTATGGTTTTACATACCAGGACAAAGCATGGTTGCGGCAGGTCTTCAAATTAGGTCATTTCAACCTCAAAACAGCATAAAAGATTCTGCTGTCATTATTTATTTCAGTTAATGCACGGCTCACATTTATATTCTTATTGGCCACAGCATTTTAATTGGGTTGAGGTCTGGACTGGGCCATTCTGTTGTAGATTTGCTGGTGTGCTTGATCATTGTCCTGTTGCATGGCCCAATTTACACCAAGCTTTAGCTGTCAAATATATATGGCCTCACATTTGACTCTAAAATACTTTGGTATACAGAGGAGTTCATGGTCAACTCAATGAATGCAAGGTTCCCAAACCCTGTGGCTGTGAAACAAGCCCAAATCATCACTCCTCCATCATCATTCTTGACAGTTGGTGTTTGTGGTGTTTGTGCTGATATGCTGTGTTTGGTTTTCGCCAAATATGCCGCTCTGCTGTGCAGTATAGCCATATATCTCCACTTTGATCTCATCTGTCCAAAAGACATTGTTCTAGAAGTCTTGTGGTTTGTTCAGATGTACCTGTGCTGCTATGCTCTTTTTATAAAGAAGAGACTTTCTCCTGGCAACCTTCCAAACAAGCCATACTGTCATAAGCATGATCATTTAACATGCTATAACTAAGGCCTGTAAAATCTGAGATGTAGCTCTTGGGTGTTTTGCAATTCTCTGAGCATTGCGTGGTCTGACCTTGGGGTGAATTTGCTGGGACGTTCACTCTTGGGAAGATTCTGGGGAGATCAGCTGTCTTAAATGTTTTCCACTGGTAAATAATCTTTCTCACTGTAGAGTGATGGACTTCAACTTGTTTGGTAATAGCCTTCCCACTCTAATTCAACTCTTCCCAGTCCATTGCTTGCTCCAGTCCATCCAAAGTTTTTGAGGATGTTTAGACCATTACAATATTAAAAATTTCTTATTCTTTAAATTATGAGCATGAGTTGCATGTACGCTTTGGATCATTGTCTTAGTGCATGACCCAACTGTGCTTCAGCTTCAGCTTATGGACCGATGACCTGAAATTCTCTTAAATATTGTCTATACAAAGAACACTACCACCACCATGCTTCACCACCAAGCTGTATTAGTTTTGCGCAAGACAGACCTGGGCCCAAGCTCCACTTAAGATTCATCTGTCCATTAAACATTGTTTTTGGAAAAACGAAAGTGGGTCATCAAAGTGTTTCTTGGTGAACTCTAGACATTCATTCATATTCTTATTGGTTAGTTATGGTTTCCGCCATGCTATTCTGTCAGGAATCCCATTCCCGCTCAGTGTTTTTCTGACAGATGAGCTCTGAGCACAGTGTGAGGGCCGTAGATCTTCAGATGCCATTCTTATGTTTCATCAGCTCTTGGTTGATTTTGCACCTGGCTCCTGGAGAGTTCTGGGAGGGTGTCCACTCCTTAGAAGGCTAACTACAATTCTAAACCTTCTCCATTTGGAAAGTATGTCTCTGACTGTAGTGTGGTGGAGCCCGAGAGCCTAGAAATGGCTTCTGGCTGTTCTGGAACCTTAAGAAACCTCTTATCTTCTCAACTTATCTGCTGCCATGTTCACTTTGCTTTAAAGACCAAAAGATGCTGTATACGATTTCAATTCAATACACCTTTAAGTGTTTTACTAGCTCTCTGGCTTGTTTGCATGCTGGGATAAAGTTTGGTGTGTGTACTCAGCCCTGGCTCTGTGAACAAGAAACAAAGAAAGTGGCTCTATTCCAGCCAATCTGCATTGTCAAGGAGAGATGATCAAAAAACAGCCCAAAAGATCTAACAAACAAAAGCTGACGGAAAGTTGTTGGGTCAGGTGAGGGCGAAGACACTGGCGAGGCGTTTGGGCGATGGAGAGACCTCTGAATGATGAAAGGCACAGAGGCGGAGGTGAGGTGATTAGCAGGCTTGGTTATATACTATATGGACAAAAGTATTGGGACACCTGCTCATTCACTGTTTCTTCATAAATGAAGAGAATTCAAAAGAAGAGTTTATCCTATCTTTACTGTCCAGAATGTTCGATGATCACCACCCCCACATCAACCCCAACCCAGGGAACACTACTGTACTATTTTAGGAAAGAAGAAATGAGAGAGTAAATTAATAAACAATAACATACAGTTTATTAGTTTGTATTGTGGCACAGACATGTCTTGAATATGAAAAATAAAAGTAAAAGGTTTGGCAGTTGACAGTATGACACTACAGGAACAGTAGCTCAAACTGCCAAAGGGGAATAAGATGCCATGTGTTAACATTTACATGAAGGGCACCCTCTAGAGGTAGGGAATAAAACATTCATCACAAAATAACATACAATAAATACATGAAGAAGAAATGTAATTACTTAGGTATTCTATGGCAATTCCTCGCTTATCTCATCACTTTAGAAACTGCAATATTATTTCCCCCTTCCCTGATTTCCTCTCACAAAGGACTACTCTCTAATCTATCAGCTCCGTGATGGTCTACTGTGCTGGTTCTCTGTAGGCTGGCCTGCTCTGCAGAAAGCTAACAAGCTCACAGCCTTTTCTTATGATTGTTTTTAAGGAGTCTCCCAGGCAATGCTTCGAGAACATCAAATACGTGTTTTAAAGCTGCCGCCTGAATTAAAATGCCATAAAATCTGTATATGCATTTGTTAACAAAAACATGTGTGAGCAGAAGTGTGAATTAGCATTTTGCTAGTAGGAGTAGTAATATTTGATGGACAGAAAGCCATTTACAGAGCAAACTGTGATGTTTTTGCACTATATGTTGCTACATAACGGCAAGCCAGCACATGCTAATGATTTCCTCATTAACATTATCTGGTTCTCAGTAACAGGAAGGTCAGATTAGACTGACAGAAAACTGAAAAGCCTGCCCAGTCCTAGAATGGGATTCTCTGGACGGATAAAACTAAGATTAAGATAGATTGAGTATAGAGAAGAAGAGAAAGGGTTAATGATCTGGAGCAATACCACATCATCTGTCAAACATGGTGGAGGCAGTGTTCTGGCATGGGCATGTATGGCTGCCATACAAAAACTGGTGTTTTTCGATGATGTGACTGCTGCTAGATACAGCAGTGGGATGTATGCTGTATATAGTGTATAGAGCTCCACTTTCTGCTCATATCCAGTCTAAAACTGTAAATCTGATAGGATGGTGTTTCACAGTACAGTTTAGATAATGACCAAAACATTCAGTGAAAGCAATCAAAGAGCTGTAGGGGTGGAAGCACAAATTAGCATTATGCTAGGGGTGATAATCGATGGACAAAAAGCCATTAACAAAGCAAACCGTGAGGTTTCTGCGTAGTATATTGCTATTTAATAGCGTGCTGGCACAAGTTATCTGGTTCTCAGTGTAAATTACAGAAAATATTTACGATCACATCAAGCCTTTCGTTACTGAGCAGCTACCATGTAAAACATTCTCTTGGCAAGAGAAAACATCTTGTCATATCTAGTTGACTAATGTCTAATATCTTTCATTATAAGATTGTTTTAATAATATTCTAAGATTATTCATTATGAGTATATGAGTTTTTTTACTTGTTCTAAGCATTTGTGATTGGATTTTTTAGTGACAAATCTCTCCCCAATATGCCATCCCTCTCCAAAAAAGGCTTTTCATGTGAAAAAACGCTCATGACTACAACACAATTACTGTTGGCATTCATTCCGTAGAAACTACAAGAAACAGCAAAAGGAAAAAAAAAGTTCCAAGACATAATGTAGATACTTTTGCGTGTGTGGAAAAACAATGCTTGGAACAAGCTACATTAACAGCAACAAGTTAAATAATCTTCTAAACAAATAATAACATTCTTGCAATAGTCTAAAAAAATCTATTATATTAAATGATATAATATAAAAATATTAAATATATATATAAATATAAAACATTTTTATATATTTATAATAAATGTATTATTCAATTTCAGATGTGTGACGATTCATCAGCAAGTAATTCTAAACAGCCTTTTCCCGACTATGTTATCAAGAAAATCTATCCATTTATGTGGAAAGTGGATTGTTTTGTATTGTATTTTACTTTATTATCATTATATTTAATAGTAAAAATAAATTGTTGCATATCCCAGCTTGGTACACTGGGGTTGGAGCGCAGGCTCAGCCATGCTACAGCACCTGGAGCAAACAGGCTCAAAGTCCCAACAGTGGCAGCTCATCGAATGCGGGTATCGAACCTACAACCTTGCAGTCAATAACCTAGTCACCACTTCCCCCAGAAGTTAACAGTTGTCTTTGAGTGCCCCACACTCACTAGGAAATACATTTTAATATGTAAAAGCAAATAATAATAATAATAATAATAATAATAAAGAAAACACTGTCAGTGGCATGAACAGTTTGCTCATTAAAAAGTAGCACTTACGGAAGGGCAGCATTTACAAGGCTACATGAAACCTACTTAAGACTGAAGCAGACACAAAGCTAGACATGCATTATAAAGTCTTATTACCAGTAAGGCATGCTTTTGTCAAGTCTGATCTCCTCTCATCTTATCTCAGGAATCATTACGGCAATCGTTGCTTGCTGGAATAAGCCTTTATGTAGGTTTGTGGTTATGTAGGTTTAAATGTAGGTGTCTTGCTGCCTTATGAATGCTGCCCTACAGTCCAGTGCTACCAACGTTTGTAAGGCATTGCATTAAACAATTAAATAGCCTCTGGCTTTAAAACCGAGGCTATAAGTATACTGGGATTTGGATTTTGTGTGGCTGGTGAAACCGGTGGAACCAGTGAACCAGTATCTTTACATCACAGGTTGTGGCTGTCTGAGCTTCATCCTGTCCAGCTCTTTATGGTTTGCAGTTCGCCCTGACGTTCATGTAGACTTTATCAGCTGCAGAAACACACGCACAGGTGAGAGAATGTCACAGTGTGAGGTGGAAAATGTTATTTTGGTTAAAAAAAACAAACAAAGGAACCTTTAAAAGGTCAGAGGCCTGTAAGAAATTTTTTTTTTACCATTTTCCTTCTTATGCCGGCGCTTGCTGGCGCAACAATATGTGACGCCAACGATGAATACCGTAAGTGCGATGTCACCAAGTACAGCACCTGCCAGGGTACCCGGGGCTATATTGTAGCACAAACCCTTCTCTGGCAAAAAAAAAAACAAAAAGCGATACTGTTTGATTATTCAGTAAATTATACGATGTCAAGCATGACTAGACATCTCTAGTCTCGTCATAGTTGACATATCTAATATTTTTCATTATAATATTGTAGTAATATATTCTACGATTATTCAGATCATTCTTTTTTTTCCGCTTTTTAAGTTAACTTGGAAGGACTTTTACAAGGCAAGTGACAAACCTCTCCTCAATATGCTGTCCCTCTCCACATCTCGTTTAAAAAAAAAGGCCAGAACTTAGCACAGGTTTTCATGTGGCAAAGAAATCTCAAAGAAACATTTTTTATATTTTTATTATAAATGTATTATTAAATTCATATTGTACATATATTCAAATGATATTACAGACGAAGTGTGACGATGCAATAGCATGCAATAGCATACTTCTAAATAGCCTTTTCCCAACTATGTTATCAATAAAATCTCTCAATGTCAGTAAAAAGTGGTTTATTTTGTATTGTATTTTACTGTATTGTCATTATACTAAATATCTACATACAATTACACTGTTGCATATCCCAGCTTACCCCAACTTATGGACAATAGGGACAATAAATACATATATATCAAAAGCAATACAAAAGATTTCCTTGACATCATTGTCAGGGTTTTCTAACTGGTTGCAAGCACGTACCTGTTGATTCTGCACTGCACTGCATTGCTTATGATGAAATAAGGGGGAGAAAAAAAGACAAAAATAATGTTAGCTTCAGATAAGGGTATCAAATAGGGAAAAAATATTAATTTCTCTCCCTCACTGTCCTTTTCAGAAAACACATTTACATTTAAGGCATTTAGCAGACGTTCTTATCTACAGTGACTTACAAAAGTGCTTTACTTTTTACTTAGAAAATACCCATAGCTAGTCTGTATCAGCTAGGATCCAAGCAATCCATCTAAGCTTAGATACTCCTAAACACAAAGGTCAGTATGGAGACCACAGTACTCAACACTAAACTACACTACGTACTCTTGGAAGCGGATGGGTATCTAAGTAGGCTGAGTAGAGCATTTTTTTTTCCTTTGATGACACAATGTGCCCTGTTTACATGTTGATGCACAATGGGTGGGACCAATTTCATGAGAAAAACGTCACTCTGGCATTGTGGGAGTCAGTGACTGTCAATACGAGCAGTACTGTCACACAGTGGTCCGCAAGCTTTTTTATACCACGAAAGACATTTCAGAAGGAGAAGTGGTAATAAAGCAGTACCTAATACTTTCTAGTCACAGTCGCTGAATTAACTAGAGTTTCTGCAAAGCCCAGAGCGGAGTATAAATAAAATTAGTCCACACATTTCACTGCCACGTCCTAAATATTTTGTTTATAGTCCAGCTCTAAAAGATTTAACCAATGGAAGAGCTAGCTTAGCCATGTTCTCCTAGATATCATGTAGAAAAAAAATCATATTCCATTGGAGGTTTCAAGAACTAAACCCACCGATTTCCAGTCAAAACTTAACAGTGGAGCACTTATGGAATTGAGGCTGATATTTATTTTTTTTCCAGTTTATTCGCTTCGAACCACTTTGGTTCCACTTATACGCAAAGACTGGCAAGCAACTGAACGTCTCCGTAGGTAAGACTTAGTTAGGCATATTTATACATTTCAAATTCACACACTCCAACACTATTCTACTCCCTAATCGTGTCCTGAGCAGCTTCTCCACTCAACGGAACAATTTACTTGACATTTTTCAAAAGAAAAAACGCCCGCTTAGAACAGGAAATGAGCAAGCCCACCACACATAGCTGCAGTGGTCTGACATACACAGTAGAACAGTGTAAGGTGGGAATGAAGTGTGAAAAAAAACAAACATCTCACTTACCTACAAGATGGAGAAAAAGAATCATCAGCAAAACATTGTCTGCCATTTCCTGTGTCGCTGCTGTGGTTTTCGTTACCTATGAGACCTATTAGGAGAGACATTTGAGAGACTGATTGTCAAGCAGCAATACATCCAATATCAAAGTCAGAGAGTCCAACCATAATGTTTTTATATAAACAAACACAGAATAGCACAGCTACACAGTATAACCCTCTGTTTTCTCTGTGTTCTAATCAATGGCATGCTATTGGCCTTTGCTTTGGCTTTGCCCAGCTGAATAAATACACATTTCTAAAAATCAACGTTCAGTAAATATGCATATGTTCTCACTTGTTCTCACTTTCATGATTTCTATTGCTATTTTTTGCTATATGTATTTTGTATTTGTTCATGTTTATGTTGCTTAGTTTATTATTAATACTACTACTACTACTAATAATAATACCTTTATGAATCATTTATAATGGAACTGTTTTATCTTTATCTTTACATTCAGCTGCATTAAATGTACACATAATAACGTTTTGCAGATCTTCTAAGTGTAAAATCTAAGAGCAACTGGCCACCTGTTTTGCAAACTTGTTTTTACTTACTTTTTTGACTTCTATTGCTACTTTTTGGTATATTTTGTATTTATTTATTTATTTTTTGCTCTCCTTTTTTCTGCGCTCCTTAATTTTAAAAAGGTAAACTGAACTTTTTATATGTAAAGTTGTAAAGTTACTGTCTTCTAAGTAAAAATAAATCACATCCTCTATAGAGAACACTTCTGTACATGTTCTGTACAGAATTACTGCTTTTTTTTGTAGCTAAATTTAAGATAATTAGAAAAAATAAACATAAATGCAAGTTATGGCACATTTAAAACATTTAAGATGTTACTTTTCATAAACATAAAATGTAGTTATTCCAATGTGTTAAATTCATATTTGTTTATAAAAATATATATATTTATCTATTTCTACTGTGCTAAAAACAAACTTTGCTGTATATACCCATGCTGTTAAAGCGCATGCATCTTCCACCCTGGATGCCACCTAGCATGTCCCAACTAGGATCTTCTTTTTGTCCTTTTAGCTCCCAGCTCAGAGGTATTACTTTACTTTCGTCAGACAGATCAGGGATGATCTGATCCATACATTCATCCCATCACATGCTGCCATTTCCCCTGGGCCTCATCTCGCGGCTCTGTAGTTATGGCGGATGCATCTGCTTACTTGAATGGGAATCCTTTCAATTACCACAAGAAATCTGGAGCAAATTCCCCCCTCAAAACTTTCAGCTGAATTTGGTCAGTGTAATTCGGAGTAGTGTGACCCAAAGGGCATCATTCTAGAGAAACTGACCAACTCTGACATCTTTACAGTGGAGGGGTCCTGAAGTCTCTCTCAGTGTCTACAGTGAAACCTCCTCTGTGGGCTCCTGAGGTTGTTGATAATGGTGATGGTGACCATGTAACATCCTGCACGTGTGAAAATGTTGTTAAAAATTAAGTTTTAGCCTTAGACCTTACCTCAAAACTACTGTAAACACTATTGTAGATATAAAGAAATAAAATTAGAGTCATTTTATGTAGCTGGCACTAGCTAACTACCTCCTCAGACGTCTGGCTCCATGCCCCACCACTGCAGACAGTGCGAAAAACTGCCGTTTCTCTAGAATGGAGCGTTTCACAGCAAAACTCTCGAAATGACTTTGTTTACACCCCTGCTTCTTCATTTTGCAGATTTTTAAAAAATCAATAGAAGCCCCCCTTTAATTCACTTGCTCTTGCTATAGCGGAGAGGTGCTGCAGAACGAGGAACTGAGCCTCGAAACGGGAACGCGTCCTGCTCTGGGCTGCCCTGGACAGAACTGCGATGGAAGAAAATTGAGGAACACGAAGGCAACGAAAGGAGCCTCTGATTTAGGCTGAAAGTCTGTCAGAAAAGTAGGACTTTATGTTTATGTTATTATTCGCTAGCCTCTAACTTAATTTCTTAAGTTCCACCTTAAAACTGCAGAAGCTAGCGCTACAATTACGGAGCCTGGGTAGGATTTACTCACAAACAGCGGATCAATTTAAGGTGGAATTGATCATTAGAATAATAATAATAATAAAAAAAAATAAAAATAAAAAAAAAAAGCCTATTAGCGTTGCCTACCTTAAACTCCTCTGGTTTTTTGCACACAGGAAAGGCAATGCAGCCTAGCTTAACCGCCTCCAAGCTCCAAGCTAGCTAGAGATACCTACCTACGTCCGTCCAGAAGCTCTGCTGCCGTTGACTCCGTCCACTTCGATGCAAGTGTTGGTGGAAGCGGTTTTCCGCTTTCCACAGAGCACCACGAAGCCTCGTCTGATTTCTTAGGGTTGTGTGGGTGGCGGCCTGTTCGTGTCAGAGCTGAGAAAAACACAACCTTACACCTCATGCATGGTGAAGTCTCTGCCCTGGCTGTTCTGGCTTACTTTCCATATGTTTAAAGGTGTGGAGGAAGGTCGTTTTAGGGCTTGTTGGGGCTATGGGTTGTTCACAAACACCTGCCATAAATACTGTAACGTGGCCATGGGCTCCTCTGAGCTGCTAATTCTGCACTCTAGAAGAACTATAAGAAAATGACTATTCTTAATGCCCAGAAAGCAGAAGGAGACTAGAAGAGCTAATGTTGGCGGTCAAGTTGAGATCTAGAAACTAAACACAAGAGAAATCCGTGAGATTTAGCATCGGACTTCGGAGGTGGTGGTGGTGCACTGTTCTACTGTGCAGCGAACACTGCACGAATATGACCTTCTAAATTGTGCTGGTGCTAGGGGCCTTACGGACAGGTGGGTTCATTGGCAGTACCAAATTGAAAGAAAGATTAAGAGAGAAAAATTTGACTAAATTTTATATTTCATGCTAGGACAAGGTGGAAGAGTTCAAATATTGCTAAAGCCAAAATTGCCCAAGGAGGGCAAGACACATTTCAAAGGGTTGCTTTGAAAAATGGCTCTGCACAATGCTCACAGAAGTGGGCCTGATTTATTTTTGTCCAGTTTATTCGCTTCAAACCACTTTGGCTCCACTTACATGCAAAGATTGCCAAAGAACTGAACGTCTCAGTAGGTAAGACTTACTTAGGCATATTTATACATTTCCAACACTATTCTACTCCTTAATAATGTCCAGAAAGTGGTGGTGGAAGTGGTGGTGCACTGTTCTACTGTGCAGCGGACACTACACGAATATGACCTTCTAAATTGTGCTGGTGCTAGGGGCCTTACGGACAGGTGGGTTCATTGGCAGTACCAAATTGAAAGAAAAAGAGAATAATTTGACTAAATCTATATTTCATGCTAGGACAAGGTGGAAGAGTTCGAATATTGCTGAAGCCAAAATTGCCCTACGGAGGGCCCAATCAAGACGCATAGTTTTTCAAAGGGTTGCTTTCGCTAGAATTTAAAGCTGTTCTGAAAAATGGCTCTGCACAATGCTCACAGAAGTGGGCCTCTGCTCACTCGTCCTGCCAGGTGCCTCTGAACTGCAAGCGACACAGCCATTAAAAGACTGCAAACGACTGTGAAGATGATTCTGATAAACGCACTGACGGAGTGCGCTATGCTGCTGCTAGTCACGGTAGCCTACGTCATCTAGAAAGTTTCTTCGCATAACTGCAGTGGAACAAGAAATCATTTGCGATCATTTGAGTGGAAACTCATTTGTAGGACGTTAGATTGGAAAAAGGCGGGGTTAGGCAGGGCTCTCCTCCCAAAATGGCCTAATTTCACAACAACAATTCTCATTCAGTTGGCAGATCATTTCAAATTGTGACCATGTTGAGCATTATTTTTGCATAATATGTCTTTACATATGTTTATTCATTTAGGGCACCCAAACTTTTGTATGGGACTGTATGTACACCTGCTGTACATCCTTCTGGCAGTGTACCCTTACCCATTTACATTTATGGCATTTAGCTGACGCTCTTATCCAGAGCGACTTACAAGGTTACTCGTATTACACAGGTGGGCCAATGTAGTGTTATGAGTCTTGCCCAGGGACTCTTATTGGGGAATCGAACCCTGGTCTCCCACATGGGGGGTGTAATAGCTCACTGGCAGCTAGTGGTTTTATCTGCTGTGCCACACCAACCACAGTGGCTTAAGCATTTAAGCGTTTAAATTGAACTAGATGTCAACCAGTGCCTATAGGTTTTTTTAAACACAGCAGAAGTTCACTTCTAAATATAGGACATCCTTTTCCCTGAAATGCAGAACAGGGTAACCAAGCAACCAACATCCAAACAACGAAGAAAATCTAGTAATGTTTTAATGCAAGCTATTCATGTTCTTACACATACAGTCAACATTGTCTGGCAGGTTTTATTGAGAATTAAACTTTGCTGACTTATGCATTATGAAACTGAGTCAGATCGTAATGCATTTGTGAAATGGTGGAGGTCAAGTTGAGGTCTGGAAGCCTGAGAAAATGTTCTGAGAGAAGTGCTTGTAGAATGCTAGAACTCGAATTTGACCCTTCCTCTCTAGAGAGGCCACCCAGGTGCTTGTTCAGTCTCTCGTCACTTCAAGACTTGCCAACTGCAACTGCCTTTTGGGCCCCTGCAATTTATCCAGAATGCAGCAGCACAGGTCGTCTCTATTGGTTCTACGTTCAGCCTCTGCTGCGTTCTCTTAACTGGCTTCCTGTAGCTGCTCCTGTAGCTGATGCTGGCCTACAAAGCCAAGAACTGACCAGCCCCTCCGTACTTGATGGCAGTGGTCAAAAGCTGATCTGGACCAAGAGCCCTTTCAGCTTCAAATACGACTCGGCTTGACCCACAGTCCTTTTAGATGTCCAGAAGACGAGCGTCCAGACTTTTTTTCTGTCCTACACTGAAGTGATGGAACGAACTTTCCCTGGGTGTCCGAACGGCAGAGTCACTCGCTGTCTTCAAATGCAGACTGAAGCCCCTCCTCTTTCGAGAGTACTTGGGCGAAGAGAGTGTAGTGCAGAGTATTGGGGTCTTCATACTGACTTCCGTATTTAGTAGTATCTAAGCGTAGAGGGATCTTTTGGATCCAATCCAATATAATCTAGCTAAGGATATTTTCTGAGTAAACAGTGAAGCATTTTTGTAAGTCGCTCTGAATAATAGTGTTAAATGCCTTAAATGTAAATGGTTTGTAGCATTCAGTGCCTATGAACCTCAAACCCACGAGACTGTATCTCAGACTAATAGGTGTTCAGCCGACGCAACTGGAAGCAGGAAAGCACCTTAAACTTTTAAAATTTCTTATACTTAAAAGGTGGGGTCTGGTCACAAAGTAGTACATGACACAATTTCACATTCTGTGCTGTTACCTTGCCTTTGTACTTTCCCTTTAACCCAAACAGGATTGATAAAAAATTAATAATGAACAAATAACTAACGAGTAACAACTGTCAATGTCAACAGTTATGTGAAAAACAAGTCGTTTCACACCAAGAGATTTGCTAGCAGATTGACTCATTCACATTCGTTTTAACTTCCCACGTCAACCTTGGAGACAATGAGCTGGCAAGCGAATAAAGAACAATGGGGAGGGGGGTGAAGTGGTTTTTGTGCAAACAGCAAACAGCCCACTGGTATGGAGTTCAAGATAATCAGCTCAAGAGGGGTTTCCATTTACAACCCAGGCCTGGGTTTACTGGTTAGAAATATAACTAGCATTGGAGTAAGATATTCCTCACTTGAACCTGTAGTAATATGACAAAAGATTATACTAGACACTGAAAATATGTAAAATATTAAAAATAGAAGATACTGAATTGATTATTGTAGACACCTTTCATTTATGCTATACACTATAAATAGAAAAATACATAAATAAGAGAGACACTGCATCTACTTAAAAGAAGTGAACGGACAATAACGCAAATATTTCTTTTTAACTCACACATACACTCACATACAGATAAATATGTACATACATATATATAGACACGCACTATTGCATCTGTATATTTTCTTGCTTCTTTTATTTCTATATTTTCATATTTTTATATTTTATTTTTAATTTAAATTTAACTTAAATGTAACTTTTATTTTATTTATTTTAATTCATTTAAAATAAATAAACTTTAATAAACTTAACTTTATTTCATTAAGTTAAGGTTTAGTTGAAGTTTAAATTTAGATCTTTATTGAATAGCTTTGATGTGGGCAGACAGTCAAAAAAGCATTTCACTGCAAGTTATACTGTGTATTACTATGTATGTGACAAATAAAATTTGATTTGATTTTGATTTGAATACTTTATTGTAAATTCCAAAATAGATGTTCAGCTAACGCAATTTGATGCCCCCAAGGAATAAGTTGCTTAGAAAGGGAAGCCGTCTTAGCAGGCAAATAACTATTTAGTAGTAGGTTTTAAAAAGAATAATAATAATAATAATAATAATAATAATAATTACATATACACACATAAATGTGTGTATGTATATATATATATAATGTTTTTAAAAAACCTACTACTAAATAGTTATTCCTTTGCCTATATTGACTGTAAATGTGTGTGTGTATATATATATATTTATTATTATTATTTTTATTATTGATTGTGCCCAATTCAACATGAACTGCACTCTTTTTAAATGGCATTTTCTAAACTAAACCATTAAAAAAAAAAACACTATTCACTATGATAATTTAGACAGCAGGAACCATGAGAACCAAACACTTTGGTAGCATCACCACCCTGATATATTTTTTTTATTATTATTTTTAAACACAGCAGAAATACACTTCTAAATACAGAACATGCATTTCACTGAAATGCAGAACAGGTTAACTAAACGACCAACATCCAAACAACATGAAGAAAACCCAGTACACTTTTAGTGCAAGTTATTCACGTTCGCTGTGAACAGTTTTATAGTGCGCTTTCTTGCTGCTATGCTGCCTCGTTAAGTTTATGCACACGTTCAACACTGGCAGGCAAACAACTGCTTTATTTAGTAATACCAGTAATACCAAGAGTTTACACAATTAAGCCTACACAGTATTAAACAGTACATTTAATTCACATCATTTTGAAATCCAAAGCGAGGCTGAGATGGGACAGTTCTAAAAGTACTAAAAGTTGCGAGCGGTTAACTAACCCAGTAACACTCCTTGACACTGAACACTGCATTCTCCAACCTGATTCATGATTCAAAAATGTAAATGTTGATACTAATAATAATTTTTAAAAAATCATCTGCGGGACTGATAATCTTAAATTGTTGCAGACTAAGTTTTTAATGGGCTAAGGAGATGCATAAAATACCAAGGTCACTGTTGAAAGACAGTAACAGCAACAGTTGGATTCAGGGCTACCTTATTTGGTATTGGCAGATGTTAGATGTATAGACATAACTATACTACTTACAATAACTTGTAATATAATTAGTCATTCCTAATGTTTATAGCAATGTATACTTATTTGAAATGTGCATTCTAAATAAAGCTGGCATTCGAGTATCCATTAAGTTAAAGAAAGGATATTCCGGATATCTAGGCAGAAACAAACGATAAGAGGAAGAAAAAAAAAGTGGATAAATTATGTAGAGTACCGGAGGCTTCCCCTTCAGATGAGCTAACAGAGCTGCTAGATACAATGGGGGGGGGGGGGGGAGCTTATCAGAAAAATATTGTTGCTGTCCCACAAATATTTCACTTTTTGACATAATGTAATTATGTATGTTCTTTACCTTGAATCAGAATTTGATAAATTAACCCATAGAAATGCTGCAGAATGACTAAATAATAAATTAAAATCTTGGCTAGCCTCAGCCTTGGCAGCCTTAAAAGCTTAAAAATGTTCAAAACTGTTCAGAGTTATTACATATAAGTTATACATCTAGGTGGTTAGTGGTATTAAGTGTCAAATTTCAAAGACCCTTACACATTCTCCTGGCTGCTGATTGCTAGCAGAATGACCCGGATTCGAACTAGCGATCCTCTAGTCGTAATCTTAGTCCAAAGGACCACTCTGGGCCAAGTCTCGATTTTTTTTTTTTATATTTACAGCAGGCCCCAGACTGCTTCTACGTAGCTTCTACGCTCCATAACCGAAAGAAACTCAAATCAATAAAATTTAATAGTTTGAGGTATTGTTCTCCAGCAAGCTTCTATTTTTTGAGATACAAGGAACTATCCAACAACAGCTATAGTAGGTTCTTAAACCTTAGCCTAGTTAGCGATAAATCTGCTCTTCTCAGTCTCTTACTTAATCCCAAATACAAGTTAAATGGACACCTTTGACGGTCTAGTTAAAATATATTCTTTTTTTTTTTTTAATTGACTGCTGCACTGAACTGTTACACTGTATTTCATTTTCCATCTAAACATAATGAATACCCAATTTTCTCAATTTGAACACTGACACCTTGAACAGACCCACAGAAATTCCTAATACTTAAGAGTACAATTTTATAATAACACTCATTTTTAAAGTACTAAATTAGATCATTTTCAACATTGATTCTGGAATTTAGCACCTCAGCCTCGCTTTGGGTAAATGTAATGAGCGTTTAGCCTCTGACTGTTGCGTTACGGTGTATCGTGTATGTTCTGCATCCGAAAATGAAAGAAGAAAGTTGTGCAAAAATCATCTGCTTTGAGGAATGTCAAAGAACCACTGTCCTACGCCAAGCAGTTCAGTTTCCGCTACCTGTTCTACCCATTACGATTACGGTCTCCACTCGATCAGTGCTAAATTAGCCTAGGTTTAGTCTCTTGCAAGGCGGGCCAGGAGGTGGAGAAAGGCGGCTTTGAGACGTTGAAGTACGGTCACAGGCGACAGGGGCAGAACTTACGGAATGCTCCTCATTTAGGTGATGGACAAATTTTTTTTCTGAAAGAACTATTCCACACACATCACACTGCCTGAGGTTCTCATCCACCACATCTAATACATGAGGTGACACTCTGGAGCTTTCATGCTCTTCCCATAGTTCAGGTTCCTTTTTGATCTTTGAAATGTCAGGTGTCGTTTCTGAAGCATTACTGACCTCCGTCGTTACACCTCCAAGAACGCCGCTATCTACCTTCATCGTTAATAGAGCAGCACCTCGTTCTTCAGCAGCATCAACTGAGGAGCTGCCACATTGCCTTGTCCCTTCTTGATTTCTGTACTGGCCACGTGGCTCTGTCTTGACTTTCACCAAGCATAACGGTGTCTCTGGATTGTGTGCTTCTGCCGTGGACAAGCTTGTTAAGGTTGTGTTCTGCATGGTGTTCATGACATCCTGTGAAACGTTTATATTCTGCTGTAATTCAACATGAGCTGTCACTCTTCCATTCTCCTTAGTCACCGTCTGCTTGTTTGTAAATGAATCCGATGGGCACTGGTCTTCTAATATTGTCCATCTCATTTTAGGACCTTTCACACCAGTTGTCAAAGGTATCAGAACATTTGCACCAGGACTGGCCATGCCTTGTAACAGGACTGGTTTGTCCAACTTTGCAGTTTGGCCAGTAGACGATAACGGAACGTCAATGATGTGCGGAACAGACAGGTGTTTCTCTGGCACCGCAGAGGTCGAAGCAAGATTCTGTGGATTCTGGCTGCCCTCAGAGGATGACGCTATGGGCGCTGGCAGAAACATGACGAGGGGTACGTTACCAGGATGATGTTCTTTATTCAAGACGAGCGTCCACTGACCTTCAGAAGGCTTTGTCTGGTTACCTACTGAAGCAACCGAGTGCAGCGGCACACCCTGTAAGACATCTTTTTGAGGTTCTAGAGCAACCGCTGGGAGGACCTTGCTTTTAGGAGAAACAGGAGCAATTTCCTTCTTCTTGGGAGTGGACAGGGCCTTTGTCTTCTTTATAGCTGCCTGGAAACAACAATTGGAAGATCAGGATTTGTTTTTATTTTGCTGTTTTTTTAAGCCTGACTCCAAATTAGTATTGCAAATGAGAGCACCGATACCATAAAGCATAGCTCTGAAACTTTTCATAGCTCTGAAACTCATCTGATTAAAGGCTTGTAGACCAAGACAAAAAAATAAAATTGGTGAATTCAAGTGAGCTCCTGCTTTGATGGAATAAAAAACAACAGCCAAATCTGCCCTTTGTTGAACATCCTTGCACAAAAAAAAAAAAAAGTCGTTTAAGGGTTCTTGACAAAGGATCTCAGGATCGTCTAATTAGAGAAATATTGCATATTTTGCCTTAAAATCGTCCAATATTAATATATAGCCCATATATCTTTCTATCGCTAGTCCGAAGCTGAAATCTAGAAGCTTACTTTTGCCTGTAACTAAAGAAGCTAAACATTTGACAAGAAACAAGTCTTGGTTGAATACATTTGTTGTAAAAGGGAAATACAGGTGGCAATATGATGATTTCATTGTATTGTAAAAATGTGTTATTGCGATACACAATATGCTTTTGTGAGCATTTCGTCAATATCGTCAGAACATTGGCCAACAGCATGTTTCATTATAGACAGTGTAATTAGTATGGTTTTATTGGATATAGCAGGGAAAAAAAGACTCAAATTTACTGTACCTGTAAGTATGAAAGTATGAAATATTGTGATATACGTTTTTACCGTATCATTCCTATGTAACTGTCACTATTGCTTAATATTAATGTACAATATGACACTATAATAGTCAGGATGAGACGGTTATAATAGTTTTTGATTCGATTTTTGCAGAGTACTAAAATATTATATAAGTTGAATAATATTGGGCAAACAGTACCTGTAGCCAGTTTATTTAAAAATGCACTAAAACTAGTCAATCAGGCGTAACTGTGATCCCGATTTCTCTTTACAATAAAATCTCCAGTTATTGCATATTGCAATAACGATAAAACATCCACATACTGCCCACCCCTAATTAGGATTAACAAGAATAATTACCTCTGGCGCGGTCACCAACCCACACGTCTTAAGGTGGCTGTCATACGCATGTTGATGTGGGAAGCCCAGTCCGCACTCTTTGCAGAGGCACGGGCGCTTAGCTGCATGGCCCCCCATGTGTGACATGAGCATGAGCGACGAGCGGAATCCCATTCCACATTCAGAGCACTTCATGATCCTCTGATGCGTTCCGGCATGCTTCTTCAGCTCCTCCGAGCTGTCAAAGATTTGACCGCACTCCATGCATCGGATATCGTTCGTCTTCACAGGTGAGGCCATCTGATGACCCCAGCAACCCGTGTCTTTCTTGTGCTTCTCGAAGTCGTCTTGACTTTTGAAGACAACCAGACACGCCACACACTGGATGTTCTCGGGCTTACACTGGTGTTTGTGGTACAGTGACGCAAGGCGGAAGTGGCGCTTGCAGTGGACGCAGGTGTACGGCAGAAGGCCCAGGTGAACGAAGCTGTGGCGCAGCAGGGAGATCTTCTTGGAGAACGCCTGGCCACAATCAGTGCAGATTAAGGCGCTTTTCTTGTGCCACTTGAGGTGGCGGCGCAGAGAGGCCTGATGGTGGAAACTGCGGTCGCACTGGGAGCACGGATAGCGCTTTACTTCTTGCTGGTGCGTCTGCACGTGCTCCTCGCACTCGTTCATGCTGACGAAAATGCGCTTGCAGAAATCACATTGGTAAAACTCGTTCTCAAAGTGGTTGGTATCTAGATGACCCTGCAGGAGCTCCTGTGTTGCGAATCTGGCCATACAGATTAGGCAGGAGAAAGTAGCATGGGAGCGCAGATGCGCGCGGTAGTTCGCTAGGTGGCAGAACTGCTTGCCGCATTCGGAACAGCAGTAGGGGCGCACACCTGTGTGCACGTGTGAATGTTCACGGAGGAGGAACTGCGTGGAAAAGGTGAGGTCACACACCTGGCAGCGATGCTCCTCAGAACTATTTGTGTCTGGGGAAAGAGAGAGAGAGAGACATCACATTTAAACCCTTCTTTTAGTTTAGTCTTTATCAGGGCTCTGCATAAGATACAAGCAGCTTGGGCTTTTTTGGCAACAGTGCTGACAAATGAGCTACAGAGCAAAGGCCTACAAATGGCTAGAGAGATCAAGGGGACTTTCCTTATTTCTTGTTGTACTGTGTTCTGCATATCAAGCATAATGGCATGAAACCTGCAGTGACTATGATCACGCCATTAGCGCTTTATCTCTGAATGCACATATCAGTGACATCTTATGGTAAGTGATCGTATTGAGTAAAATACAAAAACCCTTACAATTCAGAAAGAATGTTTAAAAGAGCTTAATGTATTCATTTCCTCTTTGAAATTTGATGTTTATCAGATGTTTATGTTCAGTTACGTACATTTCAAAAGACCAAACAGCTTGACCGTGGCCTGCAGCAATGTTTTCTCGATGTTCTATTCTCTGTATATAGTTGTTATAAACTAAGGAGGTAATATTAAATAGTATTTATTATTTTATATAGTAGTTCATTATGGGACAACACCATTTCCGTACACAACGAACCCAACCTGCTCTTAGGGTAACAACAAAAGTGAGGAGAGATTTACACAGATATGGATTATACTATGGACTATGGCATTACCTGGAGGTTCTCCAGCCTCTCAATAATTTGTTGGACTTGAGCATAATCCACATTAAACTGTGATGTTCTGATTTACTACACAGTTGCATCTTATGCTGATTCCTTTAGGCATGAAATGAAAACTGACCAAACTTTCTGCATCCAAGCTCCAGAAACTGAAGGACAGTCTGTATTTGTGAGATTAATTCTGGTGGCTTGTACCAAACATAAACATATATCAAGGAATACTACATTTGGTAAACTGTATTTTATTGGAGTCTTGGATTTACACTTAACTTGCTTTACACAGATTTTGTAATTGTGCTATCCATGTTTTTCTATGGGCATTTGTCAATCCCAAATCATGCTTAAAGTGATTTAAAAAAAATGACACTGGCCAATCAGACCACCTGAGGCTAGCCATATCAATGTCTGGAGTCCTATATCCCCTTCCATAGCTCCTGCTGACAGTGTGCAGACTCGCATACCTGAAGAAATCACACTGTTGTCCTCATCTTCCGTCACTTCATGGTCATCCCCATCTTCCTCTTCCTCTTCATCATAAACATCCACATCAATCTCCCAGTTCCCGTTTTTCTTCCTCATACCTTTCTGCTCTTCGTGCATGTTTCCATTTCCTTCATCTTCCTTGATTTGAGAGTCGCCTCCATCCTCCTCTTCAGTTCCCTCTCCACTCATCTGCCCTAGACCTAGTTCTTTTCTCTCGGCAGGGGCTGCTGTTGGCTCTGTCTGAATCTGATCATCAGCCTTACTCGGAGAGCCTCGATTACTGGCTGAGGAGTTCTGACAGGCAACGAGATCATCCTGTCCCACTGAAACGCTTGGGTCCTCACCTTCAGCAGATGGTGCAGCAGGGGCGTCGAGGTCTGGGGCAGCATCATGGGTCTGAGGGGTCTCCTTCTGCTTCAACAGTTGGAAATCCCAGCTTGAAAAGCCCAGCTCTGTAAGCTGGATGTCAATGGTTAACTCTGAAGACATGACAGCTTGGTGGCTGTGTGTACAGGAGTCAAGGGAAGCGGTACAGGCCCAGGTCCAGGTCCAGGTCCGTTTCTACATTCTCCTCTGTCTCTAAGGTGGATGCAGGTATAGCGAGCTAGCTAACCAGCCCAGCCCTGTCTCAGCCACAACAGGGGATGCTGCTAGCTAGGGGTTACCGAGACCAGCTAGTGCTAGCTATCAATAAACAGGGTGGTAAACAATGGCTCATTGGGTGACTCGCAGATGACTATCTAGCTATATGATCCAGTTGCATAAGAAATTCACCAGCCTAACACTGCGTTCCCTCACAGATAGCTAGCTAGGCTAGCTGTGAAAATAAAAAGGGACTGCAAAGATTAACAAGCTAGGTAGCTAGATAGCTAGCTAGCTAGCTAGCTAGCAACGACCGGCAACTCTTTCAGTGCAAACAGCAGGCTGAAACAGCAATATCCTAGCTAGTTCAATACTGGGCTGCAGACAAGGAACCCCCAAATAACACTAGTAGTAGCTAGCTAGCTGTATTTACCGGCACCTCAAATGTAGCTAGCTAGCCAGCTAGCTAGCGAGCAGCCACCGTACACCTTCACCGCTAACACAGCTGGCTTCCTCTCCTCCGGCTTCTCGCGCCAAAAAACACCAGGTATGCTACATTCACACAGCTCGAGACTCCCAGACCCCTCCAGCAGTTGCATTGACTGCCATTTTAACAGAGATACCGAGACAGATATAAATATGATAGCTACACACTGTCTGACCGTGCTAAAGAAACGAGAAGGCGAGATCCTCTTTCTAGCTACTGCATGTTAGCCGAGTATTTCTATAGCAACGAGCAGCGCGCTGTCGCCCTCTGCAGTGCTGGAGGAGAGACTGTCGCCCCATTGGCTGGAACGATGGCTGTACAGTCATTCATCTATGAAGGTTACTGTGATATACGACCTCTGATTTACATGAATGCATAGAATTGAATAATTACACACAAAGTAGTTATGGTAGCCACAACCAGTTAGCCTGATTAACCAATGCAAGGCCACAGACAGCTTAATCCAGCATGGCCAGCATGGCCAGCATGATCATCTTGATCAGGCTAGACAACCAGTATGGCCAAGCTTGACCAAGCTGGTTGACCAGCATTACCACGCTTTCAGATCAGGTCTAAGCTGGTCTCGTTATGGTCAAGGTGGTTAACCAGTCCCTCGTCCAGCACGGTGTATGTTGAATTTGATTCTGGCCATGCTGGTCATGAGGATCCCAACCAGCAGAAGCTGGTCTTTAAGATGGATTTTTTTCATTAGGGTTGGGGATATTAAACAATTTGTGTCTCTTTTAAATAATATAGCATCACAAAACAGTATATTCTCAGTATTCTGTGACAAATCACAATGTTTTCTGGTCTCAATGGTTTCAGATTATCAAATAGTTTGTCAGGATAAAGCTAGAACACCCACCAATGTACCTAAATTTGAGCCCCCAGATTATTTTGTTTTCTAAAATTAAAGAAATTATTTAACAATAATAATAAAAAAAAAGATTGGAAGATTGGACTCTTAGCTGTTACAAAAAGTGTTTACAAGCTAAGAACTAACCATGCAGGGTTAGTGCCCAAATTTTTGCATGCCACTTTGTGCATATAGCGATCAGGTCACCCCCTGCTGTTGGTGCTTAAAATGTAGGTCTAGGCCACAATCGCACCTGGCTTCTGTACTGAAGTATCCAACGGAAAGAACAGAGCTTTTATAGATCCTTACGTTGTGTTATTATTTTGAATAATAAGTTCCTGTTAAGGATCAAGATGTAATATGTAGAACTTGCTGACATTTGTAACAAGGAATAGTGGTGTCTATCAAATATGACAATATTCTGTGGTTTATTCTAATTCTGATGAATCACAAGGTAAAATGCAATCTAACGTCCTTGGATGTTTGGGTGGGAGAACGAATAAATGTGTTATGCCTAATAAACTGCTCTCAGTGTAGTTTTGAGCACTTCAGTCTCGAACACGCCGAAGCTCGGACACAGAAGCTTTAATGGAGAAAATGCTTCAACAACTTTTTAAAGAGATAGGTGGATGATCAGTCATTGGGCTGGGTTAGGAGCTAAGAGCTAAGATTAGAGTTATGAGATTTGATCCATATTTCAGCTTTAATAAAGTGTAATCTATCCTCTGAGCTCAACAGTAAAGATGCTGTGCTTACATCAAACCAGGAGTGATCATAATGTTCTGATATGACTGTGTAAAAGTCCCAGGTCCTGTCCTTTTAAATACAGCATTACCATATTTTCAATAAAGACCTAACTGACTCTTAGTTGACATCATGAAGCATGACTAGATGGATTAATCAGACTAGGCCAGGCATGCACTATATGTCCAAATGTTTGTGGACACCCCTTCTTATAAATGCATTCAGCTGCTTTAGGTTGTACTCAATGTGGACACAGACGTGCTCATGCACACTAATAGCTTGTCGAGGCCCTGTGGAGAAGTACTGGCAGTAGAATAGGACACTCAGGAGCAGATAAACAAACATGAAGCCATTGGCACCATGCCTAATGCCAGGAGTGGGCTAGAGGGGTATAAAGCCCCGAGCATTGAGCTGTGGAGCAGTGGAAGAACTGTGTTCTCTGGAATGATGGTGCTCCATCCACTACTTTTTGGATGAGGTGGGATGATGGAGATCATTCAACATTCTGAGTCCTGACCCCAGTAACCGCAATTCAATTCTCCCAGCAATGCTCCAAAATCGAGTAGCCTTTCCGTGGATAGTGGAGACCGTTACTAACAAAAGCAGGATTTGTTTTTAACACCCGATTTCAGAAGAAACAACGAATGAGCATGGGTCCCAATACTTTTGTCCATATAACGTATGAGGTTCTGGTTGTGTGGAAGTGGGTAGGGTAGATACAGCTGTTTTCTTTCTGTGCCCAGCAGAATATGCAAAGAAATTCTAATGCAGAAATCGTTCTGACAATGAAACACCACACACTCGATCCGTAGCAGCCCCTAAAGGCGGGTTCCTTTAATTTGAAACAGTTTAGCCAACATGGGACAAATTACATAAGAGAGACAAAGACACAGTAGGATCCTTTTCCCCCCCCACAGGGGCCACAATTATCAAAGTCTGTATTACTAATGTTAGGAAAATCAAAACATAATGGGCTCAGAACTGTATGAAACATAATTACAGGGGTCACAATGAGTTGTTGACCAAGCAAAACTGCATCTAGCAAATGTAAGTTTTCTTTCTTTATAGAAAAGAAAAAGAAAAGGAAAAAAAAAAAAAAAAAAAATACACACCTGGCTTATTGGTGCCAGATAAAACAGCACCTTCTGATGCATCAAGGCAAAAATACAAAGCACAATGGTTCAGTAAGTACTTTGTTTATGATTTTTAAATGAATTTATACTGCTATGATAAACTGAAAAGTGTCCAGGTCTCTGCAAAAAGCCAGACTGCTCTACCTAGCAACAATACCTCTGTTTTCAGATGCACCTAGATGCAGTACACTGAAAACACAGCCTTTCACAGAGTACATTCAGCAACTCCCTTCAAAATATCATAGCAATAAAAACAAGGTAAAACGCTCAAATATGTAATAGTACAGCTAAATAATTTAAAGTTAGCTCATACAAATTTGTTAAGGAAGTCATCAGGGGTCAAACAAATAGCTAGGAAAAAAAATTGTTTGGTCTTGCATCTCCAGAGCAACATCAATCTTGATTAGGAGCCGTATAATAATAGTATAATAATATCAAGCCATTAACAGGTCAAGTTTGGGGGCAATATTTTTGATATTTACTGAATTTCAAGAGTCAGAATTTCATTAGTAGTGGCCAACAAAGACACTTAGAAAAAGTTAACGCCTTATGGTACTACAGAAAATTAAAACATTTTCTAATTAATCAGGGTGATGCTCGTCATCCGAAAAGACTAATTCTATTCAGGCATGTTACCATCTGCCATTACACACACACTTCTACTAAAAAGAATGTAAAAACAATAACTCACATATGATATTAATTAAAAAAGAAGGACATTAAAATATTCAAATAAAAGCCAATACAAGCATTTTTACCTCTTAAGTGCCCCCCGCCCTCAAATTCCCCTTTGATACTTTGTTTGTGTGTGTGTGTGTGAGAGATCCACGGGTTTGATTATCCTATACATTTCAAGTGTGGCCTGAAACATACCATGCCACAGGTGTAGGATGAAATGAAAAAAAGAAGCCACGTGGGGCTTTTGGGGTTTCCAGTTGTCACACAAAACCCTAATAGTGTTGAAAAAGTCTCACGCACTTGTTTTCAATCCTGCAAACCAAGCCAGTCCCACTCAGTTTCAGTTGTTCCATTGAGCACACTTTAAAAAATTTAAACCCAAACCCCAGTATACAGCACTTCCACGCCAAATTATCTTTTCCCACGACCAGCTGGCTTCTCTTCCTCTTTGCCATGGGTCTGTTGGTGAGCCTTCAGGTTGCTTTCTCTGCCAAAGCTCTTGCCGCATGTGGGACAGGGGTACCGCCCGGCCGTGTGGGCTCGGGCAGTGTGTGCCTCCAGCTGCTCAGGGCGGTTGAAGCTCTCCTCGCACTCTTTGCAGGGATGAGGCTTCCGCTGGGTGTGCTTCTCTTTCTTATGAGCCCGCAGCTGCACCAGCGACGGAAATGTGAGGTCGCATTCTGGACACGGGATCTCCCGAGCAGGCGGTGGTGGGGCCTTTGTTTTCTTGACTTCTGCTTTATCCTCCTTGACCTTGGGCTCTTGTGTGGATTTCGGTGGTCTCCCCCGCTTGGCCACAGTTGCGGCCTTCGCCTCAGCCGCGGGTTCACCTGGTTCACCTGGTTCACCAGCGGCTTCAGCTGGTGGTGTTGAGGCGTCCTCCGCATGGTTGCTCACCCCTGGCTCCTCTGCTGCCTCGGTTTCTTCCTTCTTGCTTCGCTTTTGCTTCTTCTCTCCGGCTGCTGGCGCTTCGGCTTTGGGAGGCCTCCCACGCCTCTTCGATGGGGCGCTGCCGTTGCAGTGCTGGTCGCCCGCGTGGTTCTCCTGGTGCTGCAGGAGCTCTGCCTCCTCCTCAAAGCCCCTGCCGCATTTGCCACATCTGTGGGTTTTGGAAGGGTCGTCTGCATCCTCCGATTCCTGGCGTGCAGGGTGCTGTGCCAGGCGGTGGCTACGTAGAAGTGCTGGGCTTCGGAACGTCTCGTTGCACTCTTTGCATGCAAACTGCCGCTCGGGACATACCTGCCGCCTGTGTGTTGTCAACTAGGGGCAAGAAAAAAAAAAGAAAAAAGGGGGGGGGGGGGGGGGGTGTCATTACAATTCAGAGGACAATAGACTGCAGGAGCATTTTTGTGCAAGTGATTTTTCCTTTTTATGGTATGACAAAACAAGACATTCTAAGAGTTTCTAAGAAAGTATCTTACAGCATTATGCAAAAATGATTGAGTTATTAACAGTACATTTTCTTTTACAGATTGACCAAAATGTGGATAGAAATACTCATTAGTTGCAGACCCAACACAAACTCAGACAGGTAAATCAACAGAACAGCACAATCCCAATATGTCTGGGACTCTGATTAATCATGTTAATTTTTCACAATTAATCATTCCCATTTCACTTACCTCAGAGAATGTACGGAAGCTTTCTTGGCAGTGCGCACATTTGAAGGGCTTGTCTTCCTTGTTGTGGGTGGACTGATGCTGTGTTAGTTCCTCAGAGGACGGGAAAGTGCGGTCACACACATAACAGGTAAAAAGCGTGTCGCACTGGGGGGGGGGGGGAGATAAGTAATTTACATTGTTATCGTTATGTTAACGAATAACTGGCTTTCCCTTTTACTAATCAATATCCAATTCCACACTAAAAATTATACCCACAGTAAGTTCAATACTTTTTCAATACTGTAAAAGTGGCAAACCGGTAAATATTCTGAACAAAAACTTTCAATCTAAAATAATAGTTGTAATGTAATTGTCATTTCCATCAATTAATTACTCTTCATTGGTACTAAGAACAGTGATGCTACACTATCAGTAAGATTCAATGAAAGTGCTGATATCATGACAGCTAAGAACATCTGTTTTAGCATAACCTATAGCAATATCTTATTTATTTATTAAGAGAAAAAACATTTTGGGGGTAACTGAAATGTTTAGACTAACCTGCTGCAGTTGCTGTTTGTACTCTTCACGATGACTTTTCTTCATATGCCGTTCTTTGGCTTTGGAGTTACAGAAGGTGATGAAACACTGGAAACACTGCAGGCTCTCATGCTGGTCTGTGGAACCAGAGAGAGGACACATTTTCCCATATTTTATTTTTTATTTATTTGTATTTTATTTATTTATTTTAAACACATAGGGATGAGGCTGGTTATTTACTGGAGTTATGTAGGTACTAGATAACAGACTTAACTGTAGATATTTTGATGCACAATGATACCATAATCATATCTGTAAGTATCCTTATTTTATTTATTTTTTTATTAGATTTGAGCAATACATTTGAATATGCCATTTGATGTACAAGAGCACAACATTTAGGTGACACTGGACTACTTAACCAAAATTTCTGCATTTTATTCATTCTACTGGGTTTGTAATCTCAAGTTATATACTATAATGCTAACCCATGTAGTCCCAAAATCTACATCCTTTAAACACACACATCAGCGGATGTCAACTTATTTCAATAAAAACTATGCGTCTGGCAAGCTGGTTTAGCCAAAAAAGCCATAAGCGAGACAAGACATAACTCTACTATAACTTGTACTGGTAAAAAAAAATATTCAAGATCTCAGTACTACATTATTTCCTAGTAGAAGTCCTAACATTAGATATCAAGTATAACAATTTAGCTAATAATAATAATAAATACAAACAATAATTATAAATTAATAAACATTACTACTACATTTATACCTCCTTTATGATCGGCCACACTGCCAGTATGTATGTAATTTTGACTAGAAAGATTATGTAGAGCCGTACTCTCTTCTCTAGAATTCTTACTTGTAAAAAGTCAAATTTCAGAAATCTAATGCTAGTTATTTCAGGTCCACTTTTCTGTGAATTCATTCTGACTAGTACAAACACTAATTCAAGATATAATATTTGAAAAGCTTTAGTGTGTTCGCTAAACTGCAACGGGAACCCAAAACTTAACCGGATCCAAAGATACACAATGGAACAAAAACATGCACTGCGGACTTTCACATGTTCAAAATGAGATTTGATGTAAATCAATGATAAAAATGACACTGCGGATATGTTGTTCTATCAACATGACTAGTCACGATGCCTTTAAGGATCTGTAGATCTGATCTCATTACTAGTAAGCGTAGGAGTACTACATTTAGACCAGCTACTTCACAGTTAAATCACAAAGGAAACTTCCAAAGCGACAAGCATACCCATCTCTGACTGTTAAACTTTTCATCCAGTGCCTAAAGTTATGACAAGCCTCTTAGAGGACTAGAGGTGACAGCTCTTACATGACTGAATGACCGGGGCTGTCGTAGGTTGCTGGATGATGATGGTGGTGTACGGCTGCTCTTCTTTTTCAGGGTTCAGTTCAGCAGGGGCAGCAGTTTCTCCACCTCCCATCACTATTTCCTCTATCTTCAGTAAATCAGAGTCCATTTTGAAGAAGTGGAGTATCGGTGTTCTCAGTTTCTACTAAAAGGGAAAAGAGAGACAAAACCACACACAGTTACTAAAGTTAGTCACGTCTAGTTCGCCGTTCAAAACATACAAACCAGCTCAATCCAGGTGATTTATACGACAGGAGCGTAGCTAGCTAATTAAGGCTAAAACGTTATCTACTTATAATAAAAGACTTGTGTTCGATTTTAAGTAGTTTGTAAAAATATATCCCACTAAAGTTAACACTAATGACCCCCTCCTGTCTCGTGTTCATGCTGCAGTGGTGCAGGTTCTCACTCACAGAAACGACGGACGGCTAGCGAATGAGCTAGCTAGCTCGCTAGCTAGCAGGCGAGCTATGCTAGCTAGCTAGCTTTCTTCTGTCTACAAAACAGCGAAAGATAACCACAAAGTAATACTTGGCTAAATTACATGTACTTCAATTTCACTACATTTTTCGAACCCATGCTGGATTGAGCGAGCTAATAGCTGAAGTCGCACTCGCAAACGTTAGAAAGCGTTAGCAACGAAGCTAGCTAGCTAGCTAGCTAACTAGCCAGCTAGCTAGCTAGCGAACACACGGAGGGCCCAAATGATATCCTTTTCACCGCTCCATTAAAAACAGACCACACCAGTACTGTCAATAAGGGCGCTGGCATTTCTACACCTGCACCTTATCACGCCTTAACCCCTGGCTACTGCCTTACAGTGCTTAGCTATCTATCTAGCTATAGCTAGCTCGTTTGTTCTGGTCAAAACAAACTTAGGATACCCCATTGCTGCCGTTCGAGGTTAAACTTAGTTCACTATCAGCGAATATCGAGCTCTTCTCCTCAAACCTGAACCAGCAGCTCATTTACAAACGATGCACGGTCCGCTTTTTTATTGTAATACTTCTATATAGAATTGAGACTAAACATACTACATTTCTTACCTGCTATAGCAAGCTACACTTTTATGGAGGGAAACCAACACCAGCTAGTCATGCAAATGAATATAATGGTGGGGGCGCAAGTGGGTCGCAAACCTACCCACTGGAGCCGCATCCAGCTGGCTGCGGGCGCCGAGGAAATAGGCCTGTGGCTGTACCAAGCGCCTCTGACTGGAGGAGGTGGACTGCGCATGTGCAATAACGGACTTTTTTTTTTTTTTTTTTTTAAATGTACGCATTTAAATGCAATTTTTTTAAATTATTATATTAATAAATATATAAATTAGAATAGATAAATTATATAAATTATTTATTTTTTATTTAAAAGTTCGACACAAGATCGAGGTCACTCAGGGGGTTGCCATGTCCCAAACTCGTCCCAGCCGTATTGGATCGAGTAGCATCATTCAAAAAAAAAAAAAAAAAAAAAAAACGCAGCTCCACAGGTCAGTGCTGGGGGGGCTTTATAACCCTAAAAGTGTCCACAGGTTCATGTGTGGCTATCTGCTCCAGAGAGTCCTGTTGTATTAGCAGTCCTCCTCTGCAGGGACTGGACAGGCTGTTTGCACACCTGTGTCAGCAATGGTCTAGTCCTGCACTACACAGCATGCTGGGCGAAGACTCCCCCTTGAAAGGACAAGGTAGTCCAGGACTAGGCTTAATCCCTGTCTAAGAAAATACCTATACGACCTATAGTGTGTATCTGAAGCTACTGGAGCAGAAAGCAAGCATTTATTTGTATTCCAATACAATAAGATATTTGTCATGAAATTAATCAAATTTAAATGATACTCAAGTTTAGTCAAGTTTTAATGCTAATGCTTAAATAAACTGAAAATAGAGACATTAACATGCTCATATTTATGAAAAAAAAACAACTACAGTAATAATGCAGGACTACTATATATATATATATATATATATATATATATATATATATATATATATACACACACACACACACACACACACACACATACACTTAGGATACTACACAATAAATAGTGTAGAAAATATGGTAGGTTATATAATATATAGTATAACATTAAATAACGCTATTTTTAAAAAAATGGGACCTGATATCAGATCAATTATCTTGGGCCTGATTGGCTGTCCTGTACTGTGCCTTATCAGAAAAAGCACTCAGAGCTGAAACAGAAGCCTAGGTAGGTCAGTACATAAGTCTAGAGGGCCATGACTACATATATTTAATGAACTATGAGAAAACATTTATCATTTTTGAAATAATGATACAAATAATAAAAAGATCCTCCCGAAAAACTGATTTTATTAAAAAAAAAAATGTAGGAACATGTGAATCCATTGCTTTGCTTTTGAACTCTGACAGCACAACTGACTATAAATACCATAAACAAGAAGTCAAAGCAAGGGCAAACTCATGCCCTTCGCTGGAGAATTACAATTAATTACAAAAAGACATTCTGAACAATTCATAATTAAAAGTCAAAGTGCAGCTATAAATACACACTCATCACTGGCATAACTGTACAGAAGTTACACCATAACTTACACCTGCTCACAGGAAATAACAATGTACAATTACAGCTATGGATATCCACCATTATGCACATAGTGTGGGCATACGCAAAGGAAGGTATTACGATAACGGTAGAGACCCAAGAAAGAGACATCCCTGATGGACGGCCCTTCTTCTCCGCTCTCATATAATAAATTAAACGATGATGATGATGATGATGATGATAATAGGCTTAACACGGGCTTAACATCATAACAATTTAAAAAAAGTAGACTTCATGCCGCCCCCTGGCTGTGAAACTTTAAAAAGCAGTTGTGATTGCGAGAAATGCAAAGGAACACACAGCACTTGAGACACCGTACTCGAGAAGTTCGCTCACAACCTCCAAATCGGCACCTGGCTTCTTCACCCTCGGCGAGCTGCTCTGGCCAGTGGCCCAAGCCGTCGTACCGAGTGGCAGCATCAGGCAAAGGAGTGTCAAAGTCATCGGCAGGGCCTGCGGACGCATTTGAGTTGGGCCGTTTTGGAGCTGGAGGATACGGGGCAGATGATTCTTGAGCGGTACTGCTGGGGAGGATTAAAGCTTTGGAAACTTCCAGACGGAAAGCCATTAACGACAGTGGCTCTGGAACATGGCGATGCTCTTCCTTGTACTGCAGCCAGGAGTTAACTAAAGCCAGATCGATGAGGTCCCAAAGCACCGACAGTGGCCAGGCACTGGGCGACGCACTTGTGCAAGGTGTGCGATAAAGGCTCCTCAAGTCTCTGTTTAGATTGACAGACTTGATCGCTCGCTCAAAACCGCTGACCAGGGACGTGGAACGGGACCTTTCCTTCGTTGCTGCAGACAGGATGAAGCCATGATGGCAGCGGAACAGCTTTAGTTTCCCATCGGAGGTTATGAACTCATCACCTACCTGCCCCCTCGAACCGCCGACCTTGCCAGCGCTACGCACTCCTGCCTCTAGGAGATGCTCCAACATGGAAGGTGTTGATAGCTCAGGTTTGCAGAGGAAGATCATTCCTTGGTCGTCGTCATCCTTTTCTCGGATAACCATTTTTCCAACCACTTCTTCTCTGTTCGAGTCATTTATTCGCAAGTTGAAGTCCATGACCAAGCCAGTAACGCTTACCATGACTGTGTGATGTAGTGAGTGAGTTGGGTGCCTCTGAAATGGAAGGGGGTACTGGTCAACTCCGTGGTTTCCCTGCCTTTTAAGTGAGCGACACCCTTCTTGAACTCGGTTCACCATTTCCTGAACCTTCCAGAGAGGATCTGTCTTCGAGACTGAAATGTCTGTGGAACTGTGTGTGTCCTGATACCCACATAACTGGGAGGACGTTTTAGACTTTTCACCTGGCACTGGAATCTGCCTTGTCGTTTCAACACTGGTAACCATCTGATTTGTGCTCTTTTGACCGGAATCTCCTGTTGGACTAGCCAACCTCAGTTTCGATGCCAGTTCAGAGAATCTGGAGGACAACATGGCGTCGGCAATCAGGGGAACTCTGGTGCAGTCCTCCCAGTACAGCTTCATACTTGGAAACTTGGAGGAACAAAAGAGAGAGAGATGCAGAATTAGGGCCGTACAGATGGCTGACCACAGCCTTATTCACTAGTGTGTGTGTTCACGTCCACAAAAGGGCTAAAATGCGAGGTTGAATATCCAGAGTAAGTGTGCTATTCTTCCTTAGCTTATACAACAGCCTGACTACCTGAGCTGACTTTTGGGGTATGTAGAGTACAGAACCGGTATAATGTACAAAAGAAGCCAGTTACAGTGAAGTGACTGTGCGAAAGGCAGTTAGCCATGTAGCTAATGTTACAGAGGCTGAAGGCCTCTGGACTCTTCTACAACATTAAAAGCTCATTTACTTTGGTGGGTAAGGAGTCAATAGCACAAAGGCTCACAGAGCAGACAGGAAAAACATCCTACCCTCATGGGTACCACTTTATATAGGAAATTGATCCAGGTACTAGACTAGATTTGGAGTGGTTTCTGTATCGTGCAGTACTGCACTGCCTTGTGGTGAAGCACCTTAAAACTAAGACCGGCCAGAACATTATTTATGTTCTGTTGGATTCTGTGAACGTCTCGATTGAGTCAAACGAAGAACATCTGTGATTGGGCTCCAATTCTCCAAGTGTTCCTACTCACCTTGAGTGTGCCCATTGCAATGTGGATTCCGACAAATTGGGCCACCTCTTTTTCGGTAACGGACTGTGGTAGTTGTGACACTTTCCCTGTGCACGTTGCAATTTCTTTCCATGTATCCCAACAGAAATACTGTATGAAGTAATCAATAGGCTTCCAGGACTCATTTCTTCCTGCTTCTTCATGCTGCTCTGCATGAGAATAACCTCTATTTCTATAGAAAAGGAAAAAGGGGAAAATACCAAAGAAACATAAGACATAAGACATTTACGGCACCACAGCGTACTTGGAAGTTCCATGACTCCGATCATACCTTGACATTTCATGCTGTTGTACACCTCTGTTGATGCAGATACCATGGTAGCAGGACATGAGGTGAGTTTCAGCTTCCGGGTCAGACTGAATGTTATCAGAGTCCTCTGTGTCTGAACTCCGAGACAGGAATTCTAGGAAGCATTGGGTGCTCTGTTGCTCCATGTCAGCATCACCTGCAAGCCAGCAAAGTAAAAATGAGCTTTGATCAAAAAAAATATTTTACCCAAATACAAGGAACTCCCATTCCTTACCCTCCTGTGTGCCGGAGTACAGAGTATGATGCATTTCCATTTGCGTGCATCCCATCCGGACTTCTCCGCACTCCTCTAATCCGGACGCAGCCCCTGTAGGACGGCAGAAAAGAATGATAAGTCAATACGTTTTCGAGTGATTCACATCTCCCTCAAAATTGCGGAAATCCTATCAATCATACATGATCCTGGTTTTCCGGTCCTATCTTCCGGCACCCCTTGTTTGCCAAGCGTAGGCTCCACCAGAATCTCTCCTTCCTCCTCCTTAACAGGATAGAAAATGCACTGCTTGCCAGCAGACTGTGGCGCTGCAGAGGAGCCAGAGGGAATCCCATCTGTGGAGCAGATAACCAGGCATGTGAATAGAAAAAGTATTTAATAGTAATAATATGACTCAAATCCAAGTCTTTGTAGTATGTCACGTCCTAATCAGGCTTACTGAAAAGGTGGTGTATAGACTGCTACTTGTCAGGCAGTGCGAGATCAGTAGTTTTTCTCTACAGAAATTGGTTATTCATGCCTATCACTGCTACTTACTCACAATTAAATTGGTCTCATAACATAAGCCTACACATATTGAAAACTGTAAACAATGAACAAAAATACTTAACCCATTTAAATAAACGGATTAAAAATAAATGGCATTGTATTTGGAATATATATAGTTGCATGCAAAAGTCTGAATATCTCTGGTCACAATTTGTTACTGGGAACAGTAAGTAGAACATAAACTGATTACACCAATGAGCATAAAGTTTTAAAACTCATTTAAACTTTTAAAGCACAATTAGGAAAGGAGCCCCATGCAAAAAAAAGAGCAATGGAACTTTTACAGAGGCTGTGAGAGCTGTGGTTAGATCTACCAGGGCTACTAGGATACAACCTAAAAATCCTGGTTAGCCCTTCCAGAAGATCTGGCAGACTGGAGTGGTGGTGCACTATTCTACTGTGCAGCGATGCCTGCACAAAATATGACCTCGATAGTCATCCAAATATTTTCATCAGAAGTTTCCAAGGGAACATATAAACAAGCCTGATGCACTTTGGAAACAAATGCTGTGGACGGATACATTTAAATATGACCTTTTGCCTGCAATAAGAATATTTGGAGAATAAAGTGTGAAGAATTTCATGCAAAGAACACCTCTCCAACTGTTAAGGGTTTGTGCTGCAGCCAGTGGCAAAGGGAACGTTTCACTGGTAGAGGGAGGAATGGATTAAATACCAGCAAATTCTAAAAGCAAACACCACACAGTCTGTAAATTAAAAAAAAGCTGAAGGTGAAAAGCTTTACAAAGGCGTCTACAGCAGGATACTGTTCCTAAACACACCTCAGAATCCAAAATGTACTACCTCCGCAATTGAAAAGTTTTTACCCTGGTCCTCACAGTCCCCTGACCTAAACATCCAAGACAGCTCAAAAATAATTTAAAAGACTCTAAGCTAGTTAGCTCTGCTCTAAATAAGAATTCCAGCTTTTATTTCCTAATATTTACAGATTAGATGTAATAAACAACTTAGAACATGGTACCTTTTAATTGAACCTGCCCATTTTTTCCAAATGAGCAAAAATATTGGAACAAGTGAGTGACAATGACTGACTTACCTAGGCAAGTAGCATGCGTAGTCTGCATATCTTGGGTTCCCTGTAAAACGTGGGGTTCATGATCCTCTGCCTTTACCAGAAACACCTGGACCCCTTGCAATAAATCTCTCTCATTGGCGTCATTGGACGCTGGAATTGAAGCACTGGCTTCTATTTTCACATCAGTAGACGTGCCAGTAGAGATTAGTCCTTCAATGTCTGGGTGGGGAATGCCCTTTAAATGAAAAGTCAATGAAAGTTATATAAGCAAGTAAACGGTAACTCTGAGGCATAAAAATATTTTTCCTGCATAACATCAAAAAAAGGCCTTTACATGCCATACAGGATTATTTTCTGGGAGTTACTTCCAAAGTTTCCAAATATTTCACATTATTGTTTTGCTAATTTGCATCATGTTCGGTATGAAATTCTAAAAGAAGAATTCCACAAATTACTCTCTGCCAATGAAAAATGACATTTACCATAAAACTACTGTAAAGCCAGGTGGTGTATTCATTGTTCAGAGACGTTTAACATTTAAGAGATCAGGTGGGCAGATTCAAAAATGCCTTAAGAAACTTTTCTTTTTTATTAAGTATGAAGATTATTGTTTGTTATTCTTTAGAAATCTCAAGAATTTTCATTTTTAACTTTTCACTTAAGAATAATTCCAACATCTGGCATTAAAATATTTTTTTAATCATACAATGGTCTCACACTTGTCCTAGACTGTGAAAGTTCAGGATGTCAGCCTCGAAAATTATCAGTTTAAATTGTTGAATTACTAGAAATAATGTCTAATTTAACTGGATTAAAATTCACCATTAGTTCTTGTTTATGGAAAATGTTTGAACACTTAGTTTGATTCTGCTTTTCCTCCATTTTGCTTTCCAACACACATATTTAACTGAATAATGGAAAATGGAAAATGTTATTAATTAATGTATGTATTAATAACATACATTAATTGTATGTTATTGTATTAATGTATTTTGGCCTAAGTGAGAAAAGCTTACATAAAAAAAAAAAGAAAGAATTTCTTAAGATTTGTTTGTAAGAAATACACTTGTTTTGAACATTCTTATGTACTTTAGTGTTTATCTTAAAATCCTTTCATCTTAGGAAAGCTTTTGGCAATCTGGCTGTGAGCAAATATGATAGCAAGTTTCTGTAAAATGAGTACAATCAATCTTTGCTGGTTTAATTCCCCAGGTCATGCTGCCTGCCATCAGCAGCCAGAGTCTGAGAGAGCACAACTGGCCTTGCTCTCTCCTCACATCACCTTATTGTGATACTGGCAGGCACACCACTTTCCTTCGATCGAGTTGGTTACCCAGTGATGTTTTATCGGCGACCGTATGTGTCAGTCCCTGTGCTCCCAGTGTAGTGAGAATTACATGTGATAGTGGGAGAGTACTGACGAGTGGGTTGGTTAATTGGTTATCTAAAATTTGTAGAAATTTGTAATTGGGAGGAGTTTTTATAAAGCAAAATAACCCTAAATGACTTAATAATGGTTATACATAAATGAAAACCAGTGGAATTCCCCTTTAATAATTACATGGCAAAAGCAAAAGCAATGGATACTTACCCGTCTTCTCATCCTGCCCTCTTTCCTTTCCCGAGGTGTCAAGAAGGTTTCTACAACCTCTGCAGACGACGTGCCATTCTTGACTTGCTGCCCAGACTTCTGAATCAGCGAACTATCTCCCGCGTCAGTCACCTCCACAACTCCTGTGGCAACAGGCTGTAACTCAAAAACGACTTGATCTGCTGGAGATTCTTCCAGTGCTGACTGGCTGTGAGCTGGGTTGACACTCTTGACTTGTCTTTGCTGGCCCACTCCTTCATTCTTTTCCTCAGGATCATCCGTGAGGGAATACAGCTGGAAGACAACCTGACATTCTTCTTTATCGTTAGCCAGCTCGTTTTCAGCAGCACTTCTTTTCCCAAGCTGTCTCTTTCCCCTCCCTCTGCCACCTCGTCCTTTTCGGTTTCTGACCATGGAAGTCTTCGGTTGGTTCTCTGTTCTCTGAACGAGTATCTCCTCTTCCTCGTGCTTAATCATCGTTTGGGAATCAGTATTCTGAGAAGTTGAATTCTTTTCTTCCGCAGGCAGCTGGCTTTGAGTTGATGTAGCTGTGTGGTTCAGTGGACTGGGATTAGAGGCCTCTTCCTGTTGACCGGAGTCTTCTAGACAATCCTTAGACAGACTACTTACTTGAGTAGACACCAGATCTCCTTCACTTTGGTCCTCAACCATGACTAAATTCACATCTGAGGGCAACTCTTCTTTAATATCCACGCTTTCCGGAGGGCTGGATATCAAGCTCGCTGGATTTGTCTCCATTTCTGCCGATCCCTCGTCAGGGTTTGTGTGAATGTGGTCAGATGCTGCGGACGACACCTGCGGAAAAGCCTGGGCAGTTTCTTCGCAACCTTCACCAATTGTTTCTAGATGTCCAGGACGAACATCTTGATCAAACTTGTCCTGAACTTTGCCCTCTCCTTCAGCAAAGGTTGGCGTTATTGGGAAAGACGGAGAGGAACTGAGGGCAGGGAAGGAGAGTCTGTGGACGTCCTCATCTCCCAGACCGATCCCCCTCATTTCGGTCTCCGTGTCCCAATCTGCAGATACCTGTATTTCAAAGTCGTTCGAGTGGACCGAGTTTGGTAGCACCAACTCATTTGACCGAGGGCCCATCACTGGGTTGTCAGAAACATCACAGCTTACATTCGCCTGGAGGAGTCCATTTTCAGAGTGCATGGAGGCCATGTGCTCCTGCAAAGCTGAAACCTCGGAAAACTTCGTCCCACAGTCGTGGCACCCGATCGTGAGGCGGGAGAACGGAGGGCTCAGGGCAATTTCCTGATCTATTTTAGTAGGAGCTTTGCGCTTACGAGGAACCTTTGGCTTTGTGTGCGAAAGCTCAGAATCCGGACCACTGTCAAGAGGAGCCATTGGGAAATGCGGGTTCTCCTTCTTTTTCTTTTTCGTTTCCTTTCCCATCGCCTTTGCTTTCTTTTTCTTTTGGCTCGCCGTTTGCAGCACTTTGTTCTGTTTACCTCCCTTTGCCTTCCCCGCTTTAGCCTGTTGGTCAGGAGTTTCCTTGCTTTGACACTTGGGTTTCAGTGGCTGCTCTAATCCTGTGGTCTTGGCATCCAGCTTGTGCACTTTCAACTGTGGCTGCTTGTGACCTTTCAACAAGAGCAAGGCTTGCTGCTTTATCTGATCCTGACTCGAGGCTGGAGACACGCTTTTTTGCTCTTTCTCTCCTTGTTTTGCTAACCTCTGGATCTCTTTAGTGGGTTCCTTCGCTGTGCCGTTTTTAACTTTTGCTTTCTTCGGAGATGCTGCCCCTGGCGTCTTGCTTTGCTTTTTTTTCTTCGGCACTGGGGTCTCATCTTGATGGGCTTCTGGAGATTTGCGTTTCTTTACTAAATTTTTCGGCCTTTCAGGTTTTTTCTTCGCAGTTTTCCCTCGTGGTGTTTGTTCTGGCACGCTAGCAGCTTTCGGTGCACCGGGTACATTAAAGGTCTTAAGGAGCCCAGACGAGTTCTCCCCAAACTTGCCTTTTTTATGCTTCGGATTTTTCTGCTTCGTCTGTGGCGCGCTGTCGTCTTGGGTACAAACCGGCACTTTATCTGAGTTGGTCTCTTGCAGATCTTTTAACGGGCTCGTCTTAGGCACTTGTACAGGCTGCTCCTTTGAACCTTTTTCCTTATTTTCTTTAGGTTCGACATGGACGTCATTCTTCTCTGTAATTTGCAAGTTTGAACGTTTCTTGCTTTTTGCCTTCTCTCTTTTTTTCGGCACGGCCTTCGGAGGCTTGTTGGTTTTCTTAGCAGGCGCCGTCCGGGAAGTGCTTTTTGCAGCCTCCTGCTGCGGTTCTGAGTGCTGTGACTTCTGGGTCATTTGTTTTTTGGATCTTTTCTTTTTTTTGGCCAATAGCTTCTTAATAGGGAGGCCATTTTTGACATCACCTCCATTCTGTTCTTCGATCACCACTGTGCTTGGCTGTATATCTGATTCAGTACTGGGCTCCTGTTGTTGAGGATGGTGCACAATGTCGAGAGAAGGCTGAAACTGCTCTAATTTTGAGAACACAGCTTCCTCTTGGGACAACTGTTCTGACTGTTCTTTGAGGTCTTGACCATCATCAATAGTCTGGGGCTCTGTCTGGGGCTCTGTTTGCAGCTCTGTCTGGGGCTCTATCTGCGGCTCTATCTGCGGCTCTATCTGTACCAACAAGTCGTCAGGATTTTGTGTCCCCAGGGACTCCTCATGGGTGATGGTCTCCTCTGCAGCCATTATGTCAGTTGACATGGTGACATGTTCCTCTACAACTGTTTGACACTGGCTGCTCTCAAAATCATTCGTGGAAATGAAAGATGAGAGATCTGTGGCCTCTACAGTGTTAAAATCTGAAGCAACTTGTACACTCTGTTCTTCTGCTGTGTGGGTGTTTTCATGACATACCACCAACTGAACAGACTTTTCAGTCAGTTCAGGTACAAATTCAAGCTGAACCTCGTTTAACTGTGCTCCCGTCATATCTGATTCAACAGCTGCTACCTGTTCCTCTAGATTCAAAGACGAAACTGATTCACTGCTGGTTCTCTCTTCCTGAACCATAGTTTCCTTTTGTTCAACAGTCACCCCAACTTCTAAAGACTCTTTGCACGTGGCCTGGTCGGTTGCAACTGACACTGTCTCCTCATGCACTGGCTGGTCTCCTGTCTGGTCCCTTGTCTGCAGATCTACAACTGGCTCAACTGTAGTTGGCTCAGTAAAATTAAAGTGCAACGGCTGCATGAGGCGTTGCGGCTGCTGCGTCCCCACGTTCTGTAACGGGTCAACTCCCAGTATTACCAGCTGATTCACTTTTTGGACGTTTCCCAGTTTCTCGATTAGTCTTTTGATTTGTTCGGCTCCAAGCGGGCCGATTTGGGGTGCTAGTCCAAGAGGTTCCATACGTAATACCGGCGGCTGCACTATTGCAGGCTGAGTTGGATCATGAGGATTTCCATTTAACTCTGGTGCTGCTACAGTGCTATTGGATGGAGGCATGGTTTTACACTGGGTGTGCTTACTCTTAATGTGATAGAGTTGTGACTTGGCTGTCGGGAAGGATTCTTCGCATTGCGAGCAGGCAAATTTCTTAGCAGACGGACCTACAAAAGTACAAAATGGTAGATATAAAGATCAACCCAAAAAAATACCAGTAAAAACATAACAGTAATATATATATATATTTTTTTTGTTAAGCAATGTGGTAAATGTAGTACACTATAAAACAGAGGGTTCTCTGAGCGATCCCACGGAAGAACTTTTTTTTTTTGGAAAAGTGATGTGTGTACCCTGACAGTTTAAGGATGTCAATGTAAAAGGGTTCTTCATACCCCATTTAAATGGTTGTGGGAAGGAAGGAACCCACCCCTAAAAGAGGGCAAGGCCAATTGTGCTCTCTCTGACCTCGGCTGCTGATGGCAAGCAGCATGACCTGGGATTTGAACCAGTGATACTCGGATCATAGAAGCAGCGCCTTCTTCCACTGGACCACTCTGAGCCCCTCAATTCTTTAATTGTTTTCTTATGGAAGCAAAAATGGTTCTGTAATGGGTCTAGGTCACTAATAGGTGTCCTATCTGTCCTATCATTTAATTGTGTTTATCATTTAACTGGGGTAACTTTTCTGGACATTGCAGTGCATGTTTAGCAGCTCTGGAAACTCACAGACCAATCAGATGTGTTGTAAATATCACATGACGTGACACTACCTCACATATTAAGTGCCTTTATTATGCTGCTCTCTTATTTGATTTTGCTGCTGTAAAAACTGACTTTCCCCGTGGGATAAATAAAGTGATCTATCTATTATAAAAAAGCAATAATGTCAAGCGGGACCATGAGAAGCTCTTTATTTTAAGATGCAGGTGTTTTATTTTTTTATTTTTTTTATCTCTAGCAGAAATACTAAAACAATGATTTATTATTTCATGATTTAGTTTTTGTTATTTATAACATATATATAATAGAATATTATATTATTATAATATATATATATAATAAAATATTATAATAATGTTATAATATTCCTCCATACTCCATAACTACATAACTACATAATTACATAATTACTCCATAATTAGTAAAAAAAAACTGACAATAAATAAATACATTTTAACTGTAATCTGATTTGACATTGAATTGCTGACTACATGAAATGTTGACATAACTACTAGGCTACTTCAACGTACAGAATAAGGGACTGAATTATGATGTTTCGGACACTGGCTTGAGGAAATCTTCTCTAACCTTATTAAATTAGAGGCAAATACCACTGTTCCGTGGCAACATTTAAAGAACCCTTTGTAGCACCATTATTTTTTCACAGGGGTGAACGCAGCAAACCCTCTTCAAGCACAGGCCTACCTGCACCCTGATCCACTTCTGAACAGTCTAAAGCACATAGACACATGAAGGCTTACCCTTTGTCCTCTTTTTCTTCATGCTGCTTGTGCCCTCGGTCTCTCCTTTGTTGTGCGCGTCCTGATGTTTCTGAGCAGCCTTGGGCATGCTGAATCTCTTGCCACATCCTTTGTATAGGCAAACATAGGGTCTTTCCCCAGTGTGTATGCGCTGGTGGTACTTGAGCAAGGTCAGCGTCTTGCATGGTTTTTCACAGTCGGGACAGGTGTATCCATGCTTGCTGAAGTGGACTTTCTTATGGTTCGTGAGCTCGGACGAGCGGCTGAAGGCCTCGCCGCAGATGGGGCACTTGAACGGCTGCTTCTCCGTGTGAGTGCGCTGGTGGGCCATGAGCTCGGTGGAGCAGGTGAAGTGTCGGTCGCAGACGTAGCAGGCGAACAGAGCGTCGCCAAGCATGCACTGCTCGTACTCGGTGGGGTGGTTCATTTTGAGGTGTCGTTCCTTGCTCTTGTTGTCGCTGAAGATGATGTGACACTCTAGGCACTGCAGTGAGAGCTGAGATGCTGCGAGTGGATGATAAAGCAGAACAAGTCAGTACAGAAAAAATAAGGGGGGGGGGGTCTTCCTAATGGCCTTTCTAATGTTTTTCTACAGCTACGGTCACACTACGGTTCTGTAGGCTTCTTTAATTCTTTAATTTCAATTAAAAAATGTAGTTAAACAGTCACAGGCGAATCCGCCTGTGTCCATGACCAATAGCACAGCTCGACTGACTGACCTGACCTCTAAAAGAGCTGGCCAGCTCTGAAAACACAAAACAAAGAATGTCTAACTACAACTGTTTCTTCCCCACTGGCTCTAAATAAACTCAAGATAAAACCAAGCAAGGTCAGCCAAGAGTATTGTATTGCCTTGAGGAAGGGGGCGTGGCCACCGTGGCCTAGGCTGCAACTTGCGAACCCCTACAAACATCATGTAAAACATACAGGAGTGAATGAAACTTACAAGTGAGGGGGATCACAGTGGGTTTGGACATGTCTATTTTCAGCGGATCCATTCGGTCCTTCTTTGGAGGAATCCTCTTTCGGATGCTCTCCTCTTTGGAGCGTTCCACATGGCTGGGAGATGCAGAGTTTGACGGTAAGCCTTCAGAGATGCCATTTTCACATTTTGCCTCTTCAGCCTTAGCACTTGGATCCAGAAGGGCATCTGGATCCAACACTGCTGGGACGGCTGAATCCGCTAGGCCCTCACTGGGGTCTGTGTGGACTACGAACTCAGCAGAGGGATCTGTAGGGTTCGAGTCTAATTCTGAATCCTTAGCTGCCATTATTTCATTAGGCATACAGGTGTCTGGTGAAGACTGAACTTGAACGTCGCCAGGATAGTAACTGCCAGCCGATTCCTCCACGGCTGCCTCGTTTGACGACACAGTGAGCTCATTTTCTTCCAGCGTTACCTCGGCCGGTGATATTGGCTCTATTATCCGTTCGAAAGGAATGGGCAATTCCAGTTTCTGCCCTTCAAAGCCTGCATATACAGCATGGTCCAATGATGCTTCTGGAGGAGCTTCATGATCCAAAGCTAAAGGCATAGCTCCTTCAGCCAGAAACAGGCCAGTGACTGACTGTTCAGCAAGCTCCATGGCTCCTTTGCTCCAAGAAGTACTGAGAAGTGAGATCTTAGAAGAATCCAAAGCTGAAGCTCCTGAAACAGAAATTTGAAGAGATGTGAAAATGAAGATAATTCCATTGAACGCATTAAAATGACCCCCTGATAATACCCCTCAGCATAATTCAATGCTCAAAAAAGGTAAGCAAAGTTACTAAGGGTGGGCAGATGTGAAATCGTCCACAGTGGCATTAATAGGAAGCAGATGTCCGACATGTTTAACCTGCAAACAGCTTTTAACTGAAATGGTTACGCGTAATATCGGAGACACTGCTTTTCAAAAGCGTGGGAAAAGATTTTAGCCAGAAATGTACTTTTAAAATCCACCCATTAGGTAGTGCAAGGTAAAGGGGACCCCAGCGGGCAGTCTTCCAGCAGGTCAGGCTGGGTGAACATTTACTCTGAGAAGGTAAAGAGACAGAGTTAGTTCTGAATGGATTTATAGAGAGTAGAGAATGCTGAGCAGTATCAGAGTGTGTCTGACGACTCCGGCAGGTCTGACTGTAACAGCCTTGTTAAAAGGAGAGTGCCAGAAGGTAACACAGACATGGGAGCACTCTGAAAAGACTGTGTCTGAGTCCAGAACATTATCTGGAAGGTTTTTCTAGAGTTAGGGGCTTTATAATAAAAAGCTTTTCCCCCCTGCTAAGGTCTTCTGAATTTTGGGAACTGTAGCATGCAAGGCGTTGTGTGGCAAAATATCGCCCCCAAAGAAAAAGAAAAATTGAATAGAAAAGGAACATTTTTACTTCTATTAACATTTTATACAAAATCACTGTTTGCTTTGGACAGTAAATAAAATGGCTATATTTTACATTGTTGATATTGTAACCCCTGGTTCCAATCACCACCACTGTAAAGAAATTAGGAAAAGTAGTCGCTTTCCTGATAATATAGCTGTTCTCATCAAATCACCCCAAACATAAAATCACCACTCAAACACTTAATTCCACCGATCATTTTGCACATTTGTGGACTTCCTCTTTAATGTCCTCTCTACAGTAGGGAAGCTGAGGATCCCGGTGAAGAACGTAGCTAGCAGGCTTATAACAGACACAGCAATTATTAAGTGCTATCTTCTGAAACCTCTGGTCTGGCTCGCTAAATGACCAAATGGCCAGTCTGATTGTGCTGTTTAAGCCCGGTGGCTATGCTGGATGCAGAATACAGCTACTACGACCAGCTGCAGCACGATCATCCCGGCTACCTTCTGCATACTAACGCCACCGTTGTACCGACTCGCCCACTCGCTGGACTACCTCTGCTCGAGCAGACTGTTAGCCCATTGTTGACTTAGCTCGTCCGGCTGAGCTAAAGCGCAGATACACGCCAGGCTGGGGCGAGTCAGTATGGCCGCTATAGGCACCGGAATTCGCGCAGAATTGCACAAGCAGCTTTATATTCCTCTATTCAGCCTACCTGTTTTGTTTCATCCATGCGAGCATCATCGCTAGTGGTACAAAACCATCACCACAACCATCACCAGCAAGCGAGAGGGTTTGACGTCACGGGCAGGCAGCGGAGAAGGACTACAAATCAGTGGGAAATGTAGTCCTTCTCGGTGGCCTTTGCGATTATTGGATTTAAAAAAAAAAAATTAACACACACACACACACACACACACACACATATATATATATATATATATATATATATATATATATATATATATATATATATATATAATAATGTATTTTATTTATTTTTTTAAGTGAGTTTTAAGCCCCCTTTTCACCCCCTTATAAACTTTTGCTTCAGCTCATCAACAACACATTATGTAATATATTAATTATTAATATATATATCTTATATATTTTATAAATTTTTTTTTTTTTTTGGGGGGGGGGGGGGGGTATGGGTTTAAGTCCCTTAAAAGCTTTAGCCCTACTGAGGCCATCAATACAAACTCAGCATGTCACTAAAAGATCATATCATATCATAATAATACATGAGATGTGTTTATGATCTTGTTATTTTGAAATTTTTCATAAAGCCTTTGACTGTAATTATGAGAAAGGATCTCCTTATTAGGGCATATTATGTTGTAAAAACATGAAGGTATCTTGTTATTCTGAGATATTATGTAGCTAAAAATAACATATTCTCTAATATGTTTTCATGAGGGCTTATTATAACTTTTCTCCCGTCCATATAAGTTTTAAGCCCCCCTAAAAGCGTATCCTATGTATTTGTCTGATGTTTGGACCCACAATCAGGTCCTTAAAATCAAATGGGTCTAATGTTATCACATGCTTATATATACAGCATTCAGCTAGACTTTCTCTAAAATAAAACATATTATTTTTTTTGCTACAGTTTTTTTTTCCAGATATCTTAGAAAACACTAAGCTCTAGTTGTTGTTTATGGTCCGGGTAATCCAGGAATTGTAGTTGCAGACCTTGGTGTAGACGCCAGGACTGTTCTTTTGAGTGTAGCCATAACCCCAGGACACAATACCCTGCAGCTGACCATCGCACACGACTGGGCCGCCAGAGTCTCCCTGGAGGGGTCAGGATAAATGGGTTTGTAAATTAGAGTGAGCACATTGAGGCACGAAATTATTATAATCAAATTATTATCATTTTTTTAGGTTGTACAACATATGAACGTCTCAAGTTATTGATGTTTTTGCTATTTTACTTTTCAAATGATTCCATAGCTTTTTATTAATTAACTAGAAAAGGCAGTGGTATTATAGGTGGTTCTTCGGGTGTTACTATGTTTTTGCTATTGTGTTCCAGGTGCTTGCTAGTGTGTTGCTAAGTGGTTGCTGTGTCATTCCAGGTGCTTGCTAGGACAGGTTAGCTGTTAGGTAGTTGATAGGGTGCCGCTAACTAGTTGCTTAACCATCACTTATGATTGCTTTGATGTTGGCAGGTGGTTGCCATGTCATTCCAGAGGGTTCGAAAGGTGGTTTCTATGACATCCCAAGTGGTTGCTAGGGTGTTGCTTGGAGGGTCCCAGGGAGTGGCCACCCAAGCAACATCCACGGTTGCTCGGGTGATGCTATGTGGTTGCTGTGTCATCCCAGGTGGTTACTAGAGTATCATTAGGCAGCTGTTGGGTGGTTGGTCAGGTTCTCCTAACTTTTTGATATGTAATTTATTATAGTTGCTAGGACGTTGCCAGGTGATTTGCTATGGTATTTTAGATTGGTGGTTGATTAAGCATCTCCCAGTTCCTGAAGCTGTAGATTCAGACTCAGTGTAGACTCAGTTTAGCCTTAAATTATTGTAAATATGAGCTAAAATAGCACTAAAACACGGACAAAGAGAGGACGAGAAAGAAGCTGAAAGACACCGATAGGGTTAAATGTACTAAATGTAATGGACATATACTGTGTACCATGTTCACCAAATAGCATAACTTTAGATGTCTTGTCATATTAAGAGGAACCAACATTTTAGGGGCTTTTTATTTTGTCCCGATGGAGGGCGGCCCCAGCAAACCCCCCCAGCAAGTAAAGGCTTAGCCTTCAATCCTGCTGTCTAATGAAAACCATCATGTAGATTTTTGTCCGTTTTTAGTTTTCTCCATCCTTTAAACCCTGTAGGTGCCTTGTACCCTGTGTGAATAATTCTGGATGAATGGCCCAATAGAAATGCTCCAAACTGACTTGGAATACAATCTTTTTACACTGACTTTCATTGGAAGTTCAGACTGTTTTTTTCTTCTTCTGTAAAGTTGCTGGTTCAGAGATACAGGTTTTTCTTTGAACAGTGGGACGATTTGTTGTTTCACAGAATATGACATTTCAAACAGCTATGTAGAAGCTTATTTGAATTTGATCTTTCAAAATATTTCATAAAAATGAAAAAAAAAAAAAAATTGGATCAACAGTCCTGATATTTTCATTACCTGACAAGAGTCTTTGCCTCCCTCCATGAATCCAGCACAGAACATGTTGGAGGTGATCAGCAAAGGATATGCTCTTCTGCAATTGGAGTCACTCAGGATAGGGGCATCCAGACATCTCAGGGTGTCAGGGTAGCTTGCTTTTTAGAGGAACATTGCAGATAGTCATACTGGTAATACTGGTCAGAGGCACAGTACAGCCAAACATCCATGAGCTATTAGTAATGCAGTATATTTCTGAACACTCTTTCGCTGTGTTATTTCCAAAGCAGGGTCATTTTGAGCATCCCAGCTGCTAGGTAGCATGGTCACATCTCAGCCAATGGGCTCATTTTCAGCATTATTAACAGAATGATTCCAAATCATTCAAATACTTACAGCCACTGCTGAGAGTGTTTCCCCATCCAGAGATCAGGCAGTAGGTACCAGCAGAAGCACAGCTGCTGGGCAAGGACACTGTGCTCACGTAGCTGTTCAGGGTGGCAGCTGACTTTAGCTTGATGAGCATGATGCCGTTGTCGAAGCTGAGGCTGCTGTAACTGGGATGCTTGATGATCTTGGCCGAATCGATAAACTGCTCAGTGCCCTCATCGGTTTTAATGTTGTGCTCGCCGAGACACACCTGGAAAGAGCTAATCAAAGACAACAGAGAGTTGCGGTTCTGCCAAAATTAGGATTTGCAATACCATACGACTGACAATTTTGCCTCAGATCAAACCCGCAAACCATTTTTAATGTGTTCACCAAGGTCAGATGACAAAACCAAGTAAAACTGTGCAACAGAGAAATGCATAAGTATATTATCCATAATATACTAATGTCATATGCCTTATAATATTACCACAGAGAAGCAATTTGCTTTTTGCATAAAAACAAAGGACCAAGAACTGAGCCTTGTGGGACACCAAAGGACAGACTAAATAAGTCAGACCTAAAACCCCTAAAAGAGATAACCCAGCTAGCACATAATGTTATAGGAGTTAGCCTCTAATAATCACAAGGTTATTAGAAAGGTTCTTATACAACATTCCCAGTTAGACAAAAACTAACATTATGGAAACATGTGAAGTAACTAAAACTTAACTAAAAAAAAAAAAACAATAAATAAAGCACAATAAAATCAAAACATTGTTGAAACTGACTGATGTCACACAAATAAATAATATTTAATGAATGTATCATAAGACGTTTTTCAAACTTAGGAATTGGTGCATTTGTTTAAACATTGAATGGAAAATGTTCATAATTTACACTGAAAATAAAATAGATTCAGTTGTCACCTCCATTTCTTTTTGAAATATGCTTTTTGCCAAACATGAAAAGCTAATATTTAATTTTTCAAAAATGAATAAGTGAATAAGTGTAAACCTCCAATACCCAAAAGGCAGTTTTCATGGATTGTGAGGGAATAGGATTACTCTTTAGCGAGAAATAAACTGATGGACTCTTTACTTACGACTTGTAGCAATGGGCAGCGGACAGGACCCACTCAGGGGTGATCAGAGAGCCTCCGCACCAGTGATATCCAATATTCAGAGATACTTGGTAGGGCACACCGTTCTTTGGGCACTCGTACCTTCCGACGATCTTATCATCATCATTGTCAATAGAAGCAGTGACTGTAGTGTAGTAAAGAGAGGAAAGTGTAGAACAATGTAGATGCACAGTTTCTTTAACCTCTTAAAAAGCCTATGAATCTAATTAATCTAATAAAAATCACATTAGAAAAGAGACAGGTAAACATAAATACTGTAAAAAGAAACAAGAACTTCTCATTTTGAAGAAAGTAGTCCAGATCTTGTGAGCTAGTCTGAGATTCCTCTTGGATGCTGGACTAGTGTTCAATTCCATCAGCAGCTCAACTGATTTACCATCATTAGGCACTGATTTACCAAACCAGGTGCTGGATGATAACTATAAGTAATACTAGACCACCATTAGGTGAGCTTTTGGGGATGTTTTAATGAACCTAGTGATGTAAAATCACTAAATCTTTTGAACAGTACTGTATGTATGTATGTATGAGTACAGTAGGGGGACTTACATGCCACGGCAAACAGAGCCAGTAAGATGATGCACTTCATGATTGGAGTAAATGCCCTGATGCTGAGCTGAAAAATATGGATAGAACCTTTACTTTTATACTCATATGTTCTTTTTCTATTTATCCTGAAATTAATGATTAGCCTCTTTGAGAATAGACAGATGGTCAAGGAGGGCCATACAAAGATACCAAATTCACAGCAATATTAAGTTTACAGCTTGCATTTAATCAAATATACTGAACATTGGTTAAGTATTGGTTATTGGTTATATTTTGCAAATTGAAAAATTACACATCAGGAATTTCTGTGAAAATATTCAAACAGAAACTTCCAACTTTCATTTAGGCCTCCATTCAAAATGTCAACACAGTGCTCTGAGGAGTTTCTTAATTATGAATTTCTGAAATCTGCTCTAGCAGATTCTGAATCATATCATATAAAAGTCGCAGAAGAGTTCCTTGGGTGAAAGGACACCCTCATCTTTGATCTCCCAAAAAGCCTTAGGTTTGGCACTAAGATTTAACGAATGCTTACATCATTAAAAGGGTCCATTTAAGATTCTTCTCAGCAACCTTACATATAGAGTTTTTTTTACCTTGAAAAGGTTCTTTATAATAATAACTACAATATCACATTTCATTTAGAAGAACTTAAAAAACTATAACATCATTAAATAAAAAAACTACATGATAAGTGTTAAGACAATAAAAATAAAGGGACCTGAGTGATGCAAACAGGATGCAGAAAACAGAACATAATATAGACTAATATCAAAACAAATAATTAAATAGAGTTTTTAATTTACCAAATTCCAACTGAAAATTATGGGCTTTAAGACTTTAAGCAGAAGAAGCATGATTTATTTGTCATCCAAGTCCTTGCATTAGCTAAATAATCAGTTAAAGGGTGAGAGAATCAGTTTGACTGTATTTGCCTAATAATAACAGCAAGGGGAAGCAGGTACATAACAAAAAACAAAGGACCAGGAACTGAGCCTTGGGGGACACCAATGGACTGACTCAATGGGTCAGATATAAAACCCCAATAAAGATAAACTTCTGCCTCACGATAAGATATGATCTAAACTACAAGAAGGCGGAAGAAGTAATGCCAAATAGATTTTTAGATAGACACACCATTGGTCATTGACCACTCTGACAAGCATAGTACATAGTGCATGTAATTAGCCCCAAATCCTGGCTGAAACACCTTGAAAAAGCTAATTGGAAGCAATAAGGGCTTCAGCTTTTGCTCTTATACTTTTGCAGGTGGTTGAAGACATGTCTGTACATTTTAAAATCCTCAGGTTCTAAATCAGATTTTTTGAGGCCAGGAGTACTGGCAAGAGTACAGGAATTAAATGGTGTATTAATAACTTCTGTTATCAGAGAACAAACGGAAGGAATACATGCTTTCACCAGAGATGTGGGTTATAGGTAAAGCTAACAGTCAGCCAGACAATTTTTTGGGATATATTTTTGACTCATTGTAGTAAGTGAGATATTTATCTAAAGATTATGGTATTATTTGTTTATAGTGAATATTTTAAAAATTATATTTTATAACTTGTAATAAGGGAGATATATGTATCTATCGTTGATGGTATCATGTATATCTAATATACTTGTATTTTTCAATCAATCAATCAATCTATCAATACATTAGGGGGCTGTACTCACCAAGCAATTTATTAGAAAATAGTGCTAATTAAATCCTGAGTATAACCTCCTTTTGCTCTCATTTTGCCATGTGACCATTGCTAGATTTTTTTTTATTATTATGCACCATTCTGAGTAAACTCAGAGAGTGCTCATTATCTGTTCTTTTGGAAAACCCAGTTGGTAGTTGCGGATAGTTTACACCACTGAATTCAAATCATGCTTTGAGCTCCTGCTCTTGTAAAGCTGTGCACTTGCATTTGATACTAAGTGGAAGTGAAGGTACCATGTCGACTGACACAGTAATGTTATATTACAGGAACTTACACTGATATGACATACAGAATTATGCAGATCTGGTCTAGTGCAGCTCCACCAAGCAATATAGTGCAGTAGCAGCAGTTTATAGTCAGTGTATTGTTAGCATGATTTTATTTAAGGTAAAATTGCTACAGTTCCCAAAATTTAGAAAACCTTAGCAGGGGGGAGGAGCCTTTTCTTATAAAGCCCCCCAACTCTGGAATACCCTTCCAGATAATGTTCTGGACTCAGACACACTCTTTTCATGGTGCTCCCATGTCTGTGTTACCTTCTGGCTCTCTCCTTTTAACAAGGCTGTTATAGTCAGACCTGCCGGAGTCGTCAGACACACTCTGATACTGCTCAGCATTCTCTACTCTCTATAAATCCATTCAGAACTAACTCTGTCTCTTTACCTTCTCAGAGTAAATGTTTACCCACTCATCCAGCCTGACCTGCTGGAAGACTGCCTGCTGGCGTCCCCTCTACCTGTGTCAGACCAGCTGCCACCTACCACTGCACTGTGGATATTTACATATGTAAACATATGTGTTTCATCTAGAACTGCTAAAAGCTTCGATTGAATTGCAGTTAACTTATTGCTAATGTACTACCTATAGTGGCGAAAGCCAGAATTAGCATGCAGAGGGTTTTTTACCAAACTGAAAGCAGAGATGTAATATCAATGGTGCAACTACCATTCCAACTACACCTCCAACTACATTTGCTTTTACAGATATACCAAAGATGTCTAAGATGAATAACCAGAATCTGTCCACTTTAGTATCACCTAAAGGCCAATCTATGTTTCCCTGAAGATGTAACTACTCATTGTGGCACCACAGACCGCAGCAACTCTAATTGACATGCTTAGTAGCGTCACTTTTACATTTTGTTGGACAAACATGGATCCTGGATTGTGTGTACGCTAATGTGAGATAAATGGTTGCACATGACAAACCAAATCATCAAATCTGACTGCATTTCCTCGTCAGTGCTCAGACGAGCACAGAAAATTCACCTTACTTCTGCCTTGGTTCAATGGCCGCACAACCTCTCCCCTCCCTGGCGAAACACATTTTGTAATACACCATCACAAGCATCGCTGCCAGACTCTGCAACAGCTTCTACCCCTAAGCTGTCAGACTTCTCAACACACCAGGACTGAGCTGAGACTGAACCCCCTCTCACCTCATGCACTCACATATGCATTTGTGTTTATCAATATTTTTTGTGATGCCTTGCGTTACGTATACAGCCTTCTTCAGGTCATGCCACAGCAGGACGGCACTGCATTGTCCTGTCTGTTTGCTGTGTCCTGTTGTATTTATTGTATATATTGTGTTGTTCTGGTTCCATGTTTGCACCATGATGGTCGTCAAGGAACGCCATTGACTTGAAGACGTCCTCTTGACAAGTCAGGGTCCTCTTGACTTGACTTGAAGCAAGCCAATACAGTGGCATTAAGGACCCCCTCGCAAGAATAGTGTTTTGGCTGCAGAGCGATGCAGACACATCTATGCGAGAGTAAAAATGCTCACAATGGCATAGGCCACTTGCTCAGGCTGTGCCATCAACTCGATGCAGAAGCATAAACAGGCCTTAAGGTTTTCAAATCTTTCAATGAAACACACACACACACACACACACACACACACTTCTTTCTTCTTTTGCTGTGTTATATTCTTTTTATTCAGATATTTTGTGAGGTACTCCGCTTTAATTGCTGTTGATGGTGCTGGTGATCCAGGAATTGTAGTTGCAGACCTTGGTGTAGACGCCAGGCTTGTTCCTTTGAGCACAGCCATAACCCCAAGACACAATACCCTGCAGCTGGTTGTTGCACACGACGGGGCCGCCAGAGTCTCCCTGGAGGGGTCAGGAAAAGAAAAGGTTTGTTGATCAGAGATAGAACAAACAAAGGACACATACATGTGATGTTCTTGGATGCCAGTGTGTTGCTATGTAGTTGCTGTGTTATCCCAGGTGGTCTCAAAAAATAAAGGTGCTACAAATGATGCTTTTAGTGATGCCATAGAAGAACCACTTTTGGTTCCATAAAAAAACATTTTTAGAATAGAGATGTGACTTTTTTTTTTGTCATTTAAAGGTTCTTCACACTTACACGTCTCTATGACAACATATTTTTTTACAGAACCAAAAGTGGCTCTTCTATGGCATCATTAATTGAACCATTTGTAGCACCTTTATTTTTTTAAATGTCGGTGTCTCTGGTGGTTACTAGGGTGTTACAAGGTGGTTGAATTGGTATCCCACATTGTAACAGTGTTTCTAGTGGATTGGCATCAAGAGTGGCCCACAAATATTCATCCAAAAAGTTCCACTGCTTAATTCTATGAGCAAAAATAGAAAAACGATTGCTAGAATCTGTACATCCAATCAAAAAGTTTGTATATGAGTTTGTATTCCCAATCAGACCAATCCTTCCTGTTGAGCTTGTTTGTTGTTGATATCCTGACAATTGCGGAAAGAGTGGCGGAATGCTTATTGTGAATATTAATAGAAAAGACAGTCACAGTATACTTGGTTGAGTCCTAGTGCTCATGTTACCTGGCAAGAGTCTTTGCCTCCCTCCAGGAATCCGGCACAGAACATGTTGGAGGTGATCTGGCCAGGGTAGGAACTTTGGCATGAGGAGGTACTCAGGATAGGGATATCCAGGCATCTCAGAGTGGAAGGGTAGCTTGCTTTTGAGAGAAACATTGCATATGGTCAGTGTTCAGCTCTTAGGACAAACTACATCGACACAGTTGCCTCAGAAGACATACAGAGCGAAGTCTGGGAGGTTTGCATTGCTATGTGGTTGATAAGTCATCGTAGTTGGATTTAATGGCTTTATTGGGTGGTTTCTAGTTGATGTTAGATCTCTGGTGGTTGCTGGGATGTTGCTGGGTCATTGCTATAGTATACCAGGTGGCTGCTAGGGTCTTGCTAGGTGGTTGCCTTGGTATTCCACAAGGGTGTTGTTAGTGTATTATCAAGGACAGTAAACAAACGTTGGTTCACTTGTTTCTTTAGGACAAAATAGCACACTTTTCCCAATCAGACTTAATACTCTCTACCGCAGTGTAGTGGACTTTTAGGCTGCATATGCATATGGTTGCACATGAAGTGGCTAATGAATCTTAATGCAGTGCACTATGCTGACTTCTATCATACGTTTTTGGGTGCTGCTTCACAATGCAATCAGAAATAAGTAGCAAAAGGGAGCTTCAGGGTTGTCTTATGTGTCACAAAAGAACATCAACTGACCTGTTTACTCCAACTCAGATTGGAACCAAATCCAAAACCATAGCATATGCTGTCTTAGCAATTGCCTTGCAGCCAAACTAACACCGGTAGTGACTGATAAACCAATGGGAGCTCGTTACACTAAGACATACACAGCTCATACACTCCTCTATTCTCACAGCAGCACAATATTATTGCAAACTGTTTTGAGGTTCACGAAGAAGCTAAATTTCATATCACGGTGGGATGCTAACACCTGTTAGATGCTTGCTCAGGCCAAATGCTACGGTTATACCAAAGAATGAAAGAAAGAAATTTGCAGACAATAAGTCTAACATTTTTAAGATTTTAGAGATATACTAAGTGTTCATGACCGGTAATGGAAGGAGTTCCATTAGTTCCAGTGCCGTTGTGTTCACCTACTTAACCTCTAGAGATTCTAGTGTTTCTTTTGCAATCCCGCAAGAGGCCACCATTTCGGCTGTTTACCCTTTCTCACCATTCCTCCCAAGCTAGGCTCACTATTGTAAACATAATGATACTTACTGCCACTGCTGAGAGTGTTTCCCCATCCGGAGACCAGGCAGTAGGTACCAGCAGAAGCGCAGCTGCTGGGCAAGGACACGGTCCTCACGGAGCTGTTGAGGGTGGCAGCGGACCGTAGCTTGATGAGCATGATATCGTTGTTGAGGGTGCTGCTGCTGTAACTGGGGTGCCTGATGACCCTAGAAGAACTGATGAACTGCTCGGTGCCCTCATTGACATCAATGTTGTGCTCGCCCAGGCGCACCTGGATAGAGCTGTTCAAAGACAACAGAGGGTCGGTCTCTTTCAGAGAGCTTCAGAGCTTCATGTTCATACCAACAATAATGCATATGCTTGTGAAGACATATGTAGTAAACATATAAGCAAATGTCAATTATAGTACATAATTGGCATTTTGGATTGGTTTTTGCATTGCCCCACATTTCTGCCATACATTGTTAAATATAGGTGTTACACATACAGTACTGTACAGATGTACCGATGGCACCTAAGCACATGATTTCAAGGCATGTCTCTCAGCAATACGAGAGTTTTTACTGTAAAACCTCCAGATTTCATTAGAACAGATGCAGATAAACATAAATACAATGAAAATGAACAAGAGCTAATCTGAAGAACAAAGCCTGGTTCCAGGGTGCCGCCATCAACCAGCTTGTGAATTTGTGTTCAATTCTATCAGCAGCAGCTCACCAGCAGATTTACCATCATTAAGCACTGATTTACCAAACCATGTGTTGGATGAAACTATAAATAATACTAGACTTCCACAAGGGGATGTTTGTTTCAGGTAATTTTAGAGCATTTCTATTGGTGGTTCAGGGCTGCTAAAGGGTTTAAACAATGGATATACATGTTCTTCCTTGGACAGCAGCAATATGCTTGTATATGTTGATATATGGCTGAAATATATAAATATATTTCGCATATATTTTAATTTATTTGTATAAGGATTTAAAGGTTTTCCATATATCATATATTCGAACGAGTCATATGTTAAAAATACCTCCATATATTTCCATATTGGATGGTTGGTTTTGGAGTTGACAACACTTTAATGTTGTTAACTTGGGGTTTGGTCATGAAGGGTCATGAAGGGAGAAGAACTGATAAACCGAGAAGCACTAAAGCGCATTACTTACGACTTGTAGCAATGTGCAGCAGACAGGACCCACTGGCTGGTGATCAGAGAGCCTCCGCAAAAGTGATATCCAACGTTCAGAGATGCCTGGTAGGGCACGCTATTCTTTGTACACACGTACCCGCCGACGATCTTATCATCGTCGTCAATAGGGGCAGCGACTGTAGTGATGTGGAGAGAGGGAAAAGAAATATATCCATCTATGCATCAATTTCCTAATCCATACACAGACAGTACTGCCTATAGAGCACAGTACATACATTTGTAAACAACGTGGCCTACTCAGCTTAAGCTTTGCTGTTTTTGACAGCCTGCTAAAGAAGGAATATCATCAGAATCAATACTAGCACACATATAACCCTAAAATTTAAGAATAAGGGGAACTTACATGCTGCGGCAAAGAGAGCCAGTAAGATGATGCACTTCATGACTGGAGTGAATGCCTGATGCTCAGCAGAAAATGATGGCTAGAACTGCTTCTTTTATACTCGAATGGTGCTTTTTTTAATTTATCCTGAAATTAATGATTAGCCTCTTTGAGAATAGACAGATGGTCAAGGAAGGCCATGCAAAGATAACAGATTCACAGCAATATTAAGTTTACATCTAATTTTGTGTTTATTACACACACACCCATATATATATATATATATATATATATATATATATATATATATATATATATATATAGTTTTTCAATTTGTTATGTCATATATTTGTTCTAAATTCATTTGTGGGTATTATTTATTTTTTCACTTCACTAACTTTAATCAATCCAGATAACATTGAAGTTTGTTTGTTTTTTGTGTGTGAACATTCATGAAAACAGAAACTTCCATTTTATTCATTTCAACCTGCCAAAAATCTGAAGAAAAAAAAAAAGAAAAAAAAGAAAAGAAAACCCTGAGGTCTGTTCCAGTGGGTTCTAAATCATATCTTAAATATTGTTATATTGTGTGTAGTATTATGACTGAACTGAGCAGCATTTTAAAAATAAATACAACCCTTATATTAATGAAGTTCCCTTTTTGAGTGATAGGACACCCCATTCATGGTTCCTTCATTCAACCAAGAGAGAATAAAAAAGATATTTAAGACTTTTATATAATTTATAATTTTTCATTTTCTTAGTGTAGTTAAATAATGAGAAATCGGTACATGGAAGTCGCAAACTGTGAACCTCAAACATTCAAAATAAAATCCAGCAGAACCATAAAAAAAGAGAGAGCTGTAAAACTGGCCAAATCCCCAAAACTGTTATGTAACAGTCTTGACTTTTTTAATTTACCCCCCAAAATTGACACACATCCAGCCCACTAGCTAGCCCTAAAGCTGGCAAACCACCACCAGACTCGGCTAGTTATCTCAAAACGGGTTGCTATGTTAGCAGACCCAAAAGCAGCTGAAAAGCGGTACACGACTGAGCGAAAAATTGGGGAAGCGAACAAGTATCTGTTTAGGCTATTTTTGTTACCTGTTTTTTCCTGAAATCCCAGTTGACAGAAAACCATTGCAGTCAAGGTTATTTCACCATAGTGATTTTTTTGACTTTGCTCTCAAAGTTTAAATATTAGCACTATGTTGTCAAAATTTGATTAATAACTTCTTTGCATTATAATTATTAAAATCATTTCTTTGCATTATTTAAGCAGTTGTTTTTTGAGCAGTTGTCATTTCTGCAAATAAATGCTCTAAATAGCGATATATATATATTTCATTAAGGGGCAATGTTGAACAATACAAATGCAAAATGATCATTTCCCTAAAGAAACTGATAATGTAAGGTGGTCTCTTATTTTCTATATATATATATATACATATATATATATATATATATATATATATATATATATATATATATATATATATATATGTTGTTATATACGTTATATATGTAGTATATATTATGAACTCTGCTCCAGCAGGACCTAAATCACAGCTTAGAAGAGCTCCCCTAATTTATACATATCTGACCAGAGGAGAATGGGTCCCCCTTGTGAGTCTTGGTTCCTTCCAAGGTCTCTTCCTCCAGCTCTGAGGGAGTTTTTCCTTGCCACTGTCGCCGTTGGCTGCTCACTGCATTTTTTATGCATCATGTGTTGTTGAGCTTTTGTCCCATTATTGGATTCCTGTGAAGCTTCTTTGCGACAACGCCAGTTGTGAAAAACACAATACAAATCAAATTGAATTAATTTGATCAGTTTTGTCTTTCCCAGCTGGTGTGACAGTGACTTTTGTGTTTTTGTTTTGTCTGAGAAATGTGAAAGTGAAATATAGACTAATATAGACTAAAATCAGCAAGAAGGTGTCCCTTAGATTGTCTTATATAAATGTGGATTATTTCGGATTTTAAACTTATCGTGTTCATACCCCAAAATACCTCTCAGGGACATTGCTCGCATGGGAACCAACATCTGGCATTAGGAAGGTGTAAGTGCCTTTCGACTCTTTATTTATTTATTAATATTCTTTTTTAACGTTATAATTTTATTTTATTTATTTATTTTTTTTTGCATTTTTTATTAGTTCATTCAATAAGGGACTGAGTAATTCCACAACATCGGTGTGGATATGTAAATTTGAACTTTTTAATGTAAAAAGAAAAAGGGATGGAGGGAAGCTTGGCAGGGTTAGAATTTTCCATGCAAAACCACCTGCCATGTGAATGCTCTTCAAACCAATGACAAACCATAACCATATGTCCTAATATTTGTGGACACCCCTTCTAATGAGTGCGTTCAGTTATTTTACGTTGCACCCATTACTGAGACAGATGTGCAAATGCACACACACACAGCTTGTCCAGTCCCTGTAGAGAAGTACTGCCAATAGTATAGGACTCTCTGGAGCAGATAATCATCTACCTAATGCCAGGTGTGGGCCAGGGAGGTATAACACCTCCAAGCATTGGGCTGTGGAGCAGTAAAACTGCTGATGGCTGGTGCTCCATCCAGTATTTTTGGGATGAGTATGGGAGGTGGGGTGAGGTGGGGGGGGGGTCACTGAATGCATCATGAGGGGTTATAAATCCAGGGGGCTGAACAATTTAGCAGAAGACCACCTTTTGCTGGTAGCTGGTTTCAGATGGTCTTAGGTGGTCTTTAATGGTCAAGGTTGTTGCAAAGTTGGTGACAAAATACCCTAAGCTGGCTGGTTATCCAGCTCTTGACCAGCATTTTGCATTTTTGGTTAAGCTTGGTCAACCAGCTTGGTCTTACTGGTCATGCTGGTCAAAGATCTTGCAATATCACAGAATTACGACTTAGTATCTCTTAGTATCTTAGTATATCTTAGTATCTAACAAGGGTTTACAATCTTATATCTGATAATTGTGGCATACTAGTGAGTAAGTCTCTGTATATCGTAGTAAAACAATATCTCATAATCAAGACATAATATCTTAGAACAATAAGTTGGCATTTCATAATTTTTTTTTTATTCATATTTTTTTATTAATGCATTTATTCAGATAAAAGCAGCATTTACAATATGCATCACTACAATGGTTAAATGCGTGAATTCTTTAATGGATAGCAGCAACATCAATAAAAAAAGAAAAAGACAAAATATACATAATAAATATTACATGATATTTTATCTCATTATATATAATGATGAGAGAAAGTGTAATGATTGTGGGAATATTGTTATTACTATATATATATATATATATATATATATATATATATATATATAATAAGTATCTATTATTATTATTAGATTGTATCTCATAATTAATTACTTACTTACTATGTTAATATCTGATAATAATGTCTTAAGAATAAGACATGTCTTTCATATTTTTATTTTCTTAGTATCTTAAAATGATGACTGTAATAATGAATTATTATGACTCGCTATCTTATATTTATGTATCTTTCCATTATGAATGATATCTCATTTCTATGACTTACTGTCTCATAATTATAATGCATTATCTTGTCATTTTGAATTAGTATCTCATTATTAAGAGTACTATCCTATAATTGTGATGCAGAATCTTGCAATTACGACTGAATAAGCCTCTTATAATGATGACTCAGTATCTCATGCAATGACTTCATCAGCATCTGATAAACATAACTCTCATTATTATGACTTGCTATCTTACGATTATGATGTATTATCTTGCAATTGTGACTTTATATCTCATTCTTTTGACTTGCTGTGTTATCATTATGATGTATTATTTTACCACTATGACTGAATAAGCGTTGTATAATTAAATAATTAATTTTTCATATGACACATATGATTCTTATAATTATGACTTATTAGTATCTTCAGAATCATGACTTAATACATCTTGTGTAATGGTTTAGCATGACTTTGCATGCGAGTGCATGCAAGTTTCTTGTCAATATATTTTAATTTCTAATGTAACAGCTTACGAGTTTGTATATTTTAAAATTGACTAAAAATCTAATAATTGTGGCATAGTATCTCATAACAATAAGATGGCATTTCATAATTTTTTTTCAGATCTTTTTTTTTTCAGATCAAGCAATGGTTAATTGGTGTCATTTTAAACAAATAATAGCAGCAAGTTTCTTGTCAATATAATTTAATTTCTAATGTAACAGCTTACGAGTTTGTATATTTTAAAATTGACTAAAAATCTAATAATTGTGGCATAGTATCTCATAACAATAAGATGGCATTTCATAATTTTTTTTCAGATCTTTTTTTTTCAGATCAAGCAATGGTTAATTGCGTCATTTTAAACAAATAATAGCAGCAAGTTTCTTGTCAATATAATTTAATTTCTAATGTAACAGCTTACGAGTTTGTATATTTTAAAATTGACTAAAAATCTAATAATTGTGGCATAGTATCTCATAACAATAAGATGGCATTTCATAATTTTTTTTCAGATCTTTTTTTTTCAGATCAAGCAATGGTTAATTGCGTCATTTTAAACAAATAATAGCAGCAAGTTTCTTGTCAATATAATTTAATTTCTAATGTAACAGCTTACGAGTTTGTATATTTTAAAATTGACTAAAAATCTTATAATTGTGGCATAGTATCTCATAACAATAAGATGGCATTTCATAATTTTTTTTCAGATCTTTTTTTTTTTCAGATCAAGCAATGGTTAATTGGTGTCATTTTAAACAAATAATAGCAGCAAGTTTCTTGTCAATATAATTTAATTTCTAATGTAACAGCTTACGAGTTTGTATATTTTAAAATTGACTAAAAATCTTATAATTGTGGCATAGTATCTCAACAATAAGACGGCATTTCATAATTTTTTTTCAGATCTTTTTTTTCAGATCAAGCAATGGTTAATTGCGTCATTTTAAAAAAAATAAATAGCAGCAACATCAATAAATAAAAATAAAAAGACAAAATCTAAATTATAAATAATAACAACAATAACAAGCAACAACAGGTATCTAAGCTACAGGCGCGTTCAGGGTACAGTGCAAGGCTGCAGGTTTGCTCTTAGGCGTAAATCCACGTGAAACACAATTTGTGGATAAAACAGTTAGCTAGATAAATTTAAATATCTGCTCACGTATTCAGAAGCTCTTAGAGTGTGTCAGTCTAAACTGCAGAAGGGAAATAAACGGATAAACTTTCATTGGGGAGGCTTTTCAAAGAGGAAGAGCGGAGCACACGGCTGCCTAATGTTTACACACTCCGGGCTGAAGTGACGTCACTTTCCAGCGCCCGCTTCCCCGTCTTGTGTATATGTAGCTACCCGAGATATTGAACATATGTAGCTTCTGCGCTGTGAATGTGTGTTTTAATGCACTCCCCGAGTTATGCTGCGTCGTCAGAAGGTGAGTATGGGTGTGTGTTGTCCGGACGTCGTCGTTGTTTCAGTTTCAGTCGCTGTTAGCTAGGTTATTAGACTCTCGGCTGTTCGGCTGCGGATCGTTAGCTAGCACTAGCTGTCGGTGTCGGTAACGTTAGCCTCAGTAATTTATGCCGGATGCTCATCCATTGCGGATGTGGTGCAGAATAAATGCGCATTAATGCGACAGATTTGATTTAGGCCACCGTTTAACGCACGTTTCCTGTATTCCTGTGCGTTTCAGGCTTCAGCCTTTACCTTAGTGCTCCTTCGTGTCCTTCCCCTCATCTTCAGCTGCAGTAGCTGAGATTAATGGTCCCTCATGTCGTTTTCAGATCAGACCAGTGTGAACCGAGCCCCGGTCTTCTTTCCTGTCTTCACTGTTTGGGAGTGCTTTCTTATGTCATATAGATAGATCTTATCCTTTCACTTTTCAAGTCCAGTGTTTTCCACTATATATGCACCTCTATTCCCACATCTGTATTGTCCACTTTGTTTTGTCAGTCCCAGGTAGCTGTTTGGACCAGGCAAGCCTTGGCGGGGTGAACACCTAGCCATCAGTGTGATGGCATGTCAGCTCATTTGTGAATGGCACTGTGCCTGCCGGTCCGATCCGTGTGGCTGCGAACCAGGCCTGATCCATGACGGAGTACTACGAGGAGGGGGGGTTGCTGTATGAGCACTCACCTCCCATGCACATTAAAGTGGAGTCCCCGGAGGGTCCCTTCGGAGGGGGTGTCTCGGAAGATGGCTTCCCCAGGGAGGACGATGACTCGGACGGCAGCTGTGATCACAGCAGCGGGCTGCCCGGTAGCCTCCCTTTCAACGTTGTGGTAGTGCACCCCAACATCGTCGCTCCTGGAGTGTCCTCCGATGAGCTTATCCCAATTGAACAAAGTAAGTGGCTGCAATGTAACATTAGGTGTAGGGTTACCAACAGGCGAGACAGCAGGTGGCCGTGTCCAGCCTTGACCCTGGATGGCCTGGAACAACACAGTATGATCTGGAAGTTAGCTACCAAGTGTGTTTTGGCAGCTCCCGGACCAGAATGGGGACTCCCCAGGGGGAGGCAAATGTGAAGTTGTAACTCAGAGCGAGCGTTAAGTATCTACGTTTATACAGGTTGCACCACACACTAGTATGTATGTAAGAGCTAGTAGCTACTAAATATTTACTCGTACCCCTAAGCAGCTGTAAGTTGTGATGAAACTGACGCCAACATTTTTTGATGGCAGCATGTAGATTGCCCGGATATACATTAGTTGTAGGCAGAGAGTTTGAACTAAGGACTAAATATGTAACACACTTACCAAGTTTTTGCATAAAGCTGCTTTAAATACGGCAGATAAAAAAAATTGTAGTCTTGTAATCTTTCTTTTTTTTGCACAGTCGGGTGTGAATAGGGATATACTAACTAACTAGAAATTGTGTCACTTCACACTTATGAGTGTATCATGGCAATTTTTATTACACGTCGAACACTAAAGCTTAATTGACCAGCTCAGATAACTAGTCCAGTTATCTGAAAGCAACAACAGCTGAAATAGTCAAGTCAAGTCATATTTATTTGTATAGCGCTTTTACTTTTGTTGTCGCCACAAAGCAGCTTTACATAATTAGTAATTAGTAAAAGACAGAGACAAAAAAGAAATAACGCAAGAAGACATAAAGGATCAAAGACCCCAGAGAGCAGCCAACGGCGACAGTGGCAAGGAAAAACTCCCTCAGAGCTGGAGGAAAAAACCTTGGGAGGAACCAAGACTCACAAGGGGGACCCGACCCCTCCTCCTCTGGTCAGAACTATTTATAAATTATTGATAAAAGTTACCAAACCATCTATACTGTTGAACTGCTCTGATCATAATCATAATATATTAATCATGCTGTAGTATAACTTAATATAGTCACAGCAGAGATGGTCAGAGTATTGAGAGTAATGATAGTTAATAGTGGTGATATTAATATTAATAGTGGCAGATAGTTTAGAGTCCATTTAGGTTGTAACATGGTCATTAAACAGGTAGCATTGGTAGGAGGGTGTGCCGCTGGTCTGGCATGGGTGGTGGTGGGTGGGGGGCCTGATGGTTGGACTGGTAGGTGGCAGCTGGTCGGACACAGGTAGAGGGGACCTCAGCGGGCAATCTTCCAGCAGGTCGGGCTGGATGGCCATTTACTCGGATATTGTAAATGTGTAATACAATATAAAATGTAGTATGAATGGACAGTGAGCTGTGAAGGTGCTCAGAGCAATAACACACTTAAACAATTGAAAAATTATGAATTATTATTTTTTAATAATGTAATAATAATATCCACACATGTATAATATTAACAAATGGCAGTGCTGACCATTTTTCTCAGTCAATAATATTTACACGTATTGTGTGTTCACTTTTAGCTCGAGGTGTGTCCTCAGCACTGGCCTCAGGGGGGGCAGGCAAAAGGAAGAGTCGTTTCAGTGGTGCTGAGCTGGAGGTGTTGGTGTCAGAAGTAACCCGGTGCGAAGGAGAGCTGTTTGGGCCGGCCGGTAGGCTCAGGCGCCGGGAAAGAGAGCGGATCTGGGCCGGGATCCTGGAACGTGTGAACGCCGTGTCACGAGTCCCACGCACTCTCCGCGAGGTAAAGAAGCGCTGGGATGACCTGAAGAGACGCAACGGCGGACGGCTGGCGGATGCAAGGCATCGCTCTTGCTACCTGCCGTCCAGCAGAGGAGCAGGGGTTTTGGGAGGTCCGGCTCAGTTGAGCCCAAGGTTCCAGCAGACCCGTCAAAAGCTGAGTACAAGGGGGAAGGCCAGTTTCACCTGTCTGTCCGACACTGATCCGGGTGAGTGGGAGGGTGGAGATGGGCAGCGTTGTGTTTGTATTGTATCTTTTTTTTTTCATTTCTTTTGTCTGGTAGACGTTTTCAGGTCATGGAGCATGAAACACTGAACACAGCGAGAAACTGTGATATAATAACAAATTAAAGGGGGAAAAATGGTAAGGCGTCTTTGTGAGGTTTGGACACCTGAGCTACCACACCAGCCTCAATAAGCCTTGGCATAGATTCCGCAAATCTCTGGAACTGTACACCATTCTTTGCTAAGAGCACCATTTGACACATTGGCAGGAAGGTAGGATTAGGGTTGCAAAATTCAAAGTTGGGAAATTTACCATGGGAATAAATGGGTAATTATGGGAATTAACAGGAATTAATGGGCATAATCTTGGCTAAAATAATTAGATATGATACCAAAACAGTTGAATAGCAAAGCTGCTCCTCAATCCTGGGTACATGGCACATTAGACACTGAGGGGCTATTGAGACAACGCCCCCTGCATTCACTGTTCATTGCTCCATCACATGTACAGCATATGTCCAGATGATTTCTAGAAACCTGACACTCACCACTACTGAAAGCACACATTTGGACCAAAGGACTAACCAAAGTCAGGTCATATTTTGATGAGGTTCATATGTGTTTTGACAGTAATAGCATTGCAACATTAAACAACTAATAAATCAAGGTGTAATCCCACATCGTAGTTAATATGAATTATTGTTATGCCAAAAAAGGTACATTGATGATAGTGTATGATATAGTTGCTTTAAATTATCCAATATTTCCTGTTAATTCCTATAAATTCCCAAAGTTCCCAAATTTTCCATGGGAAGTTTAGATATTGGAATATTTCCAAAATTTCATGTTCACATGAAAAGTTTTCAGTAATTTACTGGAAATTTATCTGAAATTTTCCACCCCTTTGCTACCCTAGCTAGGATGATAAATTGCTAAATTGTATTATGTAGTACACCTGTCTGGAATCACCTGCATTAAATTTGGTTTTCCACCAATTTGATCATGTTTTAGAACATTCACCTAGACTGGTATGGCTAGAACAGTGGCCAATAGGGGCCAATCAGTGCCCCTCTATATCTTCCATTGGAAGCATATATTTCCCAAAAACCTGCTTTGATTTGATAACTATTGTTTGGGAAATTATCCAGTGCTCCAAGAGCTCTCAGATATTAACATGATGCGATTATCATAGTTTCCCTCCTAAAATCTCAGCTATATCACACCCTAAGGCAGGGAGGGGTGGGCAATTCCAGTCCTGGAGGGCCGAATGTCCTACATGGGCACACCTGATTCAACTCGCCTGTTAGTTGCATGGTTAGTAGGTCTGTTAGAGCAGAGACATCAGCAACCTGTGCTTTAACTTTACTCTACTAAATTGTTTGCAGCATCTTTATTTTAAGTGTAAGTACTGATCTGATTGGACAGCATATAATTATGTGTAATTTGTTCTATTAAAAACAACAAAAGAGAAAGTATGGTATTTGATAGCAACAGTCACTGGCCCAAAACGTCACAGTCCTGGAACCAGTCCTGGTGGAAAAATGCCAACCACTTGATTGAATATTATCATAATTATTAGGGATGCACTGAGCCGATACCAGGATACCTGTCCCGATACGAACAAAATTAGCTGGATCAAATATTGGATAATTAGGCCGATCCACAGGACAGATTCATTCACTGAACCTGATATTCTGGGTTTAATAATTCTGTGGCTGTAGTGGAGGACAGTCGAGAGTGAGGTGGAACGAGGTGGAGGGAGTAGTGACATAAGTGGATGGGAGGAGCAGCTAGTTTCTCTGTGGTCTCACAGACTTTAAATGGCAGAATTAACAACACTGGGACAATTAATTTGTTTATAGAATTATTTGTGTGAATGTGTTAATATGGTTTTGTTTTCTAAAGTTAGTAAAGTAATGTTTGCGTGCTACTCACGAGTGTTGAATTCCTTGTTCTTTTGATCAGTTGCAGGAGGAGACGGTTCCGAAAGAGATGGTTTCGAAAAGGAGGACGAGTCCGGAGAGCAAGAAGGTGAGGAGGGAAATAAGGATTGCGAGGGCGTCGACAACAGCATGGAGGACAAACTGGGTTTAGGCCTCGGACTAGGAATAGTACCACCCCCGACGTCAGAGCGCTGGCTCCCTCCTTCGCCGCTCTATAGTGCTCCCTTCCTGAATGGCACGCCCCAGCCAAGTCCAGAACCTTCCCTCGGAGCTCATCAGGGCCCACTCGAGCCCCCTCCGTCACGCACATCCTGGCTGGAGGACGAACTCAGGGGACTCGGGGAGGCAGCTGTGCAGCTGGGCGATCGGCTGGAGCAGAATTTACGGGAGTTCGGCGAAGGCTTCAGGCGCGACATGCGGACGCTGGTGGCCTCGCAAGAGGCCCTTACGATAAGCCTGCAGCAGAACAACGTGCTTCTGCAGCGGCTGTTGGGACTCCTTGAGATGCAGCATCAGCAGACCCAGCCTCCGCAGCAGCAGCAGATTCTGCAGCAGCAGCTTCTCCAGCAGTCGTCGCAAGAACTTTCACGGCATCAGCAGCAACAAGGAGCTCCGCTGCAGCAGCAGCAGCTACCCCAGCAGCTCGAACAGATTCCTCAGAACGCGAGCGAGCAGTTAGCGTCCGTTACCTCTGTACCCCCGCCTCCCGACATCCTAGATGGCACTTCCCAACCCGAACCGTCGCAAGTGATAAACACTCAACGGCCACGCCGCAGTAGAACGGTAGACCACAGAAGACGACGTAGACACTAGATATGTAGATGGTCTTCGTTTCCAATAGCTATTTATTTCAAACAATGTTTTATATTCGGATGTACAGTTAATTAAGAGAAGGTGGTGGTGCCACGTCCTCAAAGCTAAATTTTAATCATTATGCCTGTCGTTAAACATCACAGGCTAATTATAGGAGAATTGTATTTAAGGGGTTATTCTGTGTCAAATTACTGTGGAATCGAGTGGAGCAATTTAGGCAGTGAGGCCTTGGAGTCATTTGATTCATGAAAAGAAGTGTAATTGGCTCAATATCAAGGTGGCCTCCTTAAATATATGTCTAGGAACGTAAAAGATGGTAGATGTACAAACAGGTTATTGTTTTCATATACTTTAGTATTGTTGGGGTACTGCAATACCACATATAACCTTTGGCCTTATTGAGTTAAGAAGGCATACAAAAATCAAAAATGACAAAATACTGTTTATTTTAATAGTAAAAAAGCACCGTTCTTAGGTTTGCAAAGTACCCTGAGCTCTTTTAGTGTTCTAACTACTGTGTTCGTGTGGCTTAAAGACCACAACCATGAAGCTGAAACACTGAGCACAAAGTGGCCAATTTTGAATCTCTAGATGACCATCATATCCGTATGTAATGACGTCCGTACATATGGGGGTGAAAAGATTCAAGTATTACAGATTATCTTGTGAAAATTGGTCAACAATCTCATACAATATAACGAACATTATATAGAACATTTTATAAATCTATAAAAGCTTTTTTGGGGGGTTATTTTTAAGCTGAGGGGCTCTTGTTTATCACATTGTAGAAATCAGTCAGCAGTCATAACCAGGCATCTGGGGGCTACCTTTTAGAGTAAAGTGGGCAGGAAGGGGTGGTTGTTATGTTATGGAAAATGATAATCAATTTTTTTTTTTTTTAAGCTCATTAGACCTTTTTTTTTTTAACATACAACATATTACAAATCGAATTTAAACTTGACCCTCGTATTTAAATTATTATCGCACCTGAAAATATGTGCACTGTTATGCCCCGAGTGCACATGCATGTAGAGATGAACATATTAACAGTAGCATAAGGCTTATATATTTTGTATTTATTAAAAAGTGTATTGCATCAAGACGCCACCATATCGTACTGAATCGAATCAAATGTATCGTTACACTCTTAATAGCGACTTACAAGTTTACTCAAATTACAGAGGTGGGTCAATGTAGTGTTAGGAGTCTTGCCCAAGGACTCTTATTGGTGTAGCACCTAGACCAGGAATCGAACCCTGGTTTCCCACATGGTGTGGAAGCTCACTGGCAGGTAATAGTGTTACCCGTTGCGCCACACCAACCACCTAATGCACTGATTGACACGTATTGGCATTGAGTCACATCCCCCATATTGGTGCATTTTTAAAAATTTTTATTTTTTTATTTTTTTTAAACACCTTTCATCCTGCAAGGTGTCCGAACCTCTTTTCTTCAGCGTATTTGACATGGAATGACCCTAATACCATTTTATCTAAATTATTATTATGTGTATTATTATTATTCCTGTGCGGCACACAGTAAGTTACTGATCATTTCATTGACCACTTACTGTATTTACTTAATTTGTGCCTACGTTCATTTAACAATGGTCAGCGGTCCTGTTTTAATGGTCCTGTTGAGTTAAGGCAAACGGTCAAGTATCTTTCTTCCAGAAACAAGAACGCAAATACTTGGTGCTGAAGGATGTTTTGATACTGTGTATGATAATGAATCTAAATGCTCTGTAACGAGTACATAATGCACTTGAATTCTTGGATTGAAAGGAAACGTTTTTAACTGAACAAGCACTTCATGTCGATGATCTAATTCTGTGCATGCCATTGCAAGGTAGCTTCTTTAGATTGGTGAATATCTTTTTTGCTAAATTTATACCATGTTAATTAAATGGACCTTTACTGGCAAGGTGTGTCTGGCTATGAACATGCATTAATAAAAGAGATCTGTCGGTTTCAGAAGCCTCATGTTCTTTACAGTGTTTTGGGTGGTTCCACCAGGGTCGCACCAGTCTGATCATTGGGAATCGCCATTGGGATAACAAATCACTGGACAGTGACTGGATCAAACTGGAACAATTGTTTAATCGACTCCTTTTGAATCGAATCCGATTCCTCCATAAGTTTAGATGGAGGGATTACAGAATTGCTCGTAGCACTGCAAAAAGTGAGGTTCTAGCATCTGCAATGTACTAGAGCGATATTATGCGAGAGGCGGTGTTCTCGGGAAACAACAGCATGGATGTGATGAATGTTTATGGACGTCCACAGATAGTCATGCTCAGACGTTCAGATGTAGATCCTGGGGACGTTCAAAGTCAAGTCAAGTCAGATTTATTTGTATAGTTTTTTACAACTGTTGTCGTCACAAAGCAGCTTTACATAATTAGTAATTAATAAAAGACAGAGACAAAAAAAATTAATAACGGAAGACATAAAGGATCAAAGACCCCCAGAGAGCAGCCAACGGCGACAGTGGCAAGGGAAAACTCCCTCAGAGCTGAAGGAAGAAACCTTGGGAGGAACCAAGACTCACAAGGGGGACCCGACCCGTCCTCCTCTGATCAGAACTATTTATAAATTATTGATTAATTTTTGAAAAGTTACCAAATCAGATACAGCAGATAGTTAATAGTGGTGATATTAATATTAATAGTGGCAGATAGTTACGCGTCCATTTCGGTTGTAACATGGTCATTAAACAGGTAGCAGTGGTAGGAGGGTGTGCCGCTGGTCTGGTATGGGTGGTGGTGGTGGGTGGGGGGCAGCTGGTCTGACACAGGTAGAGGGGATCTCAGCGGGCAATCTTCCAGCAGGTGGTCCCAGCTTGAGTTTGAATGTCATGGATGTACAGAAGAGGGTCTGGTCCAACCATGATACAGGCCTCATCTGTAGGCCCCTCCAACAGTGCGTGATTACTGGGACGTTGCTGGGCAGTGGCCTAATATTTACATGTTTGGCTGGTGGTCTTATCCAGAGTGACCTGCCCTTGAACCATGTTGTGCAAGTAGGAGAATGTGGTGTTAGGGGTCTTCCCTAGGGACTCTTACTGGTGCGGCGAGCTGAACAACTTCCTCCTCGGCTGCTGTGATGGTGGGATGGTGCTGTTGTGACCCGCTACACTACCCCACCTGATATTTCGTCCCAGAGCTGGCTCATTAAATAACTGGAAATAACTGCAGTGGGATACTCCACTATCACCACACTATCACCACACCACACCACACCACACCACACCAAACTACACCGACCCCAGGACTCGCACTAGTGGTCGCTGTGAGTGCGGTCCTCCAGCACAATAGGTGGCGGCATGCAGGGTAAAGCGGGGTCGCGGTGCTCCCAGAGGACGACGAAGAAGATGTAACGGGGGAGAAGAGTGGACCGTTTTGGTAAAAATATGGCGGATTTACGACCAGACGCCGCAGAAACAGCGGAGAAGCAGGCAGTGAACTGCGACCAACGCGAGGAGAGTGCGGCCGAGCCTTCCACAGCCGGGGCCGCCGAGCCCGAGCCCGAGCCCGAGCCCGAGCCGGCAGCGGCGGCGGCGGCGGCGGCGGCGGAGGAGGAGGAGCGGACAGGGGAGCTGTGTAGCGCTGCATCCCCTCAGCCAGCCCTGAACAGCGAGCCCAAACAGTCTGGAGAGAAAGCTGCTGCTGAGGCGCCAGTGGACTGTGCTGAAGAGCTGGATGCTGCTCCCAAAAAGAGCAAATCTGACCTCGTTTGGTCTGAGACGGAGGAGGACCGCAGTTCAACGCCTCGTAGCGAACCATGCAAAAAAAGCACAGGTGAGCACTAAGCACTTCCCCAGCCAGCTGGAGCTCTGCAGGTTTCCCCTGCTGGTTGTGTTTATGTGGGCCTGTAAATATACACACACACATATACACAAGCCTGCAGCCTTCTTTTCTGTCATTAGATGTAGCTACCTGTGGCATGCAAAAGTTTGAGCACTCCTGGCCAAAAATGTAAAAAATGTATATAGAAGCTTGCAAGCACTTCACCACATTCATCCGTTCTGTCAGATCCTGTCAGGGCCATCCTCCACAGCTCCGGATTTTGGGTTGGGTGACTGCGAGGGTCAGTTTGCTCCTCTTGAGCTCTTGAGGTGGTCCAGTGTGGATTTTGAGGTGTGTTTAGATCATTATCCTGTTGTAGAAGTCATCCTCTTGTCTTCTTCTTTAGCTGTTTTACAGATGTATGGGATGTTTGCTTGTATTGAATTGACTCCGTTCTTCCCTCTACCAGTCAGATGTTTCCAGTTTCCAGTGCCACTGGCTGCAACGCACTCCTGACTGCTTAACACCCCTTAACAGTTGGCGAGGTGTTCTTTCACAACATTTTTCAAACAAACAAAAAGGAAAGTTCCATGAAACTGAACAGTAGAACAGTCCACCGTCACTCTAGAATCTGCTAAATCTTCCTGAAGGTCGTTTGCAGTTTTTGATTAGCCTTTCTAGAAATTTAAACGAGCAGGTTTTTGGTCTCCCAGGCGTCGCCGTGACCTCCATTTCTTAGTTACATTAACTGATCTGAAGAAGCGTCTGTCTGAAATCTTTTGCTGTCTTATTGCAGCCTTCTCTTGTTTTGTGGGCATCAATCATTGAATCTGTTAGCGAGCTAGGTCATGAGACTGGGGTAAACGCTATGATGGCTTAAATCTGTTGAGGTGCCCAAACTTTTGCACCTTTCCTCCCTCCTCACCATTTTCACCAGGGTGCTCAAACCGCTGCTTGCCACTGAACTTACCAACTTGCTTTGCTTTGGTGGTAATGGGAAACCGGGAACCTGATCACGCGACATTGAAAAACTGTTAATAAGAGGAGTGGAAGGGTGTGGTGGTCTCCAGTCACTCCCATCAATATGAAAAAAAAAAAAATACCTGCATGTTCTGTTGCAAATGGATTTCAACGTGTACGACTTGGACCAAAACCTCGAAACTATCGTGAAGCTGACGTCAGATTGTCTGTTTGTAACCATTTTGTAAGGGAGCTGTTGAAGGCAATAAACTCGTCTGAGAGCTGGTTCCTGTCAACTGTTCTGACACTTCGTTTTTTTTTTCTAGAATGGAGCTTTTCACACCAGATCACTCTGTTGGCCTTGCTGGTTTACACACTTTAACCCGTAATGGCTGAATTAGGCAGATTAGGTCCTGGTAGGAACCGTCTATATTGTAAACTGTAGGACGTTCTTAAGCCCACAGCATCTGCAAAGCAAAGAGCAAAGTTTGTTACATTCACAGTTGTGTTGTAAAATACCAGACGATACAATTTTGTGGCCAAATGAAAGAGACACAGACAGTTTATTTTGCTCCTTTATGGGATAGATCTCATTTACACCTGGTCGCATCACGTGATTATCTACTATGTGGATTTTGGATCCTGATAAGATTTTTGCCACATGCTTTTACGCTTGGTATTCAAATGAGTCTCTGGCTAGTCGGACTGAAATCTGTTCACTGTGTGGGACGGCATATGCAAATTTGCCGCCCACACAGTGCATGGCAATCATTACTGGTGTTTGGGTTGTACTGGGAGGGGTTTCAGCTATGGCTCAGAGGCTATGGCTCAGAGGCTATGGCTCAGAGGCTATGGCTCAGAGGCTATGGCTCAGACCACCACGTCTACGCTTGCGTTTTTATGTGGCGTGGCCTTATCCAGATACAATCATGTGAAAAAAGCCCCGTGAAAACATTAGGGTTTTTTTATAGATTCAAATATATGGACATTTGATCTTGATTTAAACGATATTAAAAGATGGAGATAATATCACAAAACCAATAAAACCGAAGGAATGTCCTTTACAATCATTTGTGAGGTAAAAAGTTACTTGGAATGATTTTTTATAGACCTTCATAAAAACAACAAATCAGATGTGCATAACGCAACACACTACAACTGACTCAAGAATATGGAAACAATTGGAAAATCTGATGTTTATAACACCTGAAAAGTGACAGAAATTTAACAAAGATCTTGATGATCTTAAAACTAATGTGAATACTAGAAACATAACTCATAACTTAAGGTGAAAAGACCTGAATACAAGAATACTGTCTTGTTTATGTGTTTATTTCTCTATAATAATAAAAAAATAATTATTATTAATAATATTAATATTGTTAAAACTACTAATCTTTAGCATTATTGTTACTGTTTATTATAATTATTTTTCGTTATTTTAACTTATTTAACCCTAGTTATTTTTACTACTATATACATTTTTAGTTGTATTGTTGCTGTTTTATTATTATTTTGATAATACTGTACTCATTTTATCTATCATTTTATATATTTAAAAAAAATGAATATGTTTGCCATTATTGTGACTATTCTAATACTACTCATTTTTATTGGTACTGTTTATTATTATTGTCATTATTATTATTATTATTATTATTACTACTGGCATTATTATTGTCATTATTATTATTGTTATTTTTGTGAAGTGGAAGCCTCTAGGAGCTCTATGCAAACTCCTAAAGCAGGGTTGCTGCAGCACAAAATCCCATGCCCAGCACCATTTTCTCCATTTTCTCCCATAATGCTGTCATTATTGTCCTACTTTCTGTCTGTATGTACCTGTCCTTATGTACCTATTCATATTGTTTTCTTTTTGCCCAGGGCCAGTAAACGCAGAGGACCACAGTGCAGAGGACCACAGTGCAGAGGACCACAGTGCAGAAGACCACAGCTTAGATGCTAAGTGTAGTGCAGAAAAGAAGCGGACAGTGGCACAAAACGAGGAGGACGAATTCACAGACGTGAGTGTGGAAATGGAATGTGAAGAAGATGATGATGATGAGGAGGAGGAGGAGGAGGAAGACGAGGACGAGGAGGAGGAGGAGGAGGAGGAAGAAGAAGAAGAAGAAGAAGATGATGATGATGATGAGGAGGACGAGGACGAGGAGGAGGAGAAAGACGTAGAAAAGCAGAAGGGAGAGGAAACTCCAGAAGACGAGGGAGATGAGAGAAAAGAAGGAGGTGGGGAAGAGGAGGAAGAGTGTCGCGAGGCGGATGGTACGGTGAAGCAAAAGAAGAGCCGCATGGAATGCCGCGACTGCGGCAAGACGTTCACGCGGCGGGAGACGTACAACCTGCATCGCCACTTTCACATGCATCAAGACGAGCAGGCCTCTCTGACCTGCAAAGAATGCGGCCTCACCTTTCAGCATCGCAGCAGCCTCATCAAGCATCGCAGCGAACACAAGCGAAACGGGGTTTCACATCCAGTGCTGGCCTCGCGAAGGAGGGCGCGGCGAAGAGAGTTCAAGGAGGAAATGAGCATTGAATGCGACCACTGCGGCGATCGCTTCGCGTCGGTAGTCCGATACAGGCTCCATGCTTGTCAGCAAGGCCTGGAGAAGCTTTACCGTTGCCCCTTGTGCCGTAAAGAGTTCCAGTACAGAGTGTCCATCAATGCCCACATGCAGAGCCATTCGTTAGATAGTCCTTACCGGTGCCTTGAGTGCAACAAGGGTTTTCCGTGCGCTGTGACGCTACACATCCACCAGCGCTCCCACGCTGCCCTCAAACCTTATGAATGCCCTGACTGTGGTATGGTCTTCAGGCACCGCTCGTTTATGGAAGACCACCGGCGTAAGCACACAGAAGAGCGGCCTCACCAGTGCAAGATATGTGGCAAAAGCTTCAAATACGGCAGCCTTTTGCAGCAGCATCAGTACCTGCACACTGGCCAGAAGCCGTACCGGTGCTCGGAATGTGGGAAGAGATTTGCATTCGCGCAAAACATGCGTGCGCACTATCGGCAGCATAAAAACCCAGTCTTCGCCAACACAGTAACGCATATTGCAAATCGCAGTGTGGCACACGTTACGGATTTAGGAACAACGGGTAAGGAGAACGCAAACCGCGAGGCGGAGAAGCAGCGCAACTGTCCACTGTGTCCTCGGCTCTTCTACAAAGCAGCCGACCTTAGGGAACACATGTTGATGCATGAGGCGGAATACGAAAGACTGAGTAATGGTAAAAAGCCCGATCAGATCCACGTCTGCCCGTACTGTCCACTTAAATTCATGGAGGAAGCTACCTTTCAGTCCCATGTGTTGACTCATCAGGTTGTGCCCGCGCCTTTGAAGAGGGAGGTTCTCAGCGTAGCAAGGGCAGGCAGTATGGATAACATGTCAGCAGGAGGCGAGTGGGGAGACCAAGCGGACAAGAAGCCTCTGAAATGCAAAGACTGTGGGAAATGCTTTCGCTACCGCTCGGTTTTAGAGCTCCACATGCGCATACACAACAAGGGTTACCAGTGCCACATCTGCAAGAAGTCGTTCCGATTTAGCAGCTACTTACAGCAGCACTTGATTATTCATTCTGGGAAGAAGCCATACAAGTGCCCGGACTGTGGTAAGGACTTTGCCTTTCTTCAGAACATGAAGACTCACCAGAGACTGCACCAACAGAAGCCTTTCCGCTGCACGCAGTGCCGCAAAGGGTACAGCGACGAGGGTCAGCTGCAGCGCCACATGCTCTCTCACTCGGGTGAGAAGCCTCACAAGTGCCACCTCTGTGACAAGAGCTTCGGTTTAGCGTACCTGCTTCGTGACCACCTGAACACCCACACTGGGGAGAGGCCCCACCGTTGCCAAGAGTGCCATAAATCGTTCCCCTGGCTCAGCAGTCTCCTCGTCCATCAAAAGATACATGCGCGGAAGCGGCAAGCGATGAGCCAGTCTTACTCTTCACTTGCCGTTTCCAGGACAAGGGGCATCGGGGGCCGGGGCAAGAGAAATAGTAGGTGGATTTCAAGTTGGCCAAGAATCGGGGGAGATCACGAAAGGACGATGCCGCTGCCACAGGCCTCTTTTCCTGATGAGATTTTGCAAGGGTCAGTGCTGCCGAGTATGATGGGGCGGCCGTCTGTTTCCGACGCAGATGTGCTTGAGCAAACGCAGCTGAGATCACAACAGCAATTACAGCCCTGGCAGACGGAGGGCCAGGCTAGACCTGTTCCGTTGCAACAGCAATGGCAAATACACATTAAGCCTCAGCAGCAGCAGCAGCAGCCGCCTACATGGGTATCAGACGGACAACAAAATGACTTGAAGCACCTCTTCATGTCAGGAGTCCATTTAAAACCGATCTTGCCAAAGCTTGCACAGCCGCACCAACAACAGAACCCTGCCTGGGCTGATGTGATGCTGTCGGCTCAGGCTGGGCCAGCTCCCAAGCAGCTTGTAGAGAACTGCCCGGCACAAGATAGTGGTCAAGAACAGAAGAAGCAGCAACAGCCTCCCTTCTGGGCCGGTTCGCCGATGTCTGCTCCAAAGTCACCGGGCGGTGCAGACGAATCGTCAGTGGATACAAAAGCGTGTTCGCCGGCATCGAAGACTCAGAGTCCCCCGAAGGAACGGTCAGTTTCCACTGATGCAACTCAGAACACTAAGACTGAAGTTCTTGGTCAGTCAGCAAAGGGCAAAAATGCTATTGCCTTGCAAACATCTGAAGGCTTGTTACAGGCAAATAACGACACTGATAAAACTACTAACAGTGGAGAGGACCAGCCACAAGCGCGGCAATCGACAGATGAGCCCAGTAGTAAGTCTTGGAGTTTCAGAACTCGTAAGGCGTTAAATCTACAGGAAAAGCCTGCGATGGAAGCGGAGTCTCAGCTACATATAATGCAACACTCTTCACCACAAAAGCAGCAACAGCAGTTGCAACTGGTCCTACCACCACCACAAATGCAGCTCCTCCAGCAGCCATTGCAGCAACTTCAGCAGGAGCAGTTGCAACAGTTTCTTCAACAACAGCAGTTTCATCAGTCCCAGCAGCAGAAGAACCAGATGCCCTCTGCGTGGGATGGTACACCTCAACCCAACCAGTTGGGAACGATCAGTATTCAGTTCGGGGCGGCTCGGTTTGCTCCCGGGCCTGGAAACACTGTGTGGGGATTCCAGGCTGCTCCAGTTGTTTCACAGACTCTAATAAACGGACCCATTCAACAGGGGCACGTGCGGGCACAGCAGCAGGCGCCTGTAGTTTCGGGCCCTTCGATCCTCCTAAACCAGAACCCTCCGTTCATCTCCCCACCGCCACTCCCTCTGCCGTCTCCCCTTGCTTTGCCCGGTCCTCACCCCATACACACCGTAGCCGGGCAACTTCCAGGTCCGGCTCCAGGCATCTTTTTCAGTCCGCAGGGCATGGTGGGCGAGAGGCCGGTCTTACCGCAAGCTCTGACCTCACCGCATTTAACGCAACGAACCGAACCTCACAAACCAGGCAGTCAGGTCCTGTTTGGCCCAGATCGCCGCTTTCATTGCATGGTCTGTGGATGCACGTTACCTGGAGAGCTGGAATTGCAAATGCACTATATGCAACATGCGCAGGGAGAAATCTGACACCAGAGACTCACTTCAGTGGTGTTTCCCTGCATCCTTCACGTATACGACTGTTAAGGCCAAGAGTCATGTGTTCCTCAGTTCCTCCAGTGTTTGCTTCCTCTAGATGTGGTATTCTTCTTGAAGTAACACCCAGTATTTTGTCAGTTTATTATGATGATGATGACGATGATGAATTTGCCACTTAGTTCAGTATGTTGTCAAGGTCATAAACCTCATTGGAGAAGGAAAAATTACCTCAACTTTTAGTGCATGCTAATGTACCGACATTTTATTCAAAGTACTGTCCATCAGGAAATGCTGACCGTGACGAGCGGCTGTTATTTGACAAAAATAAAAATAGGGAGGGAGGGAGGGAGTCCCATTGTCAGACCCGAGACAATATACTGGTTCACGTTCTTAACCGGAAACGCAATGGAATCGACTTCTTACCTTAACGTGTTACACTTTGTAAAGCATTTACACCCAAACCTTATGTGTTTATTATTACAGATCCTGCCTAGTTATTGTGTAGTTTTTAATCATTTTAATATTCCAAATGTATGATGTTTGCCAGTATATTTTTCTTTTCCAAATCAATGCTTATACAAATGTTCAAATGGTCTGTTTGCACACTTTCTTAGACCCTGCTTTCATCAATTTCTTGTCTGTCTTATTTACTCTCCAGCATTTTGTGTCATCTCTGAAAGGTTGATCATCACACGTATAAACCTTTTGCGTTCAGTTTGTGTGAAAATAGTTTTTTAATGCATTTGTGTGTTACAACACTGGCTGTCCAACCAGTTCTCAAGGCCAGGACTACAGACCGTCCAGACCTGGGCCCCAGTCTGGGGGTGGACCATCTGGGGTTCCTGAGGACTGGTTTGAGAACCACTGTGTTACAATTCCAAACACTTTCCCAGAGGAAAAGATCTTAGCACTTGGTTGTTGAAATGTTAAAACAATTGAAATGCTTGACTATCCGTCTACCTCTGTCTGCTTGTTGTAGATTTAGATTCAATAAAATTGAGCTTTGAACTGATTCTCTTCTTTGCTGTTTGCTCTTTTTGAGCCTAGGAGTGTCAGCATCTGTGAGATGACTAAAATAATTAAGGATCTTTATGAACGCCCACTGTGTTTTGTTTTGTGAGTTATGTTTTATCTGATTTTTTTTGTTTACGTACCTCCCCCTAGAATTCGCATGCTCCCGACACTAGAAGGGAAAGAACTTAACATGCATCCTGCAATACATGCAAAGCCAGCCATCGCCTCTTTTTGAACTGCAGCCAGGGCAGCATCGCCGGGCAGCTCAGAGAAAAGGGCACCAGCCTAACAGCCAACATTGCTTTAAGAGTAATTGGTGGGGGGGGAGCATTGCCAGTTGTGCTCTTTCTTGGCAAGGAGGCATAGTTTGGGATTTGAGCCTGTGAGCCCTGGGCCGTAGTGGTAGTGCATTGTGCAGTTATGTGTTTTTAAAATACTGCTTCTGGTCAGTTTAAGCTGAATGTCCTCCTATAGGGTAGCAAGGGGACGTCCTTGGAACATTGTGAGGAGGTCAGAAAGTACACCTTCCACACATACTACTTTTGGGATTATTTGGGGTTACTCCAAATACATCTAAGAAAACGTGATGTGCACATTTTTAGATATGAATTATAAACTTTGGCAATGTCACAATATTAGAAATGTGTGGATCGGAGCCTGTCAGGTTTACAAAAAGCTTACTTAATGCTTGGGGTTACACATAAGCCCCAATCCATTCTCTTTAGCCATATTCTGAACACCCACTATATTGCAAACTCTTCACAGAAGGTAGACACTTCCCTTTGTCAGTGAGTTGCTGAATTAAGCCTGCAACCACCACCACATACTTATACTTTTTATAATTTATTATAGATTATTATGCAGTTCATGAAGAGGATTTATGTCAGTGAAGTAATACAATTTGAGCAGAACACTGCAACTGCTTTGGGCTGATACTGTCTTGACAAGGACTCCAAAGCACTTTGTTCATGGTCCACTGTCTTAAACACAGAGTACTCAGACCTATCTTATGAAGTAGGTTATGTCAAAAACCTGCACCCAGCACTTTGAGTTACATATAGGGCCCAGCCCATTCATTACAGGATTTTACAGGATTGTACTCACAACCTCCATAACACTATAATACTCATTGAGCCCTGGTTGGCAAGATTTCTTACTTACCTGATTCCTTACTTGTTGTTATGATAAGAGGCCTTTAAATTCTCCCAAGTGCAGGCCTGAATTACAGAGCAGGGCCCAGTTTCCCAAAAACATCTTAACTGGTAGAGAGAGTGTTCAAAGTCATGCTGGTTTTTGGGCTTTTGGAACACTCTGAACACTGACCATGATGGCTCAAACACTCTGGAAAGCCCACTACAGAAATGACTAGCTGGTGAATTGACATTTATCCAAAGCCACTTACATTTGAATTATGTCTCACAGGCAGTAGAATATAGAGGTAGGAGTGTTTCCCAAGGCTACCAGTATATCCCCTTTACTACACTATACCAAACACAAATAAATACATTAATTAATATCAATTAATAAACCATTGTTTTCTGTTTATTAGGCCCTAAATCTAACATATTATGAGCTATTGTTTGTTCTCACTTTGTTGGAGTTTGTTTTTTGTATATTATTGTTGGAGTGCAGGAGGCCTCTTGTGCCCAGTGGTCTTCCAAGGTCCTTAGCTATCTTTAGATGGTGCATTAGATGGTCTACCATGACACTCTAGACCAACCTAGACCTGACCAGGCTAGTCCATTAGTAGGACCAGCTTGACCAAACTGATCAACCATATGACCAAGCTTGCTGACCAGCATGAAGCATCATGAACCAAGGTGGTCGACGAGTATGACCATCATGACCAAAGCTGTTGCCCAGCATAACCAAGGTGGTTGACTGGCATGATCATCATGACCATGCTGGTTTGACCAGCATGACCAGGCTGACCTACACTGGCTAGCTAGTACATCAAACTGCTTAATCATCAAACCACCTCGTCCATTAAAGACCTTAGCAGGGCTAGCAGGGCAAATCTTAGCAGGGCTTGCTTTCACTGTTTATTTTGTCCACCCTTTTTCCGTCAAGTTCCGTTTCCAGCGCTGGGATTGGCTAGTAGTTACTCACGCCAGCGATAGGCGAGCTGGTTGTCAATCTAACGTTCTAGCCAATCGTGCTGCAGAAGGCGATAACTTTAGCCAATCACAGCGGCGGGAGGCGGGGACTGCCGGAATACGGGTGGAGAACAAAACTCCTACCGTTAGTTCACCATTCTCGGTGCGATGCTCCTCCTTTCCTCTGTGGCCCTTTACCGCGAAACGTGCCAGCGTTTCCGTAAGGGAGAGGAGCAACATGGCTACTGTTTACTCGGCAGGGGAGGGCAGTCTGCTGCTGCAGCTGCAGCAAACAAACGCTGAGAGTACATCTTCGGGAAACCAAGAAGACGCGGCCGAAGAGCAGAGCACACGTCCGGAGAGCAGCGAGAGAGGATCGGGGCTAGAAAACGTCGCTGTGGACCTGGAGCTGCCACCCGGTGGCCCTGCAGAGGAGGCCCGGGAGCATGAAGAACAGGAGCCGGAGCAGGAACAGGAACAGGATGGGGTGGCAGTCCCAATAATAAAGATAAAAGAAGAGCAGATTGAGGAAAATGAGTACATAACCGTCAGCTTGAACGTGGCCGGGGAGGATTCAGACGAGCAGGCCGTCGGAAACGCGGATCTGTCGGACAGAGATGAGAGTATGGATGGTGAGCAGCTTGTCAGCTAAGCTAACGTTAGCTAACTGTTTGCCTCTCCCTTTTAGCAAAGCAGCTAAAAGCAGCTTAAAACACACCTGAGTGTTTACGACAAAATGTGGCTGATCTGAGTGTACTTGGCAATCTAGCTATGCTAGCTAGCCTCTCCAGTGTTTATCAGTCCTGTATATGACCTGAATGCATTTCGATAATTGGACTACAGTTGTGCATCGACAGGGCATGTTGTTTTTTTATTAAGCTGATTGGTGTTTTCCCAAGAGGATTGTAGCTAATAAACAAAAGCAACGTTCACACAACACCCATGTTTTAGCATGGCAGGCCCGGTGCTCTCAGACAGAAGCGATATGTCTAGTTATGTATGTGTCTAAAACGTGCTTTCCTTATATGCTCTATTATAAAGTGCCAGACGCATGTTTACTGCGATGCACAGCGTTGTTAATGAACACAGTCCGCCTGAAACGCCGATAAACACGGTAGTGCTAGCTGGGTTAAGCTAGCCTCTGCCGTTTCACAGTGTGTGCTGGTCACGGGGCCGACGTTTGCTCTGTGATTGGGCGATTCGGTCCGCAGTGGTTTATGGGAGATGTAGTTTGTTGTAAGACATTTTTTTATTATTATTATTTGTGCCGTTTTCACGTTGATATAATGTGAATCTGACCTTCGTTGTTTACATTGAGTCAAAATGTCAAGTGACCATCTGACATTTAGCTAGCTAAGTGTAAAAAGACTTTATTTAGGATGCAAACGGTGATGTAGCAACGTAGCTAGCCAGCTAGCTAGCTTATTTATAGCATGTTGTCATTACGTCGCCACTAGCATTTTAGCTTGTGCATCTGCACATGTAATAATGTAAAACCTGTCACTTATTCAATGCAGCAATAAAAATATAGATCAAACAAGGACACTACTTAAATAAAAGTAGCACTAATGAATTTGGTCGTGTTGATCATTTGTAGTAGATTTATTTAGTGTTTTTATTCTTTTCTCTCTACTCCGGCAACAGGAGCCGTCCTGACCTCCCGTTTTCCCCCTTTCTGTTTTTAGGTGATTGGCCGTTCCGCTGCGAGGATTGTAGCGAGGCGTTCGGGGACGAGGAGGCTTACCTGGAGCACCGTCGGGAGCACACTCACGATGGCCCGATAGTCTGCCTGGACGCGGACTCTCAGTGGGACGATCTGCTGGTCTCCACAGATGGAGGTCGACGGACGTTGTGCTGCGCTCTGTGCGGGCGCACGTTTTCAAGCTCGAGGGGCTTCCTCACCCACCAACTCAAACATCGCAACCAAGATCCCAAGCAGCGGTCGATGTCAGACACTGGTCAGAGCTTGACTAAAGAACAACATTTCGGCTGCAAGGACTGTGGTAAGATGTTTGCCTCGATTGGCCAATGCCTTAACCATGAGTGCTCACCCAAGCAGCAGTCGGATTCTGTTTTACAAGAGAGAGACCGCTTGAAAAAGAAACCTTTTGAGTGCCCCACCTGCGGCCGTTGTTACTCTCGCGCCACGGCTCTCGAAGCGCACCAACGCTGCCATGAGGTAAAGCTGGTTAAAGTAGAGAAAACGGAGAAAATGATCTCAGATGATCCAGTTCCAGCTCATACTGAAAACACAACTGATGCAACCTCTGAGCCGGTAGAAGAGTCTGAGAAAAAGCTGTTCGAGTGCCTCTGTGGCAAATCCTTTCGCACTCTGTGTGGACTCGGGACCCATCAGAGGTTTTCTACCACCTGTTCGGAGGTGGGCAAGGTTAAGGTGGAACCGAAGCGGCCGTTTGACTGCGGTGAATGTGGAAAGAGCTTTGTCAGCACTCTGGCTCTGTCGTGTCATCAGCACTGGCATAAGAGACGAGCGCGACTTCACGGCGACGAGCAGACGTTCACGTGCGAGGAATGCGGCCGTGTTTTCACCTCGCTGACTTTCTACAATAAACATCAGAGGTTAGCGCACAGTAACGAAATGGCAGCGAAGTCTTTCCTTAATCAAGTCGTTCAGCTTCAGAAGAAGGCTTTTGAATGTGAAGAATGCGGTCTTCGCTTTTCTCGCGCCTCTGCGCTGCAGTCGCATCAGCTCTGTCACACCGACGCTTTTAGCGACATCATGGGCAATAGCTCTAAAGCACATCCTGCTGGCCAAGCCCCCAGCTCGCACCAGACCAAGCAAGACAAGGCTGAGCACTTTGCTGTCGGTGCTGTGGTGTACTCGGGAGACGCCGCACGAGCTGCTGCTTTGGAGAATGAATTGAGCTCTGACGAAGCAGATGGTGCGGAGGATCGCGTGACGTCATATAACGGGTTTGAAATTGTCAGTGTGACTGAATCTTCAGATTCTGGGAGCGACTGTGACTCTGAGCAAGATCTGAATCCTGATCTTGAGCTGGTTTGCGAATCGGACCAGGAGGAAAAAGAGGACTATGGTTTTAACTTGAGTCAGGAAGCCGAGGCGGCCCCTGCCGAGCCAGTGATACCCGACATGAATGTGAAAATTGTACAGATTGGCTACGAGCATTTCAAGGGGGGACTCTCTGTAAACACGGAGATGGACAGAAGTCCTCCTCAAGAGGGCAAGAAGTACGACTGTCCACATTGCGACAGGACATTTATTAAGGCGGTAGCCCTGCGCTGTCACGTGTTATGGCACAGAGGGGCGATGGGCAAAAAGTCTCGCTTCCGGAGGAACGTCGGCAGAAACCCCGTCAGGAGAGTCAAGTGCGAAATCTGTGGCCATGAAAGCTTCTCCAAGGCAGCTCACTACTTTCATCTGGGAAAACACGAGGACAGACAGCCTTACAAGTCCATCACATATCAGCTTGCAAATTTGCAGAAGAACAGCTTTAAATGTGAAATATGTGGAATGCATTTTTCACGTCTCTCTGCGCTGAACTCTCATCAGCAACACCACGACCTCCTAAAGAAACCGTATGCGTGCTTGCAGTGCAACAAGAGCTACGCCAATCCCAGTGGTCTTTACAGCCATAGGAAGGTTTGCTGTGGTAAGGACAGCGAGGAGAAAAAAACAGAGCATTTTAATCCCACCAAGACACTTTTGGGCCCCAAGGTTCATCACTGTAAAAAATGTGGGAAAGGATTTTGGTCTATGGGGGCCTTCATTCATCACAAGCAGTATCAACCACAGTGTGCGGGTATTGGCCCGGCCAGTTCAGAAGGCTCCCGGCAGCCCGAAAGCGGGCGCGTGAGACGCAAGAGACGAGGCCGCAAGAGAGGCGTCGTAAGTCGGCAAGTGGACGCGGAGTCAAAAGAAGAGCACAAATGTGAAGTCTGTGGGAAATCTTACCGCATGCTTGGCTGCTTTCTGAAACATCAGCTGATTCATGACGCCAGTAATAACCTACCTCCTGTGAAGTCGTTTGACTATCAGGTTGAACAGCTGAAAAAGAACTCGTACAGCTGTCCCGATTGCGGGAAGCGTTTCTCTCGTGCCATGGCGCTCCAGTTCCACATGAAGTGTCATGGCTACGAAACGGGCCTCCCGATAGAAACGACAAAACCGTCTCATTCCTCGAATGCACCTCAGTGCCAAAATTGCCTTGCTTTTTTCACTTGTGAATCGTCGTTAGAGATCCATCAGAAACACTGCACGAAGCCAAAGACAGAACCCGAGAAACGAGCGGAGGAGAGCCGGAGAAATGAATTGGAGGCGGCGAATGTAGTCCAAGAGAAGGACACCAATGCTCAAAAACGGACGAATCGGACTGAGAAAGTGTCTGAAACAGTTCCCGCAGATTTGAAATACAAGTGTGGTGACTGTGGCAGGGCGTTCTCAGTTGTGGGTGCTCTTAATTTCCATAAGAGGATTCACAGTGAAGGCCACCGCTTCAAGAATTCGGGATGGCAAAATGCTGCCCAAGAAAAATTCAAAGAGCAGGCAGGCAAATTCCCATTTATTTGTCCAGAATGTGGAAGGAATTTCTCTACAAATGCAGCCCTTGGCACACACAGACGCTGGCACAAAGACAAAAGAATGGCCAGGTGCTTCTCAAAGAACAATAATATGTCTAGGAAAAGCAAGGGGGCTGGGAATTATTTATGTAACCTATGTGGCAAGCGATTCTTCTACCTGTGCGTTCTCCGCAGGCACCAGAAATACCACCCTCCGATGGAAGCCCGGCCTGATGCTGAACCTAAACACAAAACCTCTGAAATCCAAAAGGTTTCCTCAGAGAGCGTTTTAGCATGCCCAGAGAAGAAGTCTTTCCCTAGTGAGTCTCTTTCAGCCTCCTGCCATGCCGATCCTTCAGATGTTGCAGAAAAAGCTAAGAACCTGAAGCAAGAATCCCCCTTTAGCGCACAGGTTTCAGGTCACCCCCCAAAGTCTTTATATGATGACTTGTCGTCCACGTTTGCTGTGTTCCCAACCAAAGGAGACAAGCTGAAGATAAAATACCAATGCACCCTTTGCCGAAAGAGCTTCTCGAACATGCGAGGCCTTCGCGCGCACAAATGGCAGAAACATCGAAGGGTTAGAGGGCGCCCACCCGCAAGCACTGATGTGAGCACCAAGCCCTTGGCTTGCTCAGGATGTAGACGGCGCTACAGTTCGCTCGGAGCCCTCTTTAACCACGAAAGGTCTTGCAGAGCGTACACAGAGCTTCAAAAGCCGTCGCTTAAACCTGTTAAACCACACGAAGCAGAGAGGCCAGCTTCGCCACTTCAGGCTTTAGAGCCTACAGCCAAATGTCTCTACAAATGTCACAAATGTGGCAAGGCTTTCCCCAGCGAGGCTCAACTAGAGGCGCACAAAGAGGCGGCAAGGACCCGGCCGCACAGTTGTGCGCTCTGCTGCCGCGGCTACTGGACCGAAAGCCAGCTCCAGCAACATCTTGCCTGGCATGACGAAGTACGCAGGCGTCTCCCGACCGAACTCCGTTACAGGCTTAATACCTCCTCAGCTAAGCTTCAGGCTGCAGCGCCCCCCTCAGGTGCAAACTCCTTGTCCCTGGTGAGGCCAGCGCCCACCACAACCACTGCTAATGCACAGTCACGCAAGAGCCACAAATGTCCTCATTGTGGTGAGACCTTTTTGTCCCCACATGCACTTCAGCAGCACCAGGCTGTCCACAAAAACGAGGAGCCCTATCGCTGCTCTCTTTGCCCTCAGACTTTCGGTGAGATTAGAGATCTAATCGACCACCATCAGGAGTGTTTGGGTGATAAGGAGTTGAGGGACTCTAGTTTATCTGCTCCTTCGAGAGACGATGAGAGCCTGACTTGTATCGAGTGTGGGACGTGCTTCGATCAGGAAACGGACCTGCATCAGCATTACATTGAACATGCTCGTGGTGTGTGCTGAACACTGGTCGTTTCTTCTGGCGTAGACGAATTATGATGAATTGCAGATTTTCTTTTCCTTAGAAAACTGCTGTTTTTTCTACTGTTGGATGCAAAAATCATGATCTTTAAGCTCAACAGTGCAACTACAGACTGCAGTGCAGTAGCTACACTTGAAACACTTGACAAAATCCCTGTAATAATTATTATTATTCTTTTTATTTACGAATGCGCAGGTGATGATGAAGTAACATTAGATGGAATGTCAATGAGTGCTTTCTAAGTGACCATGTCGAGTGAAATAAACTAAAGCCAATGTCTGAGATCCGTTAATGTGTCTTGCAAATGTTTAATCAGGATGACTGTCAATTTTTGACCCGATTTCTTTGCTATGCCGAAATTTTTAGATGTTGCGTACTTTTTATTTTTTATTTTTTGCTGTTCAACGCTAAACCTTACATTCTGAGCTTCAGAGCTAACCCACAACATGGGCTTGTGCATTGTCTTCATAAATACAAGGTAAATCTGCTACAGATGTTTAGTTGGTTCCCGACCTTTGGCCAACACTGTATCATTGCCTGTCGTAGCAAACTTCTCAAACCTCTTATGGTCAGTCATCATGAAATGTCTTCAAGAAGTGTAAACAATAAATAAATCAACCAGAAGAAGTTGCAGGTCTTAATATGATGACGGCAGTGATGATGATGATGATGATGATTGACGTTAATTGTAATTGTAGATATCTTTTTGTTATTATATTTCTAAATCTCTATGTGGTTTAATATTCTACCTCCTACCCGCTCTCATAAAATTGACCATTCAACTTTGTGATGTGATGTCCCAGGATTTCAAATTTGGACACTAAATAAGCTACAGTTTATATTAAAATAGCTAACATTGTAACTTTTCTGGTGGTACAAAGAAATTCTGTTGGCAAATGTTGAATTTTTTTCAATAGTCCTCAAATTGTTATATAATTCAGCCAACATTTGACAATATCTGTCTTACTTGTCCGTTTCCCATGTAGAGAGAGCTTTAGCAGAGATTGATGGTCACATGTGAACTGAATTGTGTATAAAAGACTGTAAAAGGCATGGAGTTCAATCCTCTGTTATTATAAATCTTCCTCTTGGTAGCAACGCCCAGTTTCTTGACCAGCATCACACTGCTTTAGCTCACGTTAGTAGCATTAGCCTCTACAGCTAACACAATAAAAGCGGTTTGGTTTTAACATGGCATCACCAGCACTGTTTTTTTTTTTTTTTTTTTTTTTTGCTTTGCCTTTATGTAAAGCTAATAAAACACTAGTTCCACCTGGTAAGCCAACACTAACTCTTACAAGATCCTGAACCCGTATTTTGTTTGCTGTGCATAGTTACTAAATGACAGCCAGATTTCCACAGATGGCCTGGTCTTTAATTAAATTAAGGGGGGGGGGGTCTACAATTTGCCTAATCATTCTGACGAAACTTGACCACACAGTACCTGCCGTGTAAATTTAATGATGACCATTTTCTGAGCATGTTGATTTTTTTTTTTAATTGAGTTTGCATAAAAAAACAGGAATGTAGATATTTATTATGTCGTTTCAGTTTCATGCCTGATTTTCAGTCTGTGTAGTAGAGCTACTCCTTTTCACAGTGATTAGGAATGTTTAACGAGGCTTTGTTTTGTGATTTGTTTGTTTTCTGATAGTTTTTCTTTGAACTCTTTGAACCATCCTGAACTCAAACCCCATCAAATAGTTTTTCTTTTAATTTAAGTTTTTTTTTTGTTTGTTTGTTTTTTGTTTTTTTTTACACAAAACTTCTACCTGTCTCTGACTGCTGCTTATTAAAACAACCAACAAGGTGTATAATGAATTAGTCCTTGTTTCAAAAGAGTCGTAAGAAGATTGTAAGTTGTAAGAAGTCTGTAATGTGTACTATATGATTGAAATCCATGAAATGATTCTATGGAAATGAGTAAAATAAACCTGTGATTACGCTAACTGTACTATATGAAGGTTTTACATAAGGTGTCGAATTTATTTGTGTTTTTTTTTATGTTACAAAGTAGTTGTGCTTGGACGCATGCACTCAATCGTCAACTTCTTCACAGCAATTGAAACAGTTTCCAAGAATTGTAGATATTTTTTTTTTTTACACAACATTTTAAGGACTGTTTGCACACCTTGAATCAGCCGTATCCATGACAGGTTGTCCAGATAAGGAAAGTTTGGATGGCATTCAGTGGTTGTGCCCGGAGGCAAAGGCAACAACCAACAGCTGCGTCAGCAAGTATATACTGTATACCCCTACAGTCTTAAGTGTTTAGTCTTTTTGTCCTGCGGTAATAATGAGGTTCGTTGTAACTGTGGTGCTGCTAGTGGCAGTGGGTGAGTACATATCCATATGTTTCTTGCTCTGCGCCATATAAGTAATCGATGAGGAATACAAGCTACAAGGTTCACCACAGAGGGAGTGTACCACAAGTAAATGAAGGCTTCTTGTGTGCAAATATGATTCGAGTGCAAAGAAACTCATGAGTATAAAATTGCTTAGGGTCCTAGAATGTCCAGAAATGGCTAGAGATAGAAAGCATGCTTACTTGGTCGATTCTCTTTGGGAAAATTGAAATTCATTGGAATTCCACCTGTTTTTACTAAATATTAAGTTCATGTAGTTCAGGATTTTATTTCTTTACATTTCATCTACTAATAATTAATCTGCCAACACTGGTTTTAAACCACTATGAGTCTGAAATGTTTGCCTGTTTTTTTTTGTTTTGTTTTGTTTTGTTTAAGAGAATAAAACAAAAACTTTTGTTAGCCAAAATAAAAGTTTTTTTACTCAATATAATCAAATATAATCTTATTGTAGGGTGCAACCTAACACAGTGTTACAACCAAGTCTCTCAGGGAAACAGAGAGAAACATCAATATCCCCACAGATTTGTTTTTGTTATTATTATTATTATTATTATCTAACTATTACCTTTTTAAATGTAACATTTTAATGTACTACAATTTTATCATTCCAATATAAGCCTTTTTACTTATGACATATATATTTATATCTATATATATTTATATATATTTATATAGATATTTATATTGTACCTATTATTCTTTATTATTTATCCCCGTTTATTTTTCTGATTTGATATTTTACTATTATGATATTATTAGATTTCTGAACTGCCTCAGCTACATTGGGGGTCTTCCTCAATGTACTTTGAGTTTAAATAATAGTTGTTATTATCATCATGTCAAAATATATATGATATTTCAGTGTTATTACTATATATCATAGTTCATTAAACATTTCCTGTTTGACTGGCCCTATATGTGATATGATTTGAGTTTTATTTGCAGCAGAGATCGGTAGGTTGCTTTCATAAAATATGTATCTCAGACACTTGCACAGATTGAAACATTGACTTTGCAACAGCGTGCGGCAGAGCTGATGATAAAATCGTCGGAGGATACGAGTGTCCGCCTCACTCCCAGCCGTGGCAGATATATCTAACTGATGGTGATGGGGAGCGCTGGTGTGGTGCTTCCTTGATCAGTGAAAGGTGGGCAGTGTCTGCTGCTCACTGTTACCTCCCGTGAGTATCTAGCATCACTTTTACCTTAATTCCACTAAAGTGAATACATTTTGGAAGTATGCGTGACCGTGATTGATCATATCTATAAAAGGCTTAGTGTGACTTAAATTTCTGTCCATATATATATATATATATATATATTAAATGATCTATGGTGCTGCTAGTGGCAGTGGGTGGGTACATATCCATATGTTTCTTGCTCTGCGCCATATAAGCAATCGATGAGGAATACCAAGCTACAAGGTTCACCACAGAGGGAGTGTACCACAAGTAAATGAAGGCTTCTTGTGTGCAAATATGATTCGAGTGCAAAGAAACTCATGAGTATGAAATTGCTTAGGGTCCTAGAATGTCCAGAAATGGCTAGAGATAGAAAGCATGCTTACTTGGTCGATTCTCTTTGGGAACATTGAAATTCATTGGAATTTTTTACTGTTTTACTCTTTCTTTACATTTCATCTACTACTAATTAATCTGCCAACACTGGTTTTAAACCACCACAAGTCTAAAATGTTTGCCACAAATAGTACACAAGTAAAACTGTCAAAACTTTTAGCTTTTTGATGGTCACCTTAATGTGACTACCACCCATACAATTTCTTCATTACTATCTCTGTATAGTCTTTTCTTACTTTGTGGGCTTCAATGGCTGCTCATTATCATTGGATAATGTTTTGAGGAGTAGAGTTTTTAGAATGCTTTGGAATTTGCATCCCTTGATCTTTCCTGATGATGATTGGTCTGAAACCATGGTAAAAGATTATCAAAGAGCTCAAATTTCTAGTTTGCCCAAACTTTCGCATGGTGCTTATTTGCTTTTTTCCCCACTGTAAAATTGCACGAAACATAAATAATACAATCATCTTGATTTCAAAAGAGAATTCAAAAGAATGCACCATCTCTAACTTTATGCCTTTTAAAGATCAGGTCTACTTTTACCCACTGACCTTTTAACAGCCACAAAAAACAGACCATGTGCATTTACAAAAAAACAACTTGTTGGATTTGAAGGCCCTCTCGTCTCGCTCTGCACCTGGGAGAGCACCACGTCTTCAAAGACGAGGGCACAGAGCAGAGGATCTGGGCGGAGAAGGTCATACCGTATCCTGACTACAACAGCGTCACATACGATCACGACTTCATGCTGATCAAGCTGAGCCAGCCTGCCGTCTTCAATGAGTATGTGCAACCAATCCCGCTGGCGACCACATGCGCGAAGGATGGAGAGCAGTGCTTAGTCTCTGGATGGGGTAATCAGATCACCACTGGAGGTGAGGAGACCACCTCAGTAATGCTGCGTTTAGCACACCTGCCAGATATACCTCATGTTTAAGAGGAGGTAGCGTCATGGTAAAATATTTGCTCGTTCGTAAATGAGGGTTGTCAGTATGGAGAGTGTCATGGCAAATATGATGGATTTGATGCTCTAGTACAATTTTACAGAGGTTGTCAACTCAACGGATTTATGCAGTAAAGCAATTTCTGTGTCTTGTCCATTTATTTAACTCAGCATGACCCAGCTGGTCCACCAGCATGACCAGCATCACTTGGTCTTGCTGGTCATGCTGAACGACCAGCGTGGTCAGGCTGGTAATGCTGGTCTACCAACATTGTCAAGCCTGGCCATAGTGGTTGTCTAGCTTGGTAAGAATAATCATACTAATAGACCAGCTAAACCATCAAGCTCAAACAAAAACATACCGTATGCTGGTCAACCATCATAAAAAGATTGACCAGCTTGAGCTGGCCAGGCTGCAGTAAGTAAAGTTCTGTGATGTTGGGTGATGTCCTTCCACAACATTTGTATTAGGTTAAGGTACTTTTATTTGGCCATTTCAAAATGTTGAATTTCTCCTGTTTTAACCATTACTTATTTGCATGCTCAGGGTCATCGTCTTTCTACATAACCCACATATGGATAAGGTTCAGTTTAGAGGCAGATACCCTGCCCTGCTCCTGTAGAATTTGTATGGCACACTTCCATAAACCTGGGTGGTGAAGACCAGACCTTGATAGTAAAGATTCAAATTTCTGTTCTTGAAACAAAAGGGAGGGCAAAACTTGCAAACCTTCTGACCATCTGACTTCACCACTTTACTGCTTTACCCATTCATCCTAGAAGTTCACATACTTTTTCAGATAATTTTCAGATAATTTTTTTTTTTGTTTTACATCAAATTTTTATTGTTTTCTCTTTGTTTTAACTTCTAACTTTAAGTGTGATGATTTAGGGCTGGTGGATGGATTTAGGGTGGATGGTGGTAATCGTTGGGGTATATGTTAGCTGTAGTAGCCTCATATATCCAGTGCAGTGTCTTTGCTGATGGACCTCATTTGGGGTTCATTGTTTATTTTGCTCTAGTGCTCAGGTAACCATAATGTCATGTCTGCTGTGTTTCAGAGAACTATGCTTCTGTACTGCAGTGCCTGGATTTGCCTGTGATCCCACGCTCAACGTGTGAGGCTGCTTATCAGAACCAGATCACACAGAACATGTTCTGCGCTGGCTTCCTGGAGGGAGGCAAAGATTCATGCCAGGTTCGAATTAGCCGAGACTTACAAGTAGCAGTTGTAAGGACTGTTGGTTAACTGTACAACAGTGTAGTTCACGGTTCACTGCTGAACGATCTTAATGAATCAAAAAGTAACACAGCTGCTAAATTCCCTAAGCTAAAGACTTTTTGCGTAAGGCACTAACAAAAAACAGAGAAGACAACTGTGAATGGGATACAGGAGTTTAATTTGTCTGTCTATGTAGCTAAGGAGCTGGAGAAGGAACGGCAGGCTGTGGGGTTAGTTACTGTGATATAGCAATAAACCACTTGTTAAGTTAACTATAATCTGGTGGAAGGAAATGCCAACATTAAAGCTAAGCGTTGATTAAATATTACATTCATGGTTCAATTTATTTATTATATATTTATTTTCCCAGCTGTTATTGTATAAAAGTAATAGTACATTGTATTGTATTGTTTGTTTGTTTGTTTTTTACGGTGCTTGGACTACTTATACTGTACCACCCTTATTATTGTATTGTATTATGGTGCTGTATTGTGTAACTGCTACTGGCTGCTAAATTCCCTTCAGGATCAATAAAGTATCTATCTAGAACACTCAAGGTCATCTGTTATCGCAAAATAACAGCACTATTAGCATAAGCATAACATACTCAAGTGGTCTGGCTTACACCTTTTCCAAGTATAACCTTCATTTTGTATCATTTACAGTGGAAAAATCTGTAAAGCACTGTAACAGGTCCTAATTCATAGCACCATAAACATCTGGATATACATACATAGCCTGCATTGGCAAACTACATATCTGTACACTATAAATGACTATTAATGTTTTATAGCATAGTTGATTGCTAGTGATAAATCTCCTATAAAAAATAAGAATCTCTGAAAAGCATTGTTTATATTCTTTTCCACACTTTTTAAAAGGGTCCTTCAAGAGTTCTTAACTAAAGAGAATTGTTCAACAGTAGAACCGCGAACTCAAAGAACCATGTGGATGCTGAAAGGGTTCTGTACAAAGTTAAAGCGTTCTTCGGATTGATGGAAAATCTTTAGTAGATCTATCTAAATCTATCTATATCTATCTAAAAACTCTTTACAATTGTTATAATATATATATATTTAGATATAAATAAAACACTAATGTTACAATATATATAAATAACATTTAAAGAACCCTCTCAGAATTATATAGCTTTGAGTGTAGATTTTTTTTACTTTTTTTTTATTTATTTTACTATTATTTACATTGTATATAGTGGTAATTTATCTACGTTTGGCATCTGAGTGTCTTGCTATCCCTTTGCTGCTGTGGCACTGTGTATTTTCCCAGTGTGGGACTAATAAAGGATTATCTTATCTTATCTTATCTTAAATACTCAGTTTCAACCCTCTGTCTTGTCTTTTCATTGGCAGGCTGACTCAGGCGGTCCTCTTGTGTGCAATGGGAAGCTGCAAGGGGTCGTGTCATGGGGAGATGAGTGTGCGTCTCCTGGATATCCTGGTGTTTATACTGAAGTCTGTCGCTATGTTGACTGGGTCAGTGATACCATGGCTAACAACTAAGTGTGCTAGTGGTGCAAACACCAAACCAGCCACATCCCAGTGTTTCACATCCAGTTTGGATCAGATTCATTCATTAAATTTAACTGAGCAAGCAAAACATGTAGGACGTGATTTTTTTCACTTTTTAAACAATAAAAATATACAATGAGTCTCAGTGCTTAGATACTGTACATTTCAGTATATCCAGTTCAGTTCATTCAGGCATTTCAGTGAAGTGTGTGAGATATTCCCTTGTCAATGTCTAGACATTGTCTGAAAAATGTATCCTTTCATAACATAACAACGGGTTAACAGAGAATGGCCAGACCGGTTGGAGCTGACAGAAAGGCTACAGCAGCTCAGATAACCACTCTGCACAATAGCAGTGAGCAGAAAAGCATCAGAATGCACAACATGCAAACCCCGAGACAGATGTGCTACAACAGCAGTCGGTTTGACCAGCATGACCAGCAAGATTAAGCTGGTAAATCAGCGTGACCAGCATCACCGATCTGAATGGCCAGCATAACTAGGCATGACCCAAATCAAATGCAACATATGCTGTGCTGGCAAAGAGCTGGTTAACCAGCTAGCTTACCAGTGTAGTGTATATATATATTTTTTTCGTCTGGATAACCAGCCTTCAACCACCTTGACCATCAAACACCATGCCTTGAGCTGGATTTTTCAGCAGGGACAGCTGGCATCCATGGACCTAGCCTGCCTTGAGTCAACAGTCCAGACTGGTGGAAGGTGGTGGAATGTTTTCTTGGCACATTTTGGACCCCTAATACTAATCAGTCATTGATTGAATGTCACAGCCTTTTTTTTAGCAGGATTGCTGACCATGTGCATCCTTTCCTGGCCATAATTGACCTATATTCTAATGCCAACTTCCAGCATGATGATAATGCACCATGTCACAAAGCAAAAGTCACCTCTTACTGGTTTCAAGAACATTACAATGTGTTCAGTGGTCTAGAAAGTCACCAGTCCCCACCAGAACCCCTTTTGGGAAGTGGCAATCATGCCAATATGGAGCAGAATCTCAAATAAATCTAGAAATATGTTAATATGTTATATATAATAAATACAAACATGAGATAATGTTTATAAATCCATGAATATAGTTTATGAACTGTGGGGATAGATATTCTAGGACTGTGGCTGATTCCACACTCAGATGGAATAAAGAACTAAGACTAGTCCTGTAACCTTGCAGAGTTTAAAAATAAGCATGGAAGGTGAACCCAGTACAAATAATGGTTAATCCATTACCTGCTTTCAAGGTTAACCACTTATTCTGCTACAGCTTAACCACTTTCACACGACTCAATAAATAAACTCACACATCTTTGCTACTTCTGCTTTACCTTTGGCAGCCATTGGACAGTGGCCTACTATGTCAGACCTGTGAATTGCAGACACAGTCTTCTAATTCCTAGAATTCATTAGGCCTTTTATGAAGGCCCAGAGGGTTCCACACTAGGAAGAATGGTAGGTCATTTATTCTAACAGTCCCCCAGATGAAGTCTACCTTTCTGGGCTTACATTTACAGCATTTAGCAGACACTCTTATCCAAAGCGACTTACAAGGTAACACGTATTACAGAGGCGGGCCAATGTAGTGTTAGGAGTCTTGCCCAGGGACTCTTATTGGTGTAGCACAGGATAATCACCCAGACTGGGAATCGAACCCTGGTCTCCCACATGGTGTAATAGCTCACTAGCTGCTAGTGGTTTTATCTGTTGTGCCACACCAACCACACAGACTTAAACTCTTAAATCAATTCTTATGAAGGACAAATGTCTAGTGTGTAGCTCCTTTAGTGTCTCACGTGTACCAAAGGATTCAAGAGGAGAGAAGCATTAAATCATTACTTATGATTACTTATGATACTTACATTACTTATGATACATGTGATTTCTTCAAAGATGGTGGAGATGGTGATTCTTTTGAGGCAGAAGCGGTTGTAGGAGGCAGTAATGTAATAGATCAACATGTAGATGGCACAGTAAGTAAATTCAACCTTTATTTAAAACCGCAATACATTGAGTATGACCCTTATTTACAAAGCAGCCGAGGGGATACATACATAAAATACAGATTGAAAATTTGTACAGTACAAGACATAAATCAATAGATACATTATAATAGTTTAATCTAAGAGTAGAACTCTATGAGCAAACCATAACAAAGTAAAAAATTCAAATGATCAAATGTCAAAGAGCAAAAACATAATAATGTTTTATATAACGTAATAATAAATAAATATAACAGGAAACTATAATTAAGAAGTACCTAAAAAATAATTAGGAAAAATTCAATAAAAATAGTAAAATAAAGTTAAATGAGCTATAGTTAAACGTTTGAAGGTCATATCATTATTATTATTATTACTCATATGTTATGTTACTTATCTCATAATTTCCCACTAGAAATTATGACTTGAGGGAGTGTTCATGTGCGACTTCCAAGTCTGGAACTTGTATTTACCGTAATTGTGACAGCACATGAACGCAGTTTTTCGTGACTAAATTGCGTTTTTAATTTAGAAAATCAGAATTTGTCATGAATTGAATTTCAGGTGGAGAAATTTGATTGACTTCTTTTATTTCACTGAGGAAGACTATCTTTGACACCTTCATTCTTAGCATTTCCATTATTTCACTTTTCATATGTTTTCATATCCAGGTACACCTTTAAAGTAAAAGTGTTACAAATGAGTCTTCATGTGATGACATAGAAGAACCACTTATGGTTCCATAAGGAACCACGTTTGTCACAGAGATGTGTGAGAGTGGAGAACCTTTAAAAGACCCAAAACACTCTCTCTTAATGTGAAGGTTCTTCATAATCTCTAAACATCTTACAAACAAGGTTCTTTATGGAACCAAAAGTGGTTCTTCTATGGCACTGCTCAAATAACCTTTTGTAGCACCTTTATTTTTTATAATTAATACCATTAGTTTCTGATTAACATGTCATTAATTCATTTGTTTTTCATGGTGTAGATTAGACAACTTACGACCGGAGTGGTTTTAGATCAAACGCTCAAGTAAACAGCGGTAAATTATTAATATGCTCAAAAATATTCCCTAAAAAAGGAGTTGAATTTTTTAGAAGTAGAAATCAACATGCGATTAAAATACACAGTAATGTTTTATGTACGTCTGACCATTTTTCCTATTGAATAAACTATATTTGGTAGCCTGTGTGTTTTCTAAGTTACCTTGAATTAGCTATATTATTGACAGGTTAACAAGATAAGAGAAGTGTGGAAAGTTGCTACGTTTCCACTAGGAAAAAAAGACGCACTTTCACTGGTTGTACCAAGGGCACCACACAAGTGCTGTGTCATCATGCACTTCCATATATATATACACACTGGATACCCCTTAGTCGATCTTTCAGTCCTCCTTCAGTTTTGCTCTTTCTTCGGTAGTAATGAGGTCTATTGTAACTGTGTTGCTGCTGGTGGCTGTGGGTGAGTATATATATTTTCCAGTATTTTACGGCCTTAGAGCAGGGTCTTTTCTAGGCTCAGTACATATCTATATATCTTATTTTATATATATATTTTTTTATTTATCTGCTGATACCCAGCTCCTCTTGCACATTATATATTCTTTATTCTTTATTACTGTACTCTAGTGAGATGTTTTTTACATTTATTTATTGTATTACTGTGTCATATTATTGTATTACTGTGCTATGTAACTGCTACTGGCAGCTAAATTCCCTTCAGGATCAATCAAACACTCTATCTATCTATCTATCTATCTATCTATCTATCTATCAGCTGTTTTGTTAATTAGGGCCCAGGAATATGTATTTTTCCCTTAATATACTTGGATACTTGTAGACTTGGTTTCTTATAAAGACACATGTCTGCTTGCTGGAGTCACTGGAATTCTGAATATCATTGAAAAGCTTGAAATCACTTGTTATATTAGCAGCTATTATTATTATTACTACTATCATTATTATTATAATATACAGTGTAGAGATACTATAATCTAGATAATCAAATATTATTATCAAATATAAGTATTCTTTATTTATGTAATCTATATTTATATAAGTGTGTTCATATCAGGAGAATTTATTAAATTACTGGTAATATACTAGGATGATCTATTCATAGTAATACAAGATACAAGGTTAAATTCTATATAACTTTTTAAAAACCTTTCTTAATTATTAGTGGATCATCTACACATCTGTTCATCATCATGGGCACATTTAAATGTTGTATGTTTTTTTCTACAGCGTCATACAGAATAGTTTCAATCCTTTTAAGAAAGGTTTTAAAGTGGTAGCATTTCCGCAAGTTAGCAATATTAATAATTTTTCAGCTTATAACTACAAATTGATTTCGAACTTTTATAAAGTGTTCATTCTGTAGTGAAGTACTATATCAGTTCTAACGTTTAAGATCAAAAGACAATATTTCTGAGTAATATTTGCTTGAATACTGAATAAATTGAAGTTGCTAAAACTCTTCTGTAACAGCTTACAGCCGAGCTGATGATGATAAGATCATCGGAGGGTACGAGTGTAAACCTCACTCCCAGCCTTGGCAGATATATCTAACTTACGATGATGGTGAGCGCTGGTGCGGCGCGTCCTTAATCAACGAAAGATGGGCAGTGTCTGCTGCTCACTGTTACATCCCGTGAGTATCTAGCATCACTTTTCTTTTTCCTCAAATGAAGAATATCAGATATTATACTATATTATTTAATCCTAACCGTGTTTACTGTATGTTTTAGCAGTCTTTAACCTTGTTCTTGCTATAACCTCTTTATTTAAAGCTGAAGAAAAACACATTAACCATCACCACTAGGAATAAAGTACATTTTATAAGTGGCTCGGTGGTCTAATGCACTACCACTATGGCCTGGGGGGTCACAAGGTCAAATTACGAGCCATGCCGTTTTGCTATCGGCGGCCACAGTCCAAAAGACAGCTGAATTGGACGTGTTCTCAGGGTGGGTAGGTGCCACTCTCTCCCCTCATCATTCTTAAGTGACGTCTGCCAGCACCTGTCGGCTGCCCAGCGATGCTGCAGAGGCGGTGGTTGGCTTCGCATGTATTGAAAAGGCCTTACCCTTCTAGTGTCGGGAGCATTGCTAGTGCTGGTGGGGTTGATTGCCATACCAAATTGGGCGAAAAGGGGGGCTTGGACCAGTTATGTAAAATACACACTATTTTACTTTGCACAGTTTACACATTTGATCAATTTTGTGTTTATATATGTAATATGTTATTAATTTGATTTAAAGGCCCTCTCGTCTTGCTCTGCACCTGGGAGAGCACCACCTCTTCCAGAACGAGGGCACAGAGCAGAGGATCTGGGCGGAGAAGGTCATACCGTATCCTGACTACAACGACGTCACGTACGATCACGACTTCATGCTGATCAAGCTGAGCCAGCCTGCCGTCTTCAATGAGTATGTGCAACCAATCCCACTGGCGACCACATGCGCGAAGGATGGAGAGCAGTGCTTAGTCTCTGGATGGGGTAATCAGATCACCACTGGAGGTGAGGAGACCAGCTCAGTAATGCTGCTTTTAACTGGAATTGTAAAGGTACAGTGTGGTTGGTTGGTTGATTAGGTTAATAAATCATTCTGTAAATACACACTCCTCCCTCTCACACTCCTCAACATGCTCAACATCCTCAAACTCGGCCTGAAATGTCTGTAAGTAAAGTAAGTAAAGGCAGTGGTTCTATATATAAACCAATGGTGACCATTTGAATGCTTAAGCCCTTAACACTCCAAGGCTTACTGTACACTAAGGTGTGTACATACTGGTGGGGCTTTTCCTTGGTAATAGAAGTTTGTAATAACATTTGGCGGCCCATAGGCTGGGGTTAACAGTTTTTGGCCTACTTTATGTAGCATTATGTAGCATTCTTCACATCTGTAGGGAAAAAGGATTCCATTATTATTACTAATATACTTTATAGATGATAAATGACTGTAAATTATGTAAATAAAAGTTATGAATAATGCACTTCTATCTGCAGGCCTAAATCATCTCTCCACATTGAGTTGTTTAGCAAATCTACATAAACATATGCCTATTTAAGGCTGGTTAAGTAAGACCTCAGATAGACTTACTGATATGCACTGTACGGCATACAGGTTATATACAGTCTTATGTAGCTCATGTTAGCTGTATTAACCTCATATTTTCCCAACCTTTGATGTCTTTTTTGTCATCATGTCTTTTCTAATGTTTTCCAGTGAACTATGCATCAGTACTGCAGTGCCTGGACTTGCCTGTGATCTCACGTTCAGCATGTGAGGCTGCTTATCCAAACCAAATCACAAAGAACATGTTCTGCGCTGGCTTTCTGGAGGGAGGCAAAGATTCATGCCAGGTAAAAATCAAAGGAGAATCACAAGTATCAACAGGAAGGTTGATTCAGTTCAGTGATGCCCAGTCTACTTTGTTTAGAGACCCATTAGTTGAGAGGATGTACAACACGTACACACAAAAAGACCTGCCCAATTCTTGATGTGCACCACTGTTGCAAAATTAAGATGTTTTTAGTGGTTTGTGTTATTACAAAGTTCTAGGCTCAGTGGTTAGTGTGAGCAGGCAGCATGTACCATCAGCCACCAGCAGGGGGCCCGGCCAGCAAAGTATGAAAGCTGGTGGTGTTGGAGCAAAGAACTCCAAGCCCCAGAATCCCCAGCGGTAATCAACGCTGACCAGACCCACCTGTGTGGCACGGTATGAATACACCCAGCCAAACACAATTCCCAGTCGCACCTTTGTAGAGGGGTGAACGGTAACAGTGGGTTTAGGTTGCGAACAGAAAAGAGCAAAGTTGTGAGCAGAAAAGAGAAAAGTTGTGAACAGAAAAGAGAAAAGTTGTGAACAGAAAAGTGAAAAGTTGTGAACAGAAAAGAGAAAAGAGAAAAGTTGTGAACAGAAAAGTGAAAAGAGAAAAGTTGTGAACAGAAAAGAGAAAAGTTGTGAACAGAAAAGAGAAAAGTTGTGAACAGAAAAGAGAAAAGAGAAAAGTTGTGAACAGAAAAGAGAAAAGTTGTGAACAGAAAAGTGAAAAGAGAAAAGTTGTGAACAGAAAAGTGAAAAGAGAAAAGTTGTGAACAGAAAAGAGAAGAGTTGTGAACAGAGAAGTGAAAAGAGAAGAGTTGTGAACAGAGAAGTGAAAAGAGAAGAGTTGTGAACAGAGAAGTGAAAAGAGAAGAGTTGTGAACAGAGAAGTGAAAAGAGAAGAGTTGTGAACAGAAAAGAGAAAAGTGGTGAACAGAAAAGAGAAAAGCATTTGAGTTGCTGTCTTTAGTTTGAGTAAACATCACTCCTGGTTTTTCCTTTGTTTGTTTTCCCGCCGTTTTCTGTGTTGCTTATGATCAGTGTTTATACTACCACCTCTCACAGCTGTGGTGGCAGAGTGGAAATGCACTGGACTCCCACTACCAAGATTGGGAGTTCAAGCCCAACAGTCACCAAGCACACACCATAAGAGGAGTAGTTTCATTTAATCATAATAAAACAAACTTTGTTTTTTACAAAGTTTTTTTTTACTAACTTTATTATTACAAAGTTTCCAAGTCAAACTTTGACTGCACTTGAGTCCAAACCCCACACCACACCGTAACAGAAAGGTGCAACCAGCAGAGTTGGTGCCCAATAAGGAAGCTTTACAACATCAAGGCACAGTCATCGGCCGCCATGAGCAACTGCTATTGGCAACCTCAGAGTGGTTGAACTAGCTGGTTATAGTGAGGCCCGACCTGAGACTGCCACACAGCCAATCCCACTCCCTCCTCCTGAGGTAGCTACGGTTGGACATGAGGCCCACTTGGTTACACCGGAGCGTTACACTGGGGAATCAAAAAAATGCAGAGGATTCCTGCTGCAATGCAGTCTCTGTAGCAGAATATGTTATAGACTTTCGCACTCTGGCAGCGGAGAGTGCTTGGGGTGAAGAGGCCTTGAGGCCGATCTTTTTGCAAGATGAAGGAGATGAAAGACGAGCTGGCCACTCGTAACCTACCCTCTACACTCTCCGACCTCTGACGTGTGCATCCGCCTGGACAACCACATAAGTCAGAGGGCCAGAGAAAGAGCACCTAACCCTCGTGCTACAGGTTTTTGCCACCAGCAGCCAGTCAGTCCCACTTCGGAACCCCCACCACGGGAGGCTCCTGAGCCCATGCACATGGGAGGTGCCCGGTTACCTGACCGTCTACCACCCCGACCCGTCCCGGGGGACAGGTCTAAGATCGTCCTTTGTAAGTCGGGAAACGAGAGGATCTAACCCGAGCGGGGGACTCTGCCATAGACCATGTGGTATCCCCCATCTCGGGACTTCACCTCCTGGTTACTCTAGCCTGGACCTCCCAACATAAATCACTGATAGCCTTTGTGGACTCTGGGGCTGCGGGCAATTTTGTGGACAGCTCACTGACTGCTAGTGTCTGCCTTCCCGTGGACCACCTGGAACGCCCACTACCTGTCCATGCCATAGATGGGAAGATTGTGGGATCTGGTCATGTGACCCATCGCACCCAAACAATAACACTGCGGATTGGGGCACACACTGAGCAGGTGGAATTGTACCTGACTCAGGCACCTCATCTGCAGTTGGTGCTGGGCTACCCCTGGTTGGAACTCCACAACCCACGAATAGATTGGACAACCCGCTCAGTCTATGCTTGGGGGCCACATTGTCAGGGGGCCAGAGTCAGTCAGTCCTCATCTGGACAGGGTTCCTGAGGTGTTCTGGGATCTCTGTGCTATGTTTCGTAAGGAGGAATCGCAGATCCTGCTCCCTCACAGGCCTTACGACTGTGCCATAGATCTCCTACCGGGGACTACTCCCCCGAGGGGGCGCCTGTTAGCAATTTCTCCTCTATAACGTTCTGCCATGGACTCCTACATTAGGGAGGCATTGGAGTCTAGTTTCATACGTCCATCCTCATCCCCAGCTGGGGCTGGTTTCTTCTTTGTGGGGAAGAAAGATGGCGGACATGCATAGATTATCGAGGCCTAAACGCGATCACTGTGAAAGAATGCTATCTTCTCCCCCTCATGTTGACTGCTTTTGAGGCACTGCAGCAGACATCAGTCTTTACCAAACTGGACCTACGCAGTGCCTACAACCTGGTCCACATACGACAGGGGGATGAGTGGGAAAACCGCTTTAATCACCCCTACAGGGCATTGAGTATTGCGTCATGCCTTTCGGCCTTATGAATGCCCAAGCGGTATTCCAGCGTCTTATCAATGACGTGTTACGGGAGGCCTTGGACCGCTTCGTATATGTTTACCTCGATGACATATTAATATACAGTGAGTCCCTGGAGGAACACGTGGGACATGTCAGCCGAGTCCTTCAACTGCTCCTGGAGAATGGCCCAAGCCCGATGGGCACTGTATTTTGGCCGCTTCCATTTTACACTGTCCTATAGGCCGGGTTCAAAAAACACCAAGCCAGATGCCTTATCCCGGCGGTGGGAACCCTGGGGATCCAATCCAGAGCCAGAACTGATCATCCCTGCCTCTCAAATAGTTGCTCCTCTCTGCTGGAACATTGAGGAGGACATAGTGCAAGCCCTCCGACAGGAGCCCGACCCTGGGGGTGGTCCTCCTGGTCGGCAATATGTGCCCTCTGCAGTTCGCCAGGCGCCTCTGCAATGGGGACATTCCTCCCCATTTTCTGGCCACCCAGGTGCGGTCCGGACATTGGAGTTCCTCCGGAGACTTTTCTGGTGGCCAGGAATGGACAAGGACACACGTGCTTATGTTGCCTCTTGTGAAGTGTGTACCACCTGGCCTGCACCTGGGTGCACAGAATGCCTTGCAACCTAGTGTCGGATCGGGGACCCCAATTCGCCAGCCGGTTTTGGAGAGCTTTCTGCCAGTTGATGGGAGCCACAGTCAGCCTTACTTCAGGTTTCCACCCTGAATCGAATGGACACACTGAATGAACTAACCAAGACCTTGGCCAGCTGCTCCGCTGCTTGACCGCAGGGAACCCAGCCTCTTGGGTGGATCAACTGCCCTGGGCGGAGTATGCTCACAAGACGCTTTGGCACTCGTCTCTGGGTATGTCTCCCTTCAAGTGCCAATTTGGGTACTCTCCTCCCTTGTTCGCAGAACAAGAGATGAAGGTGGGGGTTCCCTTTGCAGTGCAGCTTGTCCGCCGATGTCGTAGGACCTGGCAAAAGGCTCGGGCCATCCTACTGGCGACCTCGAGGGCCAGAAAGCGGTTTGTGGATCGCAAGAGGCGTTGTGCTCCACCTTTCCGTGTGGGTCAAAGGGTGTGGCTGTCCACCCGAGACCTCCCGCTGCAAGGTGTCTTGCACAAACTGTCCCCTAGGTACGTGGGGCCCTTCAAGATACTTCTGCAAGTGAACCCAGTCTCTGTCCGGCTGCAACTGCCCGCAAACATGAAGGTACATCCCACCTTCCATGTGTCCCGCCTGCGTCCGTTCATATGTGGGGCCCCTGCGCCTCAGGCCCGGCCCCCTCCCCCGCGCATGGTGGGGGGGCCCAGCGTACACTGTCCGGCGTTTGCTGGACGTGCGTACGGTCCAGGGTGGTACCCAGTATCTGGTTGACTGGGAGGGCTACGGGCCTGAGGAGCGTTCCTGGGTTCCGGCGCGCCAAATCCTAGATCCCTGATTCCCTGATCCCTGATCCCGGATTTCAGGCGTGATCGTGCAGCTGGTTTGGGGCCGTCGGGTGCCGTGCCTAGGAGGGGAGGTACCGTGAGCAGGCAGCATGTACCGTCAGCCACCAGCAGGGGGCCCGGCCAGCAAAGTATGAAAGCTGGTGGGGTTGGAGCAAAGAACTCCAAGCCCCAGAATCCCCAGCGGTAATCAACACTGACCAGACCCACCTGTGTGGCACGGTATAAAAACACCCAGCCAAACACAATTCCCCGTCGCACCTTTGTAGAGGGGCGAACGGTAGTGGGTTTAAGTTGTGAAGAGAAAAGTGAAAAGCATTTGAGTTGCTGTCTTTAGTTTGAGTAAACATCACTCCTGGTTTTTCCTTTGTTTTCCCGCCGTTTTCTGTGTTGCTTATGATCAGTGTTTATACTGCCACCTCTCACAGCTGTGGTGGCAGAGTGGAAATACACTGGACTCCCACTACCAAGCACACACCATAAGAGGAGTAGTTTCATTTAATCATAATAAAACAAACTTTGACTGCACTTGAGTCAAAGTTACCACACTGTAACAGTTAGAGCTCTGGGCTATTGGTGACAGGGTCAAGGGTTCGATACCCGGGCTCTGCAAGCTGCCACTGTTCGGCCCTTGAGCAAGGCCCTTCACCCTCTCTGCTCCCCGGGCACTGGAGTTGGCTGCTCACCGCTCTGGGGTGTGTGTGTGTGTGCGCTCACTGCCCCTAGTTCACGTGTGTGTGTGTTCACAGATGGGTAAAATGTGGACATAATACAGTAATAAAATCATGCACCTTTACCATTATTGGCTTCATCTGTGGGCGCTCATAATTTGTGTAGAGTCAGACAGAAGCTCAGACATGAGAATTCCCCTACATGCTCATAATTTTTAGGGTAGTCAGACAAAGACATTCTTCGACATGAGTTCTGACATGTATTTTGTGTAGAACTGTGTAGAACCTTGCTAAAGAGGGAGAGCCAGACGGAAGCACAGACATGGGTGTTCTCTCGCGTCTCTGAGAAATCAGCACCTCAGTTATGTTCAGAGTACAGCAACAGTGATGGAAAACGACTTTAAATTCTTCTTTACTTTTTATTCTTTTTCAGGGTGACTCAGGCGGTCCTCTCGTGTGCAATGGGAAGCTGCAAGGGGTCGTGTCCTGGGGCTATTTCTGTGCAGCCCCTGGCTATCCTGGTGTTTATGCTGAAGTCTGTCGCTATACTGACTGGATCAGAAATGTCATTGCTAACAACTAAAAGGGAAAAAGTCTCCAGTATTTTACACCCAGCTTGGACCTCAATTACATCTATGCGATGAAGCAAAACATGATTGTCTGTTTTTATAAAATTATAATGAGCATGTTTTACAGGTTCTAAATATTAGTCAGATCCTTAATAGGGAAGCACAGTATTATCAGAATCATTGCAGTATCTTCAGATAATTGGCATTGGTATCCGACAGATGTATTGATTGGACCAATTTTTTAAACTGACATATTCATTAAATTCCAGAAGAGTAGGATGTTTAGGTGATGTTGGATTACTGTGTTAAATGATCTGCATTTTCCTGCATTTGTAACCTTAGAGAAATACTAGTTTCTCTGTAATGGTAAGCCAAGCAGATGTAGTCCAGGTTTCTAAAAGTTATAACTTGTCATGTATTTGATTTAGCCCAGAATTCTCATGCTATATCCCCATCTATAACCCATTTTAATAAAATGATTGTGGTGCTATGAAAGCATACACCAGGAAACTTGACTATAATGGGAGTGTGACACAAAACAACCAGGAATAAAATAGACTAGGACTCTCATACAGAATGAGTTTGGTCAGCGAATATTTCTAAAGCAATGGAGATGTTGACTGGTTTTATACATAATCAGACATAATTCACACACATTTTATGTAATTCTGTCTTGTACACCACCTCAATGGATCTAAAATCCATGGAAGCAGTCAAGATGTGACTGAGGTGTAGACTGTCAGCTTTAATTCCGGTAGTTTAACAAAGATACTGCGTTTCAATAGTCCCTCCATTTTTACAGGCTCAAAAGTAATTGGACAAACAGATTATTTTTGCATATTTTCAAATGCAAGTCCTTTGCAGCCAATGGCTGCTTGAAGTCTGGAACTCATGGCCATCATTAAATGCTTTGAGTTTTCAGCCTGCTTTGCCTTTTCTTTACTACAGTTGTTTGTGGTTGTTTCCACCTTCAGTTTTTTTTTCTTCAGTAAGTGAAAAGCTGCTAGTTGAATTTAGGTCTGGTGACTGACCCGGCCATTTAAGACCAGTCAATTTCAAATCCGATCGGGGTAGTGTACGGAAGCAAAAGTACAACCCAAAAAAAATCACTATGATCACCACCCAACCTTATCCTCAACTCCCCACCTCATCCATTAGGAATAGTGCCAGAAGGTACAGCATGTATATGTGCCTCAAAGAGTCCTATCCTCCCTGGATGCTCTGTAGTCAGATCTTTGCATTTTAATGGAGGGTCATCCGCTGTGCATCCTTCAACATCCAAGGTACATGAAACAACCTGGGAGCCTGCACCCAGAATGCTTTAATCCTTGCTACCTCTATTTCATTTTAATCTCAAAGAAATTGCACTCCATGTCAGGATGTCATTAGTGGCAACACCTCTCTCAGGATATGTGTATAGATATGACCAGCCTTACCACATGCTAGACATATGGGAGTGTCTGACATCAAAACAGTTGATTCTTCTGTCCATTCATAATTGTGTTGGTGGTCAATCTGTTGTTACACCATCAGTTACATCAATAAAGTCTTAACCAATGAGAGAGTAGCCCTTTTTAAAGGCCAAGAAGGCCCTGAGGGTTACACACTAGGATGAGTGGTATGTCCTTCGATCTAACATTCCCTACAGATGAAGTCTAGCCCACCTTTCTGGGCTAGAACTCTTTAATCAGTTCTTATGAAGGACAAAGGCCTAGCTAAATACTCATTTGGCCTTGACAACCAGAAACATAGATGTCACAACTCAATACGTGGTTTCAAGCCTGAACTTACACACGTGCCAGGTATGATACATGGGGTTTCTCAAAGGTAGAGGAGAGATTCTTTTGAAGAAGACTCCTTTTGCAGGGAAGAAGTATAGCATAAAGAGGAATCCACAAGAGGGCAAAACAGCATGCAACAGTTTATCTGTCCTTTTACCAATACTTTTAATGATTTCTGGGTTGAGAAGCTTCCCTTCAGTGCGAAACCCCACATTTCTTACAATTCTTACAAACCCCTATGAATGAATGATTGTGCCCAGGGTTAACAATGTAACATAATCCAAATAATTTGCTGATTATTTTCAGTTAGCTGTTATCTTTAAAAGCCATATAATCAAATAAAAATTAAGTATAAAAGTGAAGACAAATAAGATTTAGCTTGCAAGCAATTGTGATTAATACCATTAGTACTAAAATATCACAAAATAAAACAACCTCACAACGAAAATCAACAACAGCATTTCACAAACATATCGCTCGATCAATTTGAAACCACCATGGTAAGAGTCGTGATCCCTTTTAACTGATGCTTTCCGTGTTTGACAATTCACAGTAAAGTCACCCATGACTAAAATATGAATGCATGTACAGTGAAGCATAAAAGTATTTAGTCAGCCACTGATTGTGCAAGTTCTCCTACTTACAAAGATGAGAGAGGTCTGTAATTTACAAAATGGGTACACTTCAACTATGAGAGACAAAAATGAGAAAATAATCCAGGAAATCACGTAGGATTTTTAAAGAATTCATTTGCAAATAATGGTGGAAAATAAGTATTTGGTCACCTACAAACAAGCAGGATTTCTGGCTGTTACAGACCTGTAACTTCTTCTTTAAGAAGCTCTAATGTCCTTCACTCGTTACCTGTATTAATGGCACCTGTTTGACCTTCTTATCTGTATAAGACACCTGTTGACAGCCTCAAACCGTCAGACTCAAAACTTTACCATGGCCAAAACCAAAGAGCTGTCGAAGGACACCAGGAAGAACATTGTAGATCTGCACCTGGGAAGAGTGAATCTACAATAGGCAAGTTGGCAGGTTGGTGTGAATAAATCAACTGTGGGAGCAATTGTAAGAAAATGGAAGACATACAAGACCATTGATAATCTCCCTCTATCTGGGGACCCACGCAAGATCTCATCCTGTGGGTCAAAATGATCATGAGAACGGTAAACAAAAATCCCATAACTACACGGAGGGATCTGATGAATGACCAAAGTAACAACGTCTACCATCAGTAACACTACACTGAGAAGGACTCAAATCCTGCAGTGCCAGGCATGTCCCCCTGCGTAAGACAGTACATGTTCAGGCCCATCTGAAGTTTGCCAGAGAGCATATGGATGATCCAGAAGAGGACTGGGAGAATATCATGTGGTCAGATGAAACCAAAATAGAACTTTTTGGTAAAAACTCAACTCATCGTGTTTGGAAGAAGAAGAATGCAGAGTTGCATCCTAAGAACACCATACCTACAGTGAAGCATGGGGGTGGAAACATCAAGCTTTGGTGCATTTTTTCTGCAAAGGGGACGGGACAACTGATCCGTGTTAAGAGAAGAATGAATGGGGCCAGGTCTTGTTAGATTTTAAGCCAAAACCTCCTTCCATCAGTGAGAGCATTGAAGATGGAACGTGGCTGGGTCTTTCAGCATGACAATGATCCCAAACACACCGCTCGAGCAACAAAGGAGTGGCTCTGTAAAAAGCATTTTGAGGTTCTGAAGTGGCCTAGCCCTAGACCTCAACACCACAGAAAATTAAAAAAAAGCAACAGCCCCAAAACATCACTGCTCGAGAAGAGATCTGCATGGAGAAATGGACCAAAATACCAGCTACAGTGTGTGTGCAAACCTGGTTAAGACTTACAGGAAACACCAACAAAGGTTATGTAACTAAAGGTTAAGTATTGAGTTGAACTTTTGATTATGACCAAATACTTATTTTCCACCATAATTTACAAATAATAAAGGGATAAAAAAAATGTGATTTCCTGGATTTTTTTTCTCTCATAGTTGATGTGTACCTATGATGTAAATTACAGACCTCTCTCATCTTTCTAAGTAGGAGAACGTGCACAATCAGCGGCTGACCAAAAACTTTTTTGCCCCACTGTATATGCGTGATATTACAGAAAAGGAAAGAGGCAGTCCATGTCTATTACCAGTGCAGGTTTGGTGGAATTTCACTGTATGATAAAAAAAATCTTACAATACATACTTTATTTTAAATTCTCACCATTTTTCCATAATGCCACAACATTTCCGCCATTATTAGAGAGAAGCAGTACATGGCTATCACCATGGTGATAATTATATTTGGTGGAATTTCACTGTATACTTTGTTTAAAATCAATACTAAAGTGATATTACATTTATTTGATATTCTATTAGTTTTCACAAAATGCCACGTAATATGAGGGGGGTAGTTCTTGGTTTTCACCAATGTAATTTTGGAGAAATTAAAAAAACTATTTTTTAAATCCATACTGAAGTGCTATTTAAATAATTTAAATTTCTCATAATTTTTCCATAATGCCACAACAGTTCCATAATCATCTGGTCCTATATTATTCATGTATATTTCTCCAAAATATTTTGGCTATTGGCAGTGCAAGCTTAGTTGAATTTCACTGTAAATGAAAGAAATACTGAAGTGATAATTAATTTAGTTTAAACTAAAGTTAAACTAAATTAATTTAAGTTTCCCATAATTCCCATAATTTCCCATTTTTCCCATAATGACATAACAGTTCCACCATTTATTAGAGAGAAGCAGTCCATGACTACAGCAAATTTTCACTGTATGTGTTTTAAAAAAATCAATACTGAAGAGATGGAGTTAATTTATTTGAAATTCCAATAGGTTTACCATAATGCCACATCAGTTCTACTATTATTTAATTTTGCCTATCACCAGCGCAAGTATGGGGAACATTAACTGTGTACTTTTTATCAAATCTATATTGAAGTGCTGTTTAAATGATTGAAATTCCCATGAAGCCACATTTGCAAGAGGTAATCCATGTAAATGTTGTAAATGTGGGGAAAAATATCTTACTTTATAAAAGTTCCACACTGAAGTCCAATTTCATTCATCCCAATTTCTAATCATTTTGTCACAACATGTCATAAAATGAAAAACAGACAATCGTAGGGAATATTTACTGTACCTTTTTTTTTTTTTTTTTTTAAAGGTAAAATTTATTAAAGTCTTCTATAATAATTTCATTATTTCTAATTATTTCTCACATAAATATCACTATAATTTAGAAGAGGTAGTCATTGGCTTTTATCAGTGCAATTTTGAGGAGATTTTACTGTACCATATTTTTATGGTCCACATTTAAATGCCATGTAATTTAAATATCCCCATAATACCACAGCAATTCCAACATCTTTAAGAGAGGCAGGACTTGGCTAGAGCAATTTCTGAGAATTCTTACTGTCATTTTTTTAATGCACAAGCAAATGGATGAAATCCAACCATTAAATCGTTGAGAGGAAATCTACCATCTGGATTAGTTGAAAGCTAGTAGAGTGAAATTGGCTTTATCTCTAAAGTACATTAGTGCATAGATTCATTAAACAAACATTTCAGTATTGTTTTCTTTCAGACAGGGAAATGCTGTGGCTTTATGGAAAAAAAAGACTTTCTACAATACATTTTCCCCAAGCCTGCACTGGTGATAGCCATGAAATGCTGCTCTCTTAAATTATTGTGGAACTAATTGTGGAAATTGTGAGGAATTAAAATATATTTAATAATACTTCAGTATTAAAGTGAATCTTTCCCACACTTACACTGATGACAGCCCTCAACTAACTTCATTAAATGGTTTTGGAACTGTTGTGGTGTTATGGGAAAATTCAGCAATTCTGTATGGATTTTTTTTAAAAATGAGATGACTTTTTGTATTTCCCAAATTTGTGTTGATGATAGCCATGAACTGCCTGTCTCAAATGATGGTGGAACTGGAGAAATTATAAAAAAGTACCATAAATCAACTAGCACTTTAGTATGTTTTTTTTTATATAATTAACTATGCAGTGGAATTTCCCTGGTGAAACCTGTGGTGTTTTTAGTAAAAGTATAATAAATTAAAATAAATTAAATAGCACTTCAGCAGTATGCATGGAGGAAGGTTTCCATTGTTCGATTTTTCATGCAAGTGGAAGAATGTAGCATGTAGCATGACCCTAAATAACCATTTGTCGACATTAGTTTCCAACTCATGTGCCATGAAGTCATTTGATTTTCATGTTGTAGATTAGATAACTTGGCTGGATAGTTTTTAGATAAAATGGCTAGACTGGTTTTAGATCAAGCACTCAAATAAGAAACATCATTTTCATGATTTTCATTTCATTTGTTTCCCTTCAAATGTCCATCTAATCTTTTAGAAACAGAAATGAACATGGGATTAAAACGGACAGTAATAGTTTCTGTATGTCTAACCAGTTTTTCCTTCATTAAGCTATATTTGGTAGCCTGTGTATTCTAAGTTACCTTGAATTAGCTATGCTATTGACAGGTCAACAAGATAAGTGTGGAAAGTTTCCACTAGGAAAAAAGAGGTTGTATCAAGTGCAAGATACAAGTGCTGTCATCGTGTGTGTGTATGTATGTATGTATGTATGTATGTATATATATATATATATATATATATATATATATTGATGGATTATTTGTGTGTAAGAATACATTATGTACTCATAAACATGTTTATATGTGTATTCTGCTATAATGACCATGCCTGAGACAGTCAGCATTTCTGTACTCAAGATTAGTGTAATGCCCTTGGGGGGCTGGGCAGAGCCTACTTGGGGTGAATCAGAGGTGAACTGATTGGAAAAAACCCAAAATTCTGCAGTAGTGTGATCGTCAGCACAAATGGCCTTGCAGGTGTTAGCACTCTTTTAAAAAATAAAGTCGTAAGAACGAAGGACATAAGCGAATACAAAAGTGACAGGGTTAAGGGGTAAGGGGCTTCCCATAGTAATATAAGCGGACCCAATCGTGAGATATTATGATAAAAAAATATGCGTGGGGGTAGCCACAGCTAGATAAGGACAGTATATAAGGCCCAAGAGGAGCCTCACTTTTTAGACTGCTTTGGGAGAGTGCTGGCTGTCTCAGGCTAACGCATTACATGTAGTGCCTTAGTCTTCACCTATTTTGTATACTTTATACAGAAATAAAGGTTGCACTCTGCCTTTCTATTGACTACGGAGCTGGATTCTTTTGTGCACCATTTCTAAATGCTTATTAGCTG